>NW_027616428.1:0-336074 GCF_964187855.1 Myxine glutinosa | reverse complement strand
TTGTGATAGTGTTGAAAAACCACTTTTCGCACTTGTGATAGTGTTGAAAAACCACTTTTCGCACTTGTGTTAGTGTTGAAAAACCACTTTTCGCACTTGTGTTGGTGCAGGAAACCACTTTTGCACTTGTATTAGTGTGGAAAAAACACTTTTCGCACTTGTGTTAGTGTAGAAAAACACTTTTCGCACTTGTGTTGGTGCAGGAAACCACTTTTGCACTTGTATTAGTGTGGAAAAACCACTTTTCGCACTTGTGTTAGTGTTGAAAAGCCACTTTTCGCACTTGTGTTAGTGTTGTAAAACCACTTTTCGCACTTGTGTTGGTGCAGGAAACCACTTTTGCACTTGTATTAGTGTGGAAAAAAGACTTTTTGCACTTGTGATAGTGTTGAAAAACCACTTTTCGCACTTTTGTTAGTGTTGAAAAACCACTTTTCGCACTTGTGTTAGTGTTGAAAAACCACTTTTCGCACTTGTGTTGGTGCAGGAAACCACTTTTGCACTTGTATTAGTGTGGAAAAAACACTTTTCGCACTTGTGTTAGTGTTGAAAAACCACTTTTCGCACTTGTGTTCGTGTTGAAAAACCACTTTTCGCACTTGTGTTGGTGCAGGAAACCACTTTTGCACTTGTATTAGTGTGGAAAAACCACTTTTTGCACTTGTGTTAGTGTTGAAAATCCACTTTTCGCACTTGTGTTAGTGTTGAAAAACCACTTTTCGCACTTGTGTTGGTGCAGGAAACCACTTTTGCACTTGTATTAGTGTGGAAAAACCACTTTTCACACTTGTGTTAGTGTTGAAAACAACTTTTCGCACTTGTGTTAGTGTTGTAAAACCACTTTTCGCACTTGTGTTAGTGTTGAAAAACCACTTTTTGCATTTGTGTTGGTGCAGGAAACCACTTTTGCACTTGTATTAGTGTGGAAAAACACTTTTCACACTTGTGTTAGTGTTGAAAAACCACTTTTCGCACTTGTGTTAGTGTTGAAAAACCACTTTTCGCACTTGTGTTAGTGTTGAAAAACCACTTTTCGCACTTGTGTTAGTGTTGAAAAACCACTTTTCGCACTTGTGTTAGTGTGGAAAAACCACTTTTCGCACTTGTGTTAGTGTTGAAAAGCCACTTTTCGCACTTGTGTTAGTGTTGTAAAACCACTTTTCGCACTTGTGTTGGTGCAGGAAACCACTTTTCCACTTGTATTAGTGTGGAAAAACCACTTTTCGCACTTGTGTTAGTGTTGAAAAGCCACTTTTCGCACTTGTGTTAGTGTTGTAAAACCACTTTTCGCACTTGTGTTGGTGCAGGAAACCACTTTTGCACTTGTATTAGTGTGGAAATACCACTTTTCGCACTTGTTAGTGTTGAAAAAACCACTTTTCGCACTTGTGTTAGTGTTGAAAAACCACTTTTCGCACTTGTGTTAGTGTTGAAAAACCACTTTTCGCACTTGTGTTGGTGCAGGAAACCACTTTTGCACTTGTATTAGTGTGAATAAAGACTTTTTGCACTTGTGATAGTGTTGAAAAACCAATTTTCGCACTTTTGTTAGTGTTGAAAAACCACTTTTCGCACTTGTGTTGGTGCAGGAAACCACTTTTGCACTTGTATTAGTGTGAAAAATCACTTTTCGCACTTGTGTTAGTGTTGAAAAACCACTTTTCGCACTTGTGTTAGTGTTGAAAAACCACTTTTCGCACTTGTGTTAGTGTTGAAAAACCACTTTTCGCACTTGTGTTGGTGCAGGAAACCACTTTTGCACTTGTATTAGTGTGGAAAAAACACTATTCGCTCTTGTGTTAGTGTTGAAAAACCACTTTTCGCACTTGTGTTAGTGTTGAAAAACCACTTTTCGCACTTGTGTTAGTGTTGAAAAACCACTTTTCGCACTTGTGTTGGTGCAGGAAACCACTTTTGCACTTGTATTAGTGTGGAAAAACCACTTTTCGCACTTGTGTTAGTGTTGAAAAACCACTTTTCACACTTGTGTTAGTGTTGAAACACCACTTTTCGCACATGTGTTGGTGCAGGAAACCACTTTTGCACTTGTATTAGTGTGGAAAAACACTTTTTGCACTTGTGATAGTGTTGAAAAACCACTTTTTGCACTTGTGTTAATGTTGAAAAACCACTTTTCGCACTTGTGTTAGTGTTGAAAAACCACTTTTCGCACTTGTGTTGGTGCAGGAAACCACTTTTGCACTTGTATTAGTGTGGAAAAAACACTTTTCGCACTTGTGTTAGTGTTGAAAAACCACTTTTCGCACTTGTGTTAGTGTTGAAAAACCACTTTTCGCACTTGCGTTAGTGTTGAAAAACCACTTTTCGCACTTGTGTTGGTGCAGGAAACCACTTTTGCACTTGTATTAGTGTGGAAAAAACACTTTTTGCACTTTTGATAGTGTTGAAAAACCACTTTTCGCACTTGTGTTGGTGCAGGAAACCACTATTGCACTTGTATTAGTGTGGAAAAACCACTTTTCGCACTTGTGTTAGTGTTGGAAAACCACTTTTCGCATTTGTGTTAGTGTTGAAAAACCACTTTTCGCACTTGTGTTGGTGCAGGAAACCACTTTTGCACTTGTATTAGTGTGGAAAAAACACTTTTTGCACTTGTGATAGTGTTGAAAAACCACTTTTCGCACTTGTGTTAGTGTTGAAAAACCACTTTTCGCACTTGTGTTGGTGCAGGAAACCACTTTTGCACTTGTATTAGTGTGGAAAAACCACTTTTCACACTTGTGTTAGTGTTGAAAGACAACTTTTCGCACTTGTGTTGGTGCAGGAAACCACTTTTGCACTTGTATTAGTGTGGAAAAGCCACTTTTGGCACTTGTGTTAGTGTTGAAAAACCACTTTTCGCACTTGTGTTAGTGTTGAAAAACCACTTTTCGCAGTTGTGTTGGTGCAGGAAACCACTTTTGCACTTGTATTAGTGTGGAAAAACCACTTTTCACACTTGTGTTAGTGTTGAAAAACAACTTTTCGCACTTGTGTTAGTGTTGTAAAACCACTTTTCGCATTTGTGTTGGTGCAGGAAACCACTTTTGCACTTGTATTAGTGTGGAAAACCACTTTTCGCACTTGTGTTAGTGTTGAAAAACCACTTTTCGCACTTGTGTTGGTGTTGAAAAACCACTTTTCGCACTTGTGTTAGTGTTGAAAAACCACTTTTCGCACTTGTGTTGGTGCAGGAAACCACTTTTGCACTTGTATTCGTGTGGAAAAACCACTTTTCGCACTTGTGTTAGTGTTGAAAAGCCACTTTTCGCACTTGTGTTAGTGTTGTAAAACCTCTTTTCGCACTTGTGTTGGTGCAGGAAACCACTTTTGCACTTGTATTAGTGTGGAAAAACCACTTTTCGCACTTGTGTTAGTGTTGAAAAGCCACTTTTCGCACTTGTGTTAGTGTTGTAAAACCACTTTTCGCACTTGTGTTGGTGCAGGAAACCACTTTTGCACTTGTATTAGTGTGGAAAAACCACTTTTCGCACTTGTGTTAGTGTTGAAAAACCACTTTTCGCACTTGTGTTAGTGTTGAAAAACCACTTTTCGCACTTGTGTTAGTGTTGAAAAACCACTTTTCGCACTTGTGTTGGTGCAGGAAACCACTTTTGCACTTGTATTAGTGTGGAAAAAACACTTTTCGCACTTGTGTTAGTGTTGAAAAACCACTTTTCGCACTTGTGTTCGTGTTGAAAAACCACTTTTCGCACTTGTGTTAGTGTTGAAAAACCACTTTTCGCATTTGTGTTGGTGCAGGAAACCACTTTTGCACTTGTATTAGTGTGGAAAAAACACTTTTCACACTTGTGTTAGTGTTGAAAAGCCACTTTTCGCACTTGTGTTAGTGTTGAAAAGCCACTTTTCGCACTTGTGTTAGTGTTGTAAAACCACTTTTCGCACTTGTGTTGGTGCAGGAATCCACTTTTGCACTTGTATTAAGTGTGGAAAAACCACTTTTCGCACTTGTGTTAGTGTTGAAAAACCACTTTTCGCACTTGTGTTAGTGTTGAAAAACCACTTTTCGCACTTGTTAGTGTTGAAAAACCACTTTTCGCACTTGTGTTGGTGCAGGAAACCACTTTTGCACTGTATTAGTGTGGAAAAAACACTTTTCGCACTTGTGTTAATGTTGAAAAACCACTTTTCGCACTTGTGTTAGTGTTGAAAAACCACTTTTCGCACTTGTGTTAGTGTTGAAAAACCACTTTTCGCACTTGTGATGGTGCAGGAAACCACTTTTGCACTTGTATTAGTGTGGAAAAAACACTTTTTGCACTTGTGATAGTGTTGAAAAACCACTTTTAGCATTTGTGTTAGTGTTGAAAAGCCACTTTTCGCACTTGTGTTGGTGCAGGAAACCACTTTTGCACTTGTATTAGTGTGGAAAATACACTTTTCGCACTTGTGTTAGTGTTGAAAAACCACTTTTTGCACTTGTGTTAGTGTTGAAAAACCACTTTTCGCACTTGTGTTGGTGCAGGAAAACACTTTTGCACTTGTATTAGTGTGGAAAAACCACTTTTCGCACTTGTGTTAGTGTTGAAAAACCACTTTTCGCACTTGTGTTAGTGTTGAAAAACCACTTTTCGCACTTGTGTTAGTGTTGAAAAACCACTTTTCGCATTTGTGTTGGTGCAGGAAACCACTTTTGCACTTGTATTAGTGTGGAAAAAACACTTTTCGCACTTGTGTTAATGTTGAAAAACCACTTTTCGCACTTGTGTTAGTGTTGAAAAACCACTTTTCGCACTTGTGTTAGTGTTGAAAAACCACTTTTCGCACTTGTGTTGGTGCAGGAAACCACTTTTGCACTTGTATTAGTGTGGAAAAAACACTTTTTGCACTTGTGATAGTGTTGAAAAACCACTTTTCGCACTTCTGTTAGTGTTGAAAAACCACTTTTCGCACTTGTGTTGGTGCAGCAAACCACTTTTGCACTTGTATTAGTGTGGAAAAAACACTTTTCGCACTTGTGTTAGTGTTGAAAAACCACTTTTCGCACTTGTGTTCGTGTTGAAAAACCACTTTTCGCACATGTGTTGGTGCAGGAAACCACTTTTGCACTTGTATTAGTGTGGAAAAACCACTTTTTGCACTTGTGTTAGTGTTGAAAAGCCACTTTTCGCACTTGTGTTAGTGTTGAAAAACCACTTTTCGCACTTGTGTTGGTGCAGGAAACCACTTTTGCACTTGTATTAGTGTGGAAAAACCACTTTTCACACTTGTGTTAGTGTTGAAAAACAACTTTTCGCACTTGTGTTAGTGTTGTAAAACCACTTTTCGCACTTGTGTTAGTGTTGAAAAACCACTTTTCGCATTTGTGTTGGTGCAGGAAACCACTTTTGCACTTGTATTAGTGTGGAAAAAACACTTTTCGCACTTGTGTTAGTGTTGAAAAGCCACTTTTCGCACTTGTGTTAGTGTTGTAAAACCACTTTTCGCACTTGTGTTGGTGCAGGAAACCACTTTTGCACTTGTATTAGTGTGGAAAAACCACTTTTCGCACTTGTGTTAGTGTTGAAAAGCCACTTTTCGCACTTGTGTTAGTGTTGTAAAACCACTTTTCGCACTTGTGTTGGTGCAGGAAACCACTTTTGCACTTGTATTAGTGTGGAAAAAACACTTTTCGCACTTGTGTTAATGTTGAAAAACCACTTTTCGCACTTGTGTTAGTGTTGAAAAACCACTTTTCGCACTTGTGTTAGTGTTGAAAAACCACATTTCGCACTTGTGTTGGTGCAGGAAACCACTTTTGCACTTGTATTAGTGTGGAAAAAACACTTTTTGCACTTGTGATAGTGTTGAAAAACCACTTTTCGCACTTCTGTTAGTGTTGAAAAACCACTTTTCGCACTTGTGTTGGTGCAGGAAACCACTTTTGCACTTGTATTAGTGTGGAAAAAACACTTTTCGCACTTGTGTTAGTGTTGAAAAACCACTTTTCGCACTTGTGTTCGTGTTGAAAAACCACTTTTCGCACTTGTGTTAGTGTTGAAAAACCACTTTTCGCATTTGTGTTGGTGCAGGAAACCACTTTTGCACTTGTATTAGTGTGGAAAAAACACTTTTCGCACTTGTGTTAGTGTTGAAAAGCCACTTTTCGCACTTGTGTTAGTGTTGAAAAGCCACTTTTCGCACTTGTGTTAGTGTTGTAAAACCACTTTTCGCACTTGTGTTGGTGCAGGAAACCACTTTTGCACTTGTATTAGTGTGGAAAAACCACTTTTCGCACTTGTGTTAGTGTTGAAAAGCCAATTTTCGCACTTGTGTTAGTGTTGTAAAACCACTTTTCGCACTTGTGTTGGTGCAGGAATCCACTTTTGCACTTGTATTAGTGTGGAAAAACCACTTTTCGCACTTGTGTTAGTGTTGAAAAACCACTTTTCGCACTTGTGTTAGTGTTGAAAAACCACTTTTCGCACTTGTGTTAGTGTTGAAAAACCACTTTTCGCACTTGTGTTGGTGCAGGAAACCACTTTTGCACTTGTATTAGCGTGGAAAAATCACTTTTCGCACTTGTGTTAGTGTTGAAAAGCCACTTTTCGCACTTGTGTTAGTGTTGAAAAACCACTTTTCGCACTTGTGTTGGTGCAGGAAACCACTTTTGCACTTGTATTAGTGTGGAAAAACCACTTTTCGCACTTGTGTTAGTGTTGAAAAACCACTTTTCGCACTTGTGTTAGTGTTGAAAAACCACTTTTTGCACTTGTGTTGGAGCAGGAAACCACTTTTGCACTTGTATTAGTGTGGAAAAACACTTTTTGCACTTGTTATAGTGTTGAAAAACCACTTTTCGCACTTGTGTTGGTGCAGGAAACCACTTTTGCACTTGTATTAGTGTGGAAAAAACACTTTTTGCACTTGTGATAGTGTTGAAAAACCACTTTTCGCACTTGTGATAGTATTGAAAAACCACTTTTCGCACTTGTGTTAGTGTTGAAAAACCACTTTTCGCACTTGTGTTGGTGCAGGAAACCACTTTTGCACTTGTATTAGTGTGGAAAAAACACTTTTCGCACTTGTGTTAGTGTAGAAAAACCACTTTTCGCACTTGTGTTGGTGCAGGAAACCACTTTTGCACTTGTATTAGTGTGGAAAAACCACTTTTCGCACTTGTGTTAGTGTTGAAAAGCCACTTTTCGCACTTGTGTTAGTGTTGTAAAACCACTTTTCGCACTTGTGTTGGTGCAGGAAACCACTTTTGCACTTGTATTAGTGTGGAAAAAAGACTTTTTGCACTTGTGATAGTGTTGAAAAACCACTTTTCGCACTTTTGTTAGTGTTGAAAAACCACTTTTCGCACTTGTGTTAGTGTTGAAAAACCACTTTTCGCACTTGTGTTGGTGCAGGAAACCACTTTTGCACTTGTATTAGTGTGGAAAAAACACTTTTCGCACTTGTGTTAGTGTTGAAAAACCACTTTTCGCACTTGTGTTCGTGTTGAAAAACCACTTTTCGCACTTGTGTTGGTGCAGGAAACCACTTTTGCACTTGTATTAGTGTGGAAAAACCACTTTTTGCACTTGTGTTAGTGTTGAAAATCCACTTTTCGCACTTGTGTTAGTGTTGAAAAACCACTTTTCGCACTTGTGTTGGTGCAGGAAACCACTTTTGCACTTGTATTAGTGTGGAAAAACCACTTTTCACACTTGTGTTAGTGTTGAAAACAACTTTTCGCACTTGTGTTAGTGTTGTAAAACCACTTTTCGCACTTGTGTTAGTGTTGAAAAACCACTTTTTGCATTTGTGTTGGTGCAGGAAACCACTTTTGCACTTGTATTAGTGTGGAAAAAACACTTTTCACACTTGTGTTAGTGTTGAAAAACCACTTTTCGCACTTGTGTTAGTGTTGAAAAACCACTTTTCGCACTTGTGTTAGTGTTGAAAAACCACTTTTCGCACTTGTGTTAGTGTGGAAAAACCACTTTTCGCACTTGTGTTAGTGTTGAAAAGCCACTTTTCGCACTTGTGTTAGTGTGGAAAAACCACTTTTCGCACTTGTGTTAGTGTTGAAAAGCCACTTTTCGCACTTGTGTTAGTGTTGTAAAACCACTTTTCGCACTTGTGTTGGTGCAGGAAACCACTTTTGCACTTGTATTAGCGTGGAAAAATCACTTTTCGCACTTGTGTTAGTGTTGAAAAGCCACTTTTCGCACTTGTGTTAGTGTTGAAAAACCACTTTTCGCACTTGTGTTGGTGCAGGAAACCACTTTTGCACTTGTATTAGTGTGGAAAAACCACTTTTCGCACTTGTGTTAGTGTTGAAAAACCACTTTTCGCACTTGTGTTAGTGTTGAAAAACCACTTTTTGCACTTGTGTTGGAGCAGGAAACCACTTTTGCACTTGTATTAGTGTGGAAAAACACTTTTTGCACTTGTTATAGTGTTGAAAAACCACTTTTCGCACTTGTGTTGGTGCAGGAAACCACTTTTGCACTTGTATTAGTGTGGAAAAAACACTTTTTGCACTTGTGATAGTGTTGAAAAACCACTTTTCGCACTTGTGATAGTGTTGAAAAACCACTTTTCGCACTTGTGTTAGTGTTGAAAAACCACTTTTCGCACTTGTGTTGGTGCAGGAAACCACTTTTGCACTTGTATTAGTGTGGAAAAAACACTTTTCGCACTTGTGTTAGTGTAGAAAAACCACTTTTCGCACTTGTGTTGGTGCAGGAAACCACTTTTGCACTTGTATTAGTGTGGAAAAACCACTTTTCGCACTTGTGTTAGTGTTGAAAAGCCACTTTTCGCACTTGTGTTAGTGTTGTAAAACCACTTTTCGCACTTGTGTTGGTGCAGGAAACCACTTTTGCACTTGTATTAGTGTGGAAAAAAGACTTTTTGCACTTGTGATAGTGTTGAAAAACCACTTTTCGCACTTTTGTTAGTGTTGAAAAACCACTTTTCGCACTTGTGTTAGTGTTGAAAAACCACTTTTCGCACTTGTGTTGGTGCAGGAAACCACTTTTGCACTTGTATTAGTGTGGAAAAAACACTTTTCGCACTTGTGTTAGTGTTGAAAAACCACTTTTCGCACTTGTGTTCGTGTTGAAAAACCACTTTTCGCACTTGTGTTGGTGCAGGAAACCACTTTTGCACTTGTATTAGTGTGGAAAAACCACTTTTTGCACTTGTGTTAGTGTTGAAAATCCACTTTTCGCACTTGTGTTAGTGTTGAAAAACCACTTTTCGCACTTGTGTTGGTGCAGGAAACCACTTTTGCACTTGTATTAGTGTGGAAAAACCACTTTTCACACTTGTGTTAGTGTTGAAAACAACTTTTCGCACTTGTGTTAGTGTTGTAAAACCACTTTTCGCACTTGTGTTAGTGTTGAAAAACCACTTTTTGCATTTGTGTTGGTGCAGGAAACCACTTTTGCACTTGTATTAGTGTGGAAAAACACTTTTCACACTTGTGTTAGTGTTGAAAAACCACTTTTCGCACTTGTGTTAGTGTTGAAAAACCACTTTTCGCACTTGTGTTAGTGTTGAAAAACCACTTTTCGCACTTGTGTTAGTGTTGAAAAACCACTTTTCGCACTTGTGTTAGTGTGGAAAAACCACTTTTCGCACTTGTGTTAGTGTTGAAAAGCCACTTTTCGCACTTGTGTTAGTGTTGTAAAACCACTTTTCGCACTTGTGTTGGTGCAGGAAACCACTTTTCCACTTGTATTAGTGTGGAAAAACCACTTTTCGCACTTGTGTTAGTGTTGAAAAGCCACTTTTCGCACTTGTGTTAGTGTTGTAAAACCACTTTTCGCACTTGTGTTGGTGCAGGAAACCACTTTTGCACTTGTATTAGTGTGGAAATACCACTTTTCGCACTTGTTAGTGTTGAAAAACCACTTTTCGCACTTGTGTTAGTGTTGAAAAACCACTTTTCGCACTTGTGTTAGTGTTGAAAAACCACTTTTCGCACTTGTGTTGGTGCAGGAAACCACTTTTGCACTTGTATTAGTGTGGAATAAAGACTTTTTGCACTTGTGATAGTGTTGAAAAACCAATTTTCGCACTTTTGTTAGTGTTGAAAAACCACTTTTCGCACTTGTGTTGGTGCAGGAAACCACTTTTGCACTTGTATTAGTGTGAAAAATCACTTTTCGCACTTGTGTTAGTGTTGAAAAACCACTTTTCGCACTTGTGTTAGTGTTGAAAAACCACTTTTCGCACTTGTGTTAGTGTTGAAAAACCACTTTTCGCACTTGTGTTGGTGCAGGAAACCACTTTTGCACTTGTATTAGTGTGGAAAAAACACTATTCGCTCTTGTGTTAGTGTTGAAAAACCACTTTTCGCACTTGTGTTAGTGTTGAAAAACCACTTTTCGCACTTGTGTTAGTGTTGAAAAACCACTTTTCGCACTTGTGTTGGTGCAGGAAACCACTTTTGCACTTGTATTAGTGTGGAAAAACCACTTTTCGCACTTGTGTTAGTGTTGAAAAACCACTTTTCACACTTGTGTTAGTGTTGAAACACCACTTTTCGCACATGTGTTGGTGCAGGAAACCACTTTTGCACTTGTATTAGTGTGGAAAAACACTTTTTGCACTTGTGATAGTGTTGAAAAACCACTTTTTGCACTTGTGTTAATGTTGAAAAACCACTTTTCGCACTTGTGTTAGTGTTGAAAAACCACTTTTCGCACTTGTGTTGGTGCAGGAAACCACTTTTGCACTTGTATTAGTGTGGAAAAAACACTTTTCGCACTTGTGTTAGTGTTGAAAAACCACTTTTCGCACTTGTGTTAGTGTTGAAAAACCACTTTTCGCACTTGCGTTAGTGTTGAAAAACCACTTTTCGCACTTGTGTTGGTGCAGGAAACCACTTTTGCACTTGTATTAGTGTGGAAAAAACACTTTTTGCACTTTTGATAGTGTTGAAAAACCACTTTTCGCACTTGTGTTGGTGCAGGAAACCACTATTGCACTTGTATTAGTGTGGAAAAACCACTTTTCGCACTTGTGTTAGTGTTGGAAAACCACTTTTCGCATTTGTGTTAGTGTTGAAAAACCACTTTTCGCACTTGTGTTGGTGCAGGAAACCACTTTTGCACTTGTATTAGTGTGGAAAAAACACTTTTTGCACTTGTGATAGTGTTGAAAAACCACTTTTCGCACTTGTGTTAGTGTTGAAAAACCACTTTTCGCACTTGTGTTGGTGCAGGAAACCACTTTTGCACTTGTATTAGTGTGGAAAAACCACTTTTCACACTTGTGTTAGTGTTGAAAGACAACTTTTCGCACTTGTGTTGGTGCAGGAAACCACTTTTGCACTTGTATTAGTGTGGAAAAGCCACTTTTGGCACTTGTGTTAGTGTTGAAAAACCACTTTTCGCACTTGTGTTAGTGTTGAAAAACCACTTTTCGCAGTTGTGTTGGTGCAGGAAACCACTTTTGCACTTGTATTAGTGTGGAAAAACCACTTTTCACACTTGTGTTAGTGTTGAAAAACAACTTTTCGCACTTGTGTTAGTGTTGTAAAACCACTTTTCGCATTTGTGTTGGTGCAGGAAACCACTTTTGCACTTGTATTAGTGTGGAAAACCACTTTTCGCACTTGTGTTAGTGTTGAAAAACCACTTTTCGCACTTGTGTTGGTGTTGAAAAACCACTTTTCGCACTTGTGTTAGTGTTGAAAAACCACTTTTCGCACTTGTGTTGGTGCAGGAAACCACTTTTGCACTTGTATTCGTGTGGAAAAACCACTTTTCGCACTTGTGTTAGTGTTGAAAAGCCACTTTTCGCACTTGTGTTAGTGTTGTAAAACCTCTTTTCGCACTTGTGTTGGTGCAGGAAACCACTTTTGCACTTGTATTAGTGTGGAAAAACCACTTTTCGCACTTGTGTTAGTGTTGAAAAGCCACTTTTCGCACTTGTGTTAGTGTTGTAAAACCACTTTTCGCACTTGTGTTGGTGCAGGAAACCACTTTTGCACTTGTATTAGTGTGGAAAAACCACTTTTCGCACTTGTGTTAGTGTTGAAAAACCACTTTTCGCACTTGTGTTAGTGTTGAAAAACCACTTTTCGCACTTGTGTTAGTGTTGAAAAACCACTTTTCGCACTTGTGTTGGTGCAGGAAACCACTTTTGCACTTGTATTAGTGTGGAAAAAACACTTTTCGCACTTGTGTTAGTGTTGAAAAACCACTTTTCGCACTTGTGTTCGTGTTGAAAAACCACTTTTCGCACTTGTGTTAGTGTTGAAAAACCACTTTTCGCATTTGTGTTGGTGCAGGAAACCACTTTTGCACTTGTATTAGTGTGGAAAAAACACTTTTCACACTTGTGTTAGTGTTGAAAAGCCACTTTTCGCACTTGTGTTAGTGTTGAAAAGCCACTTTTCGCACTTGTGTTAGTGTTGTAAAACCACTTTTCGCACTTGTGTTGGTGCAGGAATCCACTTTTGCACTTGTATTAGTGTGGAAAAACCACTTTTCGCACTTGTGTTAGTGTTGAAAAACCACTTTTCGCACTTGTGTTAGTGTTGAAAAACCACTTTTCGCACTTGTTAGTGTTGAAAAACCACTTTTCGCACTTGTGTTGGTGCAGGAAACCACTTTTGCACTTGTATTAGTGTGGAAAAAACACTTTTCGCACTTGTGTTAATGTTGAAAAACCACTTTTCGCACTTGTGTTAGTGTTGAAAAACCACTTTTCGCACTTGTGTTAGTGTTGAAAAACCACTTTTCGCACTTGTGATGGTGCAGGAAACCACTTTTGCACTTGTATTAGTGTGGAAAAAACACTTTTTGCACTTGTGATAGTGTTGAAAAACCACTTTTAGCATTTGTGTTAGTGTTGAAAAGCCACTTTTCGCACTTGTGTTGGTGCAGGAAACCACTTTTGCACTTGTATTAGTGTGGAAAATACACTTTTCGCACTTGTGTTAGTGTTGAAAAACCACTTTTTGCACTTGTGTTAGTGTTGAAAAACCACTTTTCGCACTTGTGTTGGTGCAGGAAAACACTTTTGCACTTGTATTAGTGTGGAAAAACCACTTTTCGCACTTGTGTTAGTGTTGAAAAACCACTTTTCGCACTTGTGTTAGTGTTGAAAAACCACTTTTCGCACTTGTGTTAGTGTTGAAAAACCACTTTTCGCATTTGTGTTGGTGCAGGAAACCACTTTTGCACTTGTATTAGTGTGGAAAAAACACTTTTCGCACTTGTGTTAATGTTGAAAAACCACTTTTCGCACTTGTGTTAGTGTTGAAAAACCACTTTTCGCACTTGTGTTAGTGTTGAAAAACCACTTTTCGCACTTGTGTTGGTGCAGGAAACCACTTTTGCACTTGTATTAGTGTGGAAAAAACACTTTTTGCACTTGTGATAGTGTTGAAAAACCACTTTTCGCACTTCTGTTAGTGTTGAAAAACCACTTTTCGCACTTGTGTTGGTGCAGCAAACCACTTTTGCACTTGTATTAGTGTGGAAAAAACACTTTTCGCACTTGTGTTAGTGTTGAAAAACCACTTTTCGCACTTGTGTTCGTGTTGAAAAACCACTTTTCGCACATGTGTTGGTGCAGGAAACCACTTTTGCACTTGTATTAGTGTGGAAAAACCACTTTTTGCACTTGTGTTAGTGTTGAAAAGCCACTTTTCGCACTTGTGTTAGTGTTGAAAAACCACTTTTCGCACTTGTGTTGGTGCAGGAAACCACTTTTGCACTTGTATTAGTGTGGAAAAACCACTTTTCACACTTGTGTTAGTGTTGAAAAACAACTTTTCGCACTTGTGTTAGTGTTGTAAAACCACTTTTCGCACTTGTGTTAGTGTTGAAAAACCACTTTTCGCATTTGTGTTGGTGCAGGAAACCACTTTTGCACTTGTATTAGTGTGGAAAAAACACTTTTCGCACTTGTGTTAGTGTTGAAAAGCCACTTTTCGCACTTGTGTTAGTGTTGTAAAACCACTTTTCGCACTTGTGTTGGTGCAGGAAACCACTTTTGCACTTGTATTAGTGTGGAAAAACCACTTTTCGCACTTGTGTTAGTGTTGAAAAGCCACTTTTCGCACTTGTGTTAGTGTTGTAAAACCACTTTTCGCACTTGTGTTGGTGCAGGAACCCACTTTTGCACTTGTATTAGTGTGGAAAAACCACTTTTCGCACTTGTGTTAGTGTTGAAAAACCACTTTTCGCACGTGTGTTGGTGCAGGAAACCACTTTTGCACTTGTATTAGTGTGGCAAAAACACTTTTCGCACTTGTGTTAGTGTTGAAAAACCACTTTTCGCACTTGTGTTAGTGTTGAAAAACCACTTTTCGCACTTTTGTTGGTGCAGGAAACCACTTTTGCACTTGTATTAGTGTGGAAAAACCACTTTTTGCACTTGTGTTAGTGTTGAAAAGCCACTTTTCGCACTTTTGTTAGTGTTGAAAAACCACTTTTCGCACTTGTGTTGGTGCAGGAAACCACTTTTGCACTTGTATTAGTGTGGAAAAACCACTTTTCACACTTGTGTTAGTGTTGAAAAACAACTTTTCGCACTTGTGTTAGTGTTGTAAAACCACTTTTCGCACTTGTGTTAGTGTTGAAAAACCACTTTTCGCATTTGTGTTGGTGCAGGAAACCACTTTTGCACTTGTATTAGTGTGGAAAAAACACTTTTCGCACTTGTGTTAGTGTTGAAAAACCACTTTTCGCACTTGTGTTAGTGTTGAAAAACCACTTTTCGCACTTGTGTTGGTGCAGGAAACCACTTTTGCACTTGTATTAGTGTGGAAAAACCACTTTTCGCACTTGTGTTAGTGTTGAAAAACCACTTTTCACACTTGTGTTAGTGTTGAAAAACCACTTTTCGCACTTGTGTTAGTGTTGAAAAACCACTTTTCGCACTTGTGTTGGTGCAGGAAACCACTTTTGCACTTGTATTAGTGTGGAAAAAACACTTTTCGCACTTGTGTTAATGTTGAAAAACCACTTTTCGCACTTGTGTTAGTGTTGAAAAACCACTTTTCGCACTTGTGTTAGTGTTGAAAAACCACTTTTCGCACTTGTGTTGGTGCAGGAAACCACTTTTGCACTTGTATTAGTGTGGAAAAAACACTTTTTGCACTTGTGATAGTGTTGAAAAACCACTTTTCGCACTTCTGTTAGTGTTGAAAAACCACTTTTCGCACTTGTGTTGGTGCAGGAAACCACTTTTGCACTTGTATTAGTGTGGAAAAAACACTTTTCGCACTTGTGTTAGTGTTGAAAAACCACTTTTCGCACTTGTGTTCGTGTTGAAAAACCACTTTTCGCACTTGTGTTAGTGTTGAAAAGCCACTTTTCGCACTTGTGTTAGTGTTGAAAAACCACTTTTCGCACTTGTGTTGGTGCAGGAAACCACTTTTGCACTTGTATTAGTGTGGAAAAACCACTTTTCACACTTGTGTTAGTGTTGAAAAACAACTTTTCGCACTTGTGTTAGTGTTGTAAAACCACTTTTCGCACTTGTGTTAGTGTTGAAAAACCACTTTTCGCATTTGTGTTGGTGCAGGAAACCACTTTTGCACTTGTATTAGTGTGGAAAAAACACTTTTCGCACTTGTGTTAGTGTTGAAAAGCCACTTTTCGCACTTGTGTTAGTGTTGTAAAACCACTTTTCGCACTTGTGTTGGTGCAGGAAACCACTTTTGCACTTGTATTAGTGTGGAAAAACCACTTTTCGCACTTGTGTTAGTGTTGAAAAGCCACTTTTCGCACTTGTGTTAGTGTTGTAAAACCACTTTTCGCACTTGTGTTGGTGCAGGAACCCACTTTTGCACTTGTATTAGTGTGGAAAAACCACTTTTCGCACTTGTGTTAGTGTTGAAAAACCACTTTTCGCACGTGTGTTGGTGCAGGAAACCACTTTTGCACTTGTATTAGTGTGGCAAAAACACTTTTCGCACTTGTGTTAGTGTTGAAAAACCACTTTTCGCACTTGTGTTAGTGTTGAAAAACCACTTTTCGCACTTTTGTTGGTGCAGGAAACCACTTTTGCACTTGTATTAGTGTGGAAAAACCACTTTTTGCACTTGTGTTAGTGTTGAAAAGCCACTTTTCGCACTTTTGTTAGTGTTGAAAAACCACTTTTCGCACTTGTGTTGGTGCAGGAAACCACTTTTGCACTTGTATTAGTGTGGAAAAACCACTTTTCACACTTGTGTTAGTGTTGAAAAACAACTTTTCGCACTTGTGTTAGTGTTGTAAAACCACTTTTCGCACTTGTGTTAGTGTTGAAAAACCACTTTTCGCATTTGTGTTGGTGCAGGAAACCACTTTTGCACTTGTATTAGTGTGGAAAAAACACTTTTCGCACTTGTGTTAGTGTTGAAAAACCACTTTTCGCACTTGTGTTAGTGTTGAAAAACCACTTTTCGCACTTGTGTTGGTGCAGGAAACCACTTTTGCACTTGTATTAGTGTGGAAAAACCACTTTTCGCACTTGTGTTAGTGTTGAAAAACCACTTTTCACACTTGTGTTAGTGTTGAAAAACCACTTTTCGCACTTGTGTTAGTGTTGAAAAACCACTTTTCGCACTTGTGTTGGTGCAGGAAACCACTTTTGCACTTGTATTAGTGTGGAAAAAACACTTTTCGCACTTGTGTTAATGTTGAAAAACCACTTTTCGCACTTGTGTTAGTGTTGAAAAACCACTTTTCGCACTTGTGTTAGTGTTGAAAAACCACTTTTCGCACTTGTGTTGGTGCAGGAAACCACTTTTGCACTTGTATTAGTGTGGAAAAAACACTTTTTGCACTTGTGATAGTGTTGAAAAACCACTTTTCGCACTTCTGTTAGTGTTGAAAAACCACTTTTCGCACTTGTGTTGGTGCAGGAAACCACTTTTGCACTTGTATTAGTGTGGAAAAAACACTTTTCGCACTTGTGTTAGTGTTGAAAAACCACTTTTCGCACTTGTGTTCGTGTTGAAAAACCACTTTTCGCACATGTGTTGGTGCAGGAAACCACTTTTGCACTTGTATTAGTGTGGAAAAACCACTTTTTGCACTTGTGTTAGTGTTGAAAAGCCACTTTTCGCACTTGTGTTAGTGTTGAAAAACCACTTTTCGCACTTGTGTTGGTGCAGGAAACCACTTTTGCACTTGTATTAGTGTGGAAAAACCACTTTTCACACTTGTTAGTGTTGAAAAACAACTTTTCGCACTTGTGTTAGTGTTGTAAAACCACTTTTCGCACTTGTGTTAGTGTTGAAAAACCACTTTTCGCATTTGTGTTGGTGCAGGAAACCACTTTTGCACTTGTATTAGTGTGGAAAAAACACTTTTCGCACTTGTGTTAGTGTTGAAAAGCCACTTTTCGCACTTGTGTTAGTGTTGTAAAACCACTTTTCGCACTTGTGTTGGTGCAGGAAACCACTTTTGCACTTGTATTAGTGTGGAAAAACCACTTTTCGCACTTGTGTTAGTGTTGAAAAGCCACTTTTCGCACTTGTGTTAGTGTTGTAAAACCACTTTTCGCACTTGTGTTGGTGCAGGAACCCACTTTTGCACTTGTATTAGTGTGGAAAAACCACTTTTCGCACTTGTGTTAGTGTTGAAAAACCACTTTTCGCACGTGTGTTGGTGCAGGAAACCACTTTTGCACTTGTATTAGTGTGGCAAAAACACTTTTCGCACTTGTGTTAGTGTTGAAAAACCACTTTTCGCACTTGTGTTAGTGTTGAAAAACCACTTTTCGCACTTTTGTTGGTGCAGGAAACCACTTTTGCACTTGTATTAGTGTGGAAAAACCACTTTTTGCACTTGTGTTAGTGTTGAAAAGCCACTTTTCGCACTTTTGTTAGTGTTGAAAAACCACTTTTCGCACTTGTGTTGGTGCAGGAAACCACTTTTGCACTTGTATTAGTGTGGAAAAACCACTTTTCACACTTGTGTTAGTGTTGAAAAACAACTTTTCGCACTTGTGTTAGTGTTGTAAAACCACTTTTCGCACTTGTGTTAGTGTTGAAAAACCACTTTTCGCATTTGTGTTGGTGCAGGAAACCACTTTTGCACTTGTATTAGTGTGGAAAAAACACTTTTCGCACTTGTGTTAGTGTTGAAAAACCACTTTTCGCACTTGTGTTAGTGTTGAAAAACCACTTTTCGCACTTGTGTTGGTGCAGGAAACCACTTTTGCACTTGTATTAGTGTGGAAAAACCACTTTTCGCACTTGTGTTAGTGTTGAAAAACCACTTTTCGCACTTGTGTTAGTGTTGAAAAACCACTTTTCGCACTTGTGTTAGTGTTGAAAAACCACTTTTCGCACTTGTGTTGGTGCAGGAAACCACTTTTGCACTTGTATTAGTGTGGAAAAAACACTTTTCGCACTTGTGTTAGTGTTGAAAAACCACTTTTCGCACTTGTGTTAGTGTTGAAAAACCACTTTTCGCACTTGTGTTGGTGCAGGAAACCACTTTTGCACTTGTATTAGTGTGGAAAAAACACTTTTTGCACTTGTGATAGTGTTGAAAAACCACTTTTAGCACTTGTGTTAGTGTTGAAAAACCACTTTTCGCACTTGTGTTGGTGCAGGAAACCACTTTTGCACTTGTATTAGTGTGGAAAAAACACTTTTCGCACTTGTGTTAGTGTTGAAAAACCACTTTTTGCACTTGTGTTAGTGTTGAAAAACCACTTTTCGCACTTGTGTTGGTGCAGGAAACCACTTTCGCACTTGTATTAGTGTGGCAAAAACACTTTTCGCACTTGTGTTAGTGTTGAAAAACCACTTTTCGCACTTGTGTTAGTGTTGAAAAACCACTTTTCGCACTTGTGTTGGTGCAGGAAACCACTTTTGCACTTGTATTAGTGTGGAAAAACCACGTTTTGCACTTGTGTTAGTGTTGAAAAGCCACTTTTCGCACTTGTGTTAGTGTTGAAAAACCACTTTTCGCACTTGTGTTGGTGCAGGAAACCACTTTTGTACTTGTATTAGTGTGGAAAAACCACTTTTCACACTTGTGTTAGTGTTGAAAACCAACTTTTCACACTTGTGTTAGTGTTGTAAAACCACTTTTCGCACTTGTGTTAGTGTTGTAAAACCACTTTTCGCACTTGTGTTGGTGCAGGAAACCACTTTTGCACTTGTATTAGTGTGGAAAAAACACTTTTCGCACTTGTGTTAGTGTTGAAAAACCACTTTTCGCACTTGTGTTAGTGTTGAAAAACCACTTTTCGCACTTGTGTTGGTGCAGGAAACCACTTTTGCACTTGTATTAGTGTGGAAAAACCACTTTTCGCACTTGTGTTAGTGTTGAAAAGCCACTTTTCGCACTTGTGTTAGTGTTGTAAAACCACTTTTCGCACTTGTGTTGGTGCAGGAAACCACTTTTGCACTTGTATTAGTGTGGAAAAACCACTTTTCGCACTTGTGTTAGTGTTGAAAAACCACTTTTCGCACTTGTGTTAGTGTTGAAAAACCACTTTTCGCACTTGTGTTAGTGTTGAAAAACCACTTTTCGCACTTGTGTTGGTGCAGGAAACCACTTTTGCACTTGTATTAGTGTGGAAAAAACACTTTTCGCACTTGTGTTAATGTTGAAAAACCACTTTTCGCATTTGTGTTAGTGTTGAAAAACCACTTTTCGCACTTGTATTGGTGCAGGAAACCACTTTTGCACTTGTATTAGTGTGGAAAAAACACTTTTTGCACTTGTGATAGTGTTGAAAAACCACTTTTCGCACTTCTGTTAGTGTTGAAAAACCACTTTTCGCACTTGTGTTGGTGCAGGAAACCACTTTTGCACTTGTATTAGTGTGGAAAAAACACTTTTCGCACTTGTGTTAGTGTTGAAAAACCACTTTTCGCACTTGTGTTCGTGTTGAAAAACCACTTTTCGCACTTGTGTTAGTGTTGAAAAACCACTTTTCGCATTTGTGTTGGTGCAGGAAACCACTTTTGCACTTGTATTAGTGTGGAAAAAACACTTTTCACACTTGTGTTAGTGTTGAAAAGCCACTTTTCGCACTTGTGTTAGTGTTGAAAAGCCACTTTTCGCACTTGTGTTAGTGTTGTAAAACCACTTTTCGCACTTGTGTTGGTGCAGGAATCCACTTTTGCACTTGTATTAGTGTGGAAAAACCACTTTTCGCACTTGTGTTAGTGTTGAAAAACCACTTTTCGCACTTGTGTTAGTGTTGAAAAACCACTTTTCGCACTTGTTAGTGTTGAAAAACCACTTTTCGCACTTGTGTTGGTGCAGGAAACCACTTTTGCACTTGTATTAGTGTGGAAAAACACTTTTCGCACTTGTGTTAATGTTGAAAAACCACTTTTCGCACTTGTGTTAGTGTTGAAAAACCACTTTTCGCACTTGTGTTAGTGTTGAAAAACCACTTTTCGCACTTGTGTTGGTGCAGGAAACCACTTTTGCACTTGTATTAGTGTGGAAAAAACACTTTTTGCACTTGTGATAGTGTTGAAAAACCACTTTTAGCATTTGTGTTAGTGTTGAAAAGCCACTTTTCGCACTTGTGTTGGTGCAGGAAACCACTTTTGCACTTGTATTAGTGTGGAAAAACCACTTTTCGCACTTGTGTTAGTGTTGAAAAACCACTTTTCGCACTTGTGTTAGTGTTGAAAAACCACTTTTCGCACTTGTGTTAGTGTTGAAAAACCACTTTTCGCATTTGTGTTGGTGCAGGAAACCACTTTTGCACTTGTATTAGTGTGGAAAAAACACTTTTCGCACTTGTGTTAATGTTGAAAAACCACTTTTCGCACTTGTGTTAGTGTTGAAAAACCACTTTTCGCACTTGTGTTAGTGTTGAAAAACCACTTTTCGCACTTGTGTTGGTGCAGGAAACCACTTTTGCACTTGTATTAGTGTGGAAAAAACACTTTTTGCACTTGTGATAGTGTTGAAAAACCACTTTTCGCACTTCTGTTAGTGTTGAAAAACCACTTTTCGCACTTGTGTTGGTGCAGCAAACCACTTTTGCACTTGTATTAGTGTGGAAAAAACACTTTTCGCACTTGTGTTAGTGTTGAAAAACCACTTTTCGCACTTGTGTTCGTGTTGAAAAACCACTTTTCGCACATGTGTTGGTGCAGGAAACCACTTTTGCACTTGTATTAGTGTGGAAAAACCACTTTTTGCACTTGTGTTAGTGTTGAAAAGCCACTTTTCGCACTTGTGTTAGTGTTGAAAAACCACTTTTCGCACTTGTGTTGGTGCAGGAAACCACTTTTGCACTTGTATTAGTGTGGAAAAACCACTTTTCACACTTGTGTTAGTGTTGAAAAACAACTTTTCGCACTTGTGTTAGTGTTGTAAAACCACTTTTCGCACTTGTGTTAGTGTTGAAAAACCACTTTTCGCATTTGTGTTGGTGCAGGAAACCACTTTTGCACTTGTATTAGTGTGGAAAAAACACTTTTCGCACTTGTGTTAGTGTTGAAAAGCCACTTTTCGCACTTGTGTTAGTGTTGTAAAACCACTTTTCGCACTTGTGTTGGTGCAGGAAACCACTTTTGCACTTGTATTAGTGTGGAAAAACCACTTTTCGCACTTGTGTTAGTGTTGAAAAGCCACTTTTCGCACTTGTGTTAGTGTTGTAAAACCACTTTTCGCACTTGTGTTGGTGCAGGAACCCACTTTTGCACTTGTATTAGTGTGGAAAAACCACTTTTCGCACTTGTGTTAGTGTTGAAAAACCACTTTTCGCACGTGTGTTGGTGCAGGAAACCACTTTTGCACTTGTATTAGTGTGGCAAAAACACTTTTCGCACTTGTGTTAGTGTTGAAAAACCACTTTTCGCACTTGTGTTAGTGTTGAAAAACCACTTTTCGCACTTTTGTTGGTGCAGGAAACCACTTTTGCACTTGTGTTAGTGTGGAAAAACCACTTTTTGCACTTGTGTTAGTGTTGAAAAGCCACTTTTCGCACTTTTGTTAGTGTTGAAAAACCACTTTTCGCACTTGTGTTGGTGCAGGAAACCACTTTTGCACTTGTATTAGTGTGGAAAAACCACTTTTCACACTTGTGTTAGTGTTGAAAAACAACTTTTCGCACTTGTGTTAGTGTTGTAAAACCACTTTTCGCACTTGTGTTAGTGTTGAAAAACCACTTTTCGCATTTGTGTTGGTGCAGGAAACCACTTTTGCACTTGTATTAGTGTGGAAAAAACACTTTTCGCACTTGTGTTAGTGTTGAAAAACCACTTTTCGCACTTGTGTTAGTGTTGAAAAACCACTTTTCGCACTTGTGTTGGTGCAGGAAACCACTTTTGCACTTGTATTAGTGTGGAAAAACCACTTTTCGCACTTGTGTTAGTGTTGAAAAACCACTTTTCACACTTGTGTTAGTGTTGAAAAACCACTTTTCGCACTTGTGTTAGTGTTGAAAAACCACTTTTCGCACTTGTGTTGGTGCAGGAAACCACTTTTGCACTTGTATTAGTGTGGAAAAAACACTTTTCGCACTTGTGTTAATGTTGAAAAACCACTTTTCGCACTTGTGTTAGTGTTGAAAAACCACTTTTCGCACTTGTGTTAGTGTTGAAAAACCACTTTTCGCACTTGTGTTGGTGCAGGAAACCACTTTTGCACTTGTATTAGTGTGGAAAAAACACTTTTTGCACTTGTGATAGTGTTGAAAAACCACTTTCGCACTTCTGTTAGTGTTGAAAAACCACTTTTCGCACTTGTGTTGGTGCAGGAAACCACTTTTGCACTTGTATTAGTGTGGAAAAAACACTTTTCGCACTTGTGTTAGTGTTGAAAAACCACTTTTCGCACTTGTGTTCGTGTTGAAAAACCACTTTTCGCACGTGTTGGTGCAGGAAACCACTTTTGCACTTGTATTAGTGTGGAAAAACCACGTTTGCACTTGTGTTAGTGTTGAAAAGCCACTTTTCGCACTTGTGTTAGTGTTGAAAAACCACTTTTCGCACTTGTGTTGGTGCAGGAAACCACTTTTGCACTTGTATTAGTGTGGAAAAACCACTTTTCACACTTGTGTTAGTGTTGAAAAACAACTTTTCGCACTTGTGTTAGTGTTGTAAAACCACTTTTCGCACTTGTGTTAGTGTTGAAAAACCACTTTTCGCATTTGTGTTGGTGCAGGAAACCACTTTTGCACTTGTATTAGTGTGGAAAAAACACTTTTCGCACTTGTGTTAGTGTTGAAAAGCCACTTTTCGCACTTGTGTTAGTGTTGTAAAACCACTTTTCGCACTTGTGTTGGTGCAGGAAACCACTTTTGCACTTGTATTAGTGTGGAAAAACCACTTTTCGCACTTGTGTTAGTGTTGAAAAGCCACTTTTCGCACTTGTGTTAGTGTTGTAAAACCACTTTTCGCACTTGTGTTGGTGCAGGAACCCACTTTTGCACTTGTATTAGTGTGGAAAAACCACTTTTCGCACTTGTGTTAGTGTTGAAAAACCACTTTTCGCACGTGTGTTGGTGCAGGAAAACCACTTTTGCACTTGTATTAGTGTGGCAAAAACACTTTTCGCACTTGTGTTAGTGTTGAAAAACCACTTTTCGCACTTGTGTTAGTGTTGAAAAACCACTTTTCGCACTTTTGTTGGTGCAGGAAACCACTTTTGCACTTGTATTAGTGTGGAAAAACCACTTTTTGCACTTGTGTTAGTGTTGAAAAGCCACTTTTCGCACTTTTGTTAGTGTTGAAAAACCACTTTTCGCACTTGTGTTGGTGCAGGAAACCACTTTTGCACTTGTATTAGTGTGGAAAAACCACTTTTCACACTTGTGTTAGTGTTGAAAAACAACTTTTCGCACTTGTGTTAGTGTTGTAAAACCACTTTTCGCACTTGTGTTAGTGTTGAAAAACCACTTTTCGCATTTGTGTTGGTGCAGGAAACCACTTTTGCACTTGTATTAGTGTGGAAAAAACACTTTTCGCACTTGTGTTAGTGTTGAAAAACCACTTTTCGCACTTGTGTTAGTGTTGAAAAACCACTTTTCGCACTTGTGTTGGTGCAGGAAACCACTTTTGCACTTGTATTAGTGTGGAAAAACCACTTTTCGCACTTGTGTTAGTGTTGAAAAACCACTTTTCACACTTGTGTTAGTGTTGAAAAACCACTTTTCGCACTTGTGTTAGTGTTGAAAAACCACTTTTTCGCACTTGTGTTGGTGCAGGAAACCACTTTTGCACTTGTATTAGTGTGGAAAAAACACTTTTCGCACTTGTGTTAATGTTGAAAAAACCACTTTTCGCACTTGTGTTAGTGTTGAAAAACCACTTTTCGCACTTGTGTTAGTGTTGAAAAACCACTTTCGCACTTGTGTTGGTGCAGGAAACCACTTTTGCACTTGTATTAGTGTGGAAAAAGCACTTTTTGCACTTGTGATAGTGTTGAAAAACCACTTTTCGCACTTCTGTTAGTGTTGAAAACCACTTTTCGCACTTGTGTTGGTGCAGGAAACCACTTTTGCACTTGTATTAGTGTGGAAAAAACACTTTTCGCACTTGTGTTAGTGTTGAAAAACCACTTTTCGCACTTGTGTTCGTGTTGAAAAACCACTTTTCGCACATGTGTTGGTGCAGGAAACCACTTTTGCACTTGTATTAGTGTGGAAAAACCACTTTTTGCACTTGTGTTAGTGTTGAAAAGCCACTTTTCGCACTTGTGTTAGTGTTGAAAAACCACTTTTCGCACTTGTGTTGGTGCAGGAAACCACTTTTGCACTTGTATTAGTGTGGAAAAACCACTTTTCACACTTGTTAGTGTTGAAAAACAACTTTTCGCACTTGTGTTAGTGTTGTAAAACCACTTTCGCACTTGTGTTAGTGTTGAAAAACCACTTTTCGCATTTGTGTTGGTGCAGGAAACCACTTTTGCACTTGTATTAGTGTGGAAAAAACACTTTTCGCACTTGTGTTAGTGTTGAAAAGCCACTTTTCGCACTTGTGTTAGTGTTGTAAAACCACTTTTCGCACTTGTGTTGGTGCAGGAAACCACTTTTGCACTTGTATTAGTGTGGAAAAACCACTTTTCGCACTTGTGTTAGTGTTGAAAAGCCACTTTTCGCACTTGTGTTAGTGTTGTAAAACACTTTTCGCACTTGTGTTGGTGCAGGACCCACTTTTGCACTTGTATTAGTGTGGAAAAACCACTTTTCGCACTTGTGTTAGTGTTGAAAAACCACTTTTCGCACGGTGTGTTGGTGCAGGAAACCACTTTTGCACTTGTATTAGTGTGGCAAAAACACTTTTCGCACTTGTGTTAGTGTTGAAAAACCACTTTTCGCACTTGTGTTAGTGTTGAAAAACCACTTTTCGCACTTTTGTTGGTGCAGGAAACCACTTTTGCACTTGTATTAGTGTGGAAAAACCACTTTTTGCACTTGTGTTAGTGTTGAAAAGCCACTTTTCGCACTTTTGTTAGTGTTGAAAAACCACTTTTCGCACTTGTGTTGGTGCAGGAAACCACTTTTGCACTTGTATTAGTGTGGAAAAACCACTTTCACACTTGTGTTAGTGTTGAAAAACAACTTTTCGCACTTGTCGTTAGTGTTGTAAAACCACTTTTCGCACTTGTGTTAGTGTTGAAAAACCACTTTTCGCATTTGTGTTGGTGCAGGAAACCACTTTTGCACTTGTATTAGTGTGGAAAAAACACTTTTCGCACTTGTGTTAGTGTTGAAAAACCACTTTTCGCACTTGTGTTAGTGTTGAAAAACCACTTTTCGCACTTGTGTTGGTGCAGGAAACCACTTTTGCACTTGTATTAGTGTGGAAAAACCACATTTCGCACTTGTGTTAGTGTTGAAAAACCACTTTTCGCACTTGTGTTAGTGTTGAAAAACCACTTTTCGCACTTGTGTTAGTGTTGAAAAACCACTTTTCGCACTTGTGTTGGTGCAGGAAACCACTTTTGCACTTGTATTAGTGTGGAGAAAACACTTTTCGCACTTGTGTTAATGTTGAAAAACCACTTTTCGCACTTGTGTTAGTGTTGAAAAACCACTTTTCGCACTTGTGTTAGTGTTGAAAAACCACTTTTCGCACTTGTGTTGGTGCAGGAAACCACTTTTTGCACTTGTATTAGTGTGGAAAAAACACTTTTTGCACTTGTGATAGTGTTGAAAAACCACTTTTAGCACTTGTGTTAGTGTTGAAAAACACTTTTCGCACTTGTGTTGGTGCAGGAAACCACTTTTGCACTTGTATTAGTGTGGAAAAAACACTTTTCGCACTTGTGTTAGTGTTGAAAAACCATTTTTTGCACTTGTGTTAGTGTTGAAAAACCACTTTTCGCACTTGTGTTGGTGCAGGAAACCACTTTCGCACTTGTATTAGTGTGGCAAAAACACTTTTCGCACTTGTGTTAGTGTTGAAAAACCACTTTTCGCACTTGTGTTAGTGTTGAAAAACCACTTTTCGCACTTGTGTTGGTGCAGGAAACCACTTTTGCACTTGTATTAGTGTGGGAAAAACCACGTTTTGCACTTGTGTTAGTGTTGAAAAGCCACTTTTCGCACTTGTGTTAGTGTTGAAAAACCACTTTTCGCACTTGTGTTGGTGCAGGAAACCACTTTTGTACTTGTATTAGTGTGGAAAAACCACTTTTCACACTTGTGTTAGTGTTGAAAACCAACTTTTCACACTTGTGTTAGTGTTGTAAAACCACTTTTCGCACTTGTGTTAGTGTTGTAAAACCACTTTTCGCACTTGTGTTGGTGCAGGAAACCACTTTTGCACTTGTATTAGTGTGGAAAAAACACTTTTCGCACTTGTGTTAGTGTTGAAAAAACCACTTTTCGCACTTGTGTTAGTGTTGAAAAACCACTTTTCGCACTTGTGTTGGTGCAGGAAACCACTTTTGCACTTGTATTAGTGTGGAAAAAACACTTTTCGCACTTGTGTTAGTGTTGAAAAACCACTTTTCGCACTTGTGTTAGTGTTGTAAAACCACTTTTCGCACTTGTGTTGGTGCAGGAAACCACTTTTGCACTTGTATTAGTGTGGAAAAAACACTTTTCGCACTTGTTAGTGTTGAAAAACCACTTTTCGCACTTGTGTTAGTGTTGAAAAACCACTTTTCGCACTTGTGTTAGTGTTGAAAAACCACTTTCGCACTTGTGTTGGTGCAGGAAACCACTTTTGCACTTGTATTAGTGTGGAAAAAACACTTTTCGCACTTGTGTTAATGTTGAAAAACCACTTTTCGCACTTGTGTTATTGTTGAAAAACCACTTTTCGCACTTGTGTTAGTGTTGAAAAACCACTTTTCGCACTTGTGTTGGTGCAGGAAACCACTTTTGCACTTGTATTAGTGTGGAAAAAACACTTTTCGCACTTGTGTTGGTGCAGGAAACCACTCTTGCACTTGTATTAGTGTGGAAAAAACACTTTTTGCACTTGTGATAGTGTTGAAAAACCACTTTCGCACTTGTGTTAGTGTTGAAAAACCACTTTTCGCACTTGTGTTGGTGCAGGAAACCACTTTTGCACTTGTATTAGTGTGGAAAAACCACTTTTCACACTTGTGTTTAGTGTTGAAAGACAACTTTTCGCACTTGTGTTGGTGCAGGAAACCACTTTTGCACTTGTATTAGTGTGGAAAAGCCACTTTTGGCACTTGTGTTAGTGTTGAAAAACCACTTTTCGCACTTGTGTTAGTGTTGAAAAACCACTTTTCGCAGTTGTGTTGGTGCAGGAAACCACTTTTGCACTTGTATTAGTGTGGAAAAACCACTTTTCACACTTGTGTTAGTGTTGAAAAACAACTTTTCGCACTTGTGTTAGTGTTGTAAAACCACTTTTCGCATTTGTGTTGGTGCAGGAAACCACTTTTGCACTTGTATTAGTGTGGAAAACCACTTTTCGCACTTGTGTTAGTGTTGAAAAGCCACTTTTCGCACTTGTGTTAGTGTTGTAAAACTTCTTTTCGCACTTGTGTTGGTGCAGGAAACCACTTTTGCACTTGTATTAGTGTGGAAAAACCACTTTTCGCACTTGTGTTAGTGTTGAAAAGCGACTTTTCGCACTTGTGTTAGTGTTGTAAAACCACTTTTCGCACTTGTGTTGGTGCAGGAAACCACTTTTGCACTTGTATTAGTGTGGAAAAACCACTTTTCGCACTTGTGTTAGTGTTGAAAAACCACTTTTCGCACTTGTGTTAGTGTTGAAAAACCACTTTTCGCACTTGTGTTAGTGTTGAAAAACCACTTTTCGCACTTGTGTTGGTGCAGGAAACCACTTTTGCACTTGTATTAGTGTGGAAAAAAACACTTTTCGCACTTGTGTTAATGTTGAAAAACCACTTTTCGCATTTGTGTTAGTGTTGAAAAACCACTTTTCGCACTTGTGTTGGTGCAGGAAACCACTTTTGCACTTGTATTAGTGTGGAAAAAACACTTTTTGCACTTGTGATAGTGTTGAAAAACCACTTTTCGCACTTCTGTTAGTGTTGAAAAACCACTTTTCGCACTTGTGTTGGTGCAGGAAACCACTTTTGCACTTGTATTAGTGTGGAAAAAACACTTTTCGCACTTGTGTTAGTGTTGAAAAACCACTTTTCGCACTTGTGTTCGTGTTGAAAAACCACTTTTCGCACTTGTGTTAGTGTTGAAAAACCACTTTTCGCATTTGTGTTGGTGCAGGAAACCACTTTTGCAATGTATTAGTGTGGAAAAAACACTTTTCACACTTGTGTTAGTGTTGAAAAGCCACTTTTCGCACTTGTGTTAGTGTTGAAAAGCCACTTTTCGCACTTGTGTTAGTGTTGTAAAACCACTTTTCGCACTTGTGTTGGTGCAGGAAACCACTTTTGCACTTGTATTAGTGTGGAAAAACCACTTTTCGCACTTGTGTTAGTGTTGAAAAGCCAATTTTCGCACTTGTGTTAGTGTTGTAAAACCACTTTTCGCACTTGTGTTGGTGCAGGAATCCACTTTTGCACTTGTATTAGTGTGGAAAAACCACTTTTCGCACTTGTGTTAGTGTTGAAAAACCACTTTTCGCACTTGTGTTAGTGTTGAAAAACCACTTTTCGCACTTGTTAGTGTTGAAAAACCACTTTTCGCACTTGTGTTGGTGCAGGAAACCACTTTTGCACTTGTATTAGTGTGGAAAAAACACTTTTCGCACTTGTGTTAATGTTGAAAAACCACTTTTCGCACTTGTGTTAGTGTTGAAAAACCACTTTTCGCACTTGTGTTAGTGTTGAAAAACCACTTTTCGCACTTGTGTTGGTGCAGGAAACCACTTTTGCACTTGTATTAGTGTGGAAAAAACACTTTTTGCACTTGTGATAGTGTTGAAAAACCACTTTTAGCATTTGTGTTAGTGTTGAAAAGCCACTTTTCGCACTTGTGTTGGTGCAGGAAACCACTTTTGCACTTGTATTAGTGTGGAAAATACACTTTTCGCACTTGTGTTAGTGTTGAAAAACCACTTTTCGCACTTGTGTTAGTGTTGAAAAACCACTTTTCGCACTTGTGTTGGTGCAGGAAACCACTTTTGCACTTGTATTAGTGTGGAAAAACCACTTTTTGCACTTGTGTTAGTGTTGAAAAGCCACTTTTCGCACTTGTGTTAGTGTTGAAAAACCACTTTTCGCACTTGTGTTGGTGCAGGAAACCACTTTTGCACTTGTATTAGTGTGGAAAAACCACTTTTCACACTTGTGTTAGTGTTGAAAAACAACTTTTCGCACTTGTGTTAGTGTTGTAAAACCACTTTTCGCACTTGTGTTAGTGTTGAAAAACCACTTTTCGCATTTGTATTGGTGCAGGAAACCACTTTTGCACTTGTATTAGTGTGGAAAAAACACTTTTCGCACTTGTGTTAGTGTTGAAAAACCACTTTTCGCACTTGTGTTAGTGTTGAAAAACCACTTTTCGCACTTGTGTTGGTGCAGGAAACCACTTTTGCACTTGTATTAGTGTGGAAAAACCACTTTTCGCACTTGTGTTAGTGTTGAAAAACCACTTTTTGCACTTGTGTTAGTGTTGAAAAACCACTTTTCGCACTTGTGTTAGTGTTGAAAAACCACTTTTCGCACTTGTGTTGGTGCAGGAAACCACTTTTGCACTTGTATTAGTGTGGAAAAAACACTTTTCGCACTTGTGTTAATGTTGAAAAACCACTTTTCGCACTTGTGTTAGTGTTGAAAAACCACTTTTCGCACTTGTGTTTGTGTTGAAAAACCACTTTTCGCATTTGTGTTGGTGCAGGAAACCACTTTTGCACTTGTATTAGTGTGGAAAAAACACTTTTTGCACTTGTGATAGTGTTGAAAAACCACTTTTAGCACTTGTGTTGGTGTTGAAAAACCACTTTTCGCACTTGTGTTGGTGCAGGAAACCACTTTTGCACTTGTATTAGTGTGGAAAAAACACTTTTCGCACTTGCGTTAGTGTTGAAAAACCACTTTTCGCACTTGTGTTGGTGCAGGAAACCACTTTCGCACTTGTATTAGTGTGGCAAAAACACTTTTCGCACTTGTGTTAGTGTTGAAAAACCACTTTTCGCACTTGTGTTAGTGTTGAAAAACCAATTTTCGCACTTGTGTTGGTGCAGGAAACCACTTTTGCACTTGTATTAGTGTGGAAAAACCACTTTTTGCACTTGTGTTAGTGTTGAAAAGCCACTTTTCGCACTTGTGTTAGTGTTGAAAAACCACTTTTCGCACTTGTGTTGGTGCAGGAAACCACTTTTGCACTTGTATTAGTGTGGAAAAACCACTTTTCACACTTGCGTTAGTGTTGAAAAACAACTTTTCGCACTTGTGTTAGTGTTGAAAAACAACTTTTCGCACTTGTGTTAGTGTTGTAAAACCACTTTTCGCACTTGTGTTAGTGTTGAAAAACCACTTTTCGCATTTGTGTTGGTGCAGGAAACCACTTTTGCACTTGTATTAGTGTGGAAAAAACACTTTTCGCACTTGTGTTAGTGTTGAAAAACCACTTTTCGCACTTGTGTCAGTGTTGAAAAACCACTTTTCGCACTTGTGTTGGTGCAGGAAATCACTTTTGCACTTGTATTAGTGTGGAAAAACCACTTTTCGCACTTGTGTTAGTGTTGAAAAACCACTTTTCGCACTTGTGTTAGTGTTGAAAAACCACTTTTCGCACTTGTGTTAGTGTTGAAAAACCACTTTTCGCATTTGTGTTGGTGCAGGAAACCACTTTTGCACTTGTATTAGTGTGGAAAAAACACTTTTCGCACTTGTGTTAGTGTTGAAAAACCACTTTTCGCACTTGTGTCAGTGTTGAAAAACCACTTTTCGCACTTGTGTTGGTGCAGGAAAACACTTTTGCACTTGTATTAGTGTGGAAAAACCACTTTTCGCACTTGTGTTAGTATTGAAAAACCACTTTTCGCACTTGTGTTAGTGTTGAAAAACCACTTTTCGCACTTGTGTTAGTGTTGAAAAACCACTTTTCGCACTTGTGTTGGTGCAGGAAACCACTTTTGCACTTGTATTAGTGTGGAAAAAACACTTTTCGCACTTGTGTTAATGTTGAAAAACCACTTTTCGCACTTGTGTTAGTGTTGCAAAACCACTTTTCGCACTTGTGTTGGTGCAGGAAACCACTTTTGCACTTGTATTAGTGTGGAAAAACCACTTTTCACACTTGTGTTAGTGCTGAAAGACAACTTTTCGCACTTGTGTTGGTGCAGGAAACCACTTTTGCACTTGTATTAGTGTGGAAAAGCCACTTTTGGCACTTGTGTTAGTGTTGAAAAACCACTTTTCGCACTTGTGTTAGTGTTGAAAAACCACTTTTCGCAGTTGTGTTGGTGCAGGAAACCACTTTTGCACTTGTATTAGTGTGGAAAAACCACTTTTCGCACTTGTGTTAGTGTTGAAAAACCACTTTTCGCACTTGTGTTAGTGTTGAAAAACCACTTTTCGCACTTGTGTTAGTGTTGAAAAACCACTTTTCGCACTTGTGTTGGTGCAGGAAACCACTTTTGCACTTGTATTAGTGTGGGAAAAACACTTTTCGCACTTGTGTTAGTGTTGAAAAACCACTTTTTGCACTTGTGTTAGTGTTGAAAAACCACTTTTCGCACTTGTGTTGGTGCAGGAAACCACTTTTGCACTTGTATTAGTGTGGAAAAAAGACTTTTTGCACTTGTGATAGTGTTGAAAAACCACTTTTCGCACTTTTGTTAGTGTTGAAAAACCACTTTTCGCACTTGTGTTGGTGCAGGAAACCACTTTTGCACTTGTATTAGTGTGGAAAAACCACTTTTCGCACTTGTGTTAGTGTTGAAAAACCACTTTTCACACTTGTGTTAGTGTTGAAAAACCACTTTTCGCACTTGTGTTAGTGTTGAAAAACCACTTTTCGCACTTGTGTTGGTGCAGGAAACCACTTTTGCACTTGTATTAGTGTGGAAAAAACACTTTTCGCACTTGTGTTAATGTTGAAAAACCACTTTTCGCACTTGTGTTAGTGTTGAAAAACCACTTTTCGCACTTGTGTTAGTGTTGAAAAACCACTTTTCGCACTTGTGTTGGTGCAGGAAACCACTTTTGCACTTGTATTAGTGTGGAAAAAACACTTTTTGCACTTGTGATAGTGTTGAAAAAACACTTTTCGCACTTCTGTTAGTGTTGAAAAACCACTTTTCGCACTTGTGTTGGTGCAGGAAACCACTTTTGCACTTGTATTAGTGTGGAAAAAACACTTTTCGCACTTGTGTTAGTGTTGAAAAACCACTTTTCACACTTGTGTTCGTGTTGAAAAACCACTTTTCGCACATGTGTTGGTGCAGGAAACCACTTTTGCACTTGTATTAGTGTGGAAAAACCACTTTTTGCACTTGTGTTAGTGTTGAAAAGCCACTTTTCGCACTTGTGTTAGTGTTGAAAAACCACTTTTCGCACTTGTGTTGGTGCAGGAAACCACTTTTGCACTTGTATTAGTGTGGAAAAACCACTTTTCACACTTGTGTTAGTGTTGAAAAACAACTTTTCGCACTTGTGTTAGTGTTGTAAAACCACTTTTCGCACTTGTGTTAGTGTTGAAAAACCACTTTTCGCATTTGTGTTGGTGCAGGAAACCACTTTTGCACTTGTATTAGTGTGGAAAAAACACTTTTCGCACTTGTGTTAGTGTTGAAAAGCCACTTTTCGCACTTGTGTTAGTGTTGTAAAACCACTTTTCGCACTTGTGTTGGTGCAGGAAACCACTTTTGCACTTGTATTAGTGTGGAAAAACCACTTTTCGCACTTGTGTTAGTGTTGAAAAGCCACTTTTCGCACTTGTGTTAGTGTTGTAAAACCACTTTTCGCACTTGTGTTGGTGCAGGAACCCACTTTTGCACTTGTATTAGTGTGGAAAAACCACTTTTCGCACTTGTGTTAGTGTTGAAAAACCACTTTTCGCACGTGTGTTGGTGCAGGAAACCACTTTTGCACTTGTATTAGTGTGGCAAAAACACTTTTCGCACTTGTGTTAGTGTTGAAAAACCACTTTTCGCACTTGTGTTAGTGTTGAAAAACCACTTTTCGCACTTTTGTTGGTGCAGGAAACCACTTTTGCACTTGTATTAGTGTGGAAAAACCACTTTTTGCACTTGTGTTAGTGTTGAAAAGCCACTTTTCGCACTTTTGTTAGTGTTGAAAAACCACTTTTCGCACTTGTGTTGGTGCAGGAAACCACTTTTGCACTTGTATTAGTGTGGAAAAACCACTTTTCACACTTGTGTTAGTGTTGAAAAACAACTTTTCGCACTTGTGTTAGTGTTGTAAAACCACTTTTCGCACTTGTGTTAGTGTTGAAAAACCACTTTTCGCATTTGTGTTGGTGCAGGAAACCACTTTTGCACTTGTATTAGTGTGGAAAAAACACTTTTCGCACTTGTGTTAGTGTTGAAAAACCACTTTTCGCACTTGTGTTAGTGTTGAAAAACCACTTTTCGCACTTGTGTTGGTGCAGGAAACCACTTTTGCACTTGTATTAGTGTGGAAAAACCACTTTTCGCACTTGTGTTAGTGTTGAAAAACCACTTTTCACACTTGTGTTAGTGTTGAAAAACCACTTTTCGCACTTGTGTTAGTGTTGAAAAACCACTTTTCGCACTTGTGTTGGTGCAGGAAACCACTTTTGCACTTGTATTAGTGTGGAAAAAACACTTTTCGCACTTGTGTTAATGTTGAAAAACCACTTTTCGCACTTGTGTTAGTGTTGAAAAACCACTTTTCGCACTTGTGTTAGTGTTGAAAAACCACTTTTCGCACTTGTGTTGGTGCAGGAAACCACTTTTGCACTTGTATTAGTGTGGAAAAAACACTTTTTGCACTTGTGATAGTGTTGAAAAACCACTTTTCGCACTTCTGTTAGTGTTGAAAAACCACTTTTCGCACTTGTGTTGGTGCAGGAAACCACTTTTGCACTTGTATTAGTGTGGAAAAAACACTTTTCGCACTTGTGTTAGTGTTGAAAAAACACTTTTCGCACTTGTGTTCGTGTTGAAAAACCACTTTTCGCACATGTGTTGGTGCAGGAAACCACTTTTGCACTTGTATTAGTGTGGAAAAACCACTTTTTGCACTTGTGTTAGTGTTGAAAAGCCACTTTTCGCACTTGTGTTAGTGTTGAAAAACCACTTTTCGCACTTGTGTTGGTGCAGGAAACCACTTTTGCACTTGTATTAGTGTGGAAAAACCACTTTTCACACTTGTGTTAGTGTTGAAAAACAACTTTTCGCACTTGTGTTAGTGTTGTAAAACCACTTTTCGCACTTGTGTTAGTGTTGAAAAACCACTTTTCGCATTTGTGTTGGTGCAGGAAACCACTTTTGCACTTGTATTAGTGTGGAAAAAACACTTTTCGCACTTGTGTTAGTGTTGAAAAGCCACTTTTCGCACTTGTGTTAGTGTTGTAAAACCACTTTTCGCACTTGTGTTGGTGCAGGAAACCACTTTTGCACTTGTATTAGTGTGGAAAAACCACTTTTCGCACTTGTGTTAGTGTTGAAAAGCCACTTTTCGCACTTGTGTTAGTGTTGTAAAACCACTTTTCGCACTTGTGTTGGTGCAGGAACCCACTTTTGCACTTGTATTAGTGTGGAAAAACCACTTTTCGCACTTGTGTTAGTGTTGAAAAACCACTTTTCGCACATGTGTTGGTGCAGGAAACCACTTTTGCACTTGTATTAGTGTGGCAAAAACACTTTTCGCACTTGTGTTAGTGTTGAAAAACCACTTTTCGCACTTGTGTTAGTGTTGAAAAACCACTTTTCGCACTTTTGTTGGTGCAGGAAACCACTTTTGCACTTGTAGTAGTGTGGAAAAACCACTTTTTGCACTTGTGTTAGTGTTGAAAAGCCACTTTTCGCACTTTTGTTAGTGTTGAAAAACCACTTTTCGCACTTGTGTTGGTGCAGGAAACCACTTTTGCACTTGTATTAGTGTGGAAAAACCACTTTTCACACTTGTGTTAGTGTTGAAAAACAACTTTTCGCACTTGTGTTAGTGTTGTAAAACCACTTTTCGCACTTGTGTTAGTGTTGAAAAACCACTTTTCGCATTTGTGTTGGTGCAGGAAACCACTTTTGCACTTGTATTAGTGTGGAAAAAACACTTTTCGCACTTGTGTTAGTGTTGAAAAACCACTTTTCGCACTTGTGTTAGTGTTGAAAAACCACTTTTCGCACTTGTGTTGGTGCAGGAAACCACTTTTGCACTTGTATTAGTGTGGAAAAACCACTTTTCGCACTTGTGTTAGTGTTGAAAAACCACTTTTCACACTTGTGTTAGTGTTGAAAAACCACTTTTCGCACTTGTGTTAGTGTTGAAAAACCACTTTTCGCACTTGTGTTGGTGCAGGAAACCACTTTTGCACTTGTATTAGTGTGGAAAAAACACTTTTCGCACTTGTGTTAATGTTGAAAAACCACTTTTCGCACTTGTGTTAGTGTTGAAAAACCACTTTTCGCACTTGTGTTAGTGTTGAAAAACCACTTTTCGCACTTGTGTTGGTGCAGGAAACCACTTTTGCACTTGTATTAGTGTGGAAAAAACACTTTTTGCACTTGTGATAGTGTTGAAAAACCACTTTTCGCACTTCTGTTAGTGTTGAAAAACCACTTTTCGCACTTGTGTTGGTGCAGGAAACCACTTTTGCACTTGTATTAGTGTGGAAAAAACACTTTTCGCACTTGTGTTAGTGTTGAAAAACCACTTTTCGCACTTGTGTTAGTGTTGAAAAACCACTTTTCGCACTTGTGTTGGTGCAGGAAACCACTTTTGCACTTGTATTAGTGTGGAAAAACCACTTTTCACACTTGTGTTAGTGTTGAAAAACAACTTTTCGCACTTGTGTTAGTGTTGTAAAACCACTTTTCGCACTTGTGTTAGTGTTGAAAAACCACTTTTCGCATTTGTGTTGGTGCAGGAAACCACTTTTGCACTTGTATTAGTGTGGAAAAAACACTTTTCGCACTTGTGTTAGTGTTGAAAAGCCACTTTTCGCACTTGTGTTAGTGTTGTAAAACCACTTTTCGCACTTGTGTTGGTGCAGGAACCCACTTTTGCACTTGTATTAGTGTGGAAAAACCACTTTTCGCACTTGTGTTAGTGTTGAAAAACCACTTTTCGCACGTGTGTTGGTGCAGGAAACCACTTTTGCACTTGTATTAGTGTGGCAAAAACACTTTTCGCACTTGTGTTAGTGTTGAAAAACCACTTTTCGCACTTGTGTTAGTGTTGAAAAACCACTTTTCGCACTTTTGTTGGTGCAGGAAACCACTTTTGCACTTGTATTAGTGTGGAAAAACCACTTTTTGCGCTTGTGTTAGTGTTGAAAAGCCACTTTTCGCACTTTTGTTAGTGTTGAAAAACCACTTTTCGCACTTGTGTTGGTGCAGGAAACCACTTTTGCACTTGTATTAGTGTAGAAAAACCACTTTTCACACTTGTGTTAGTGTTGAAAAACAACTTTTCGCACTTGTGTTAGTGTTGTAAAACCACTTTTCGCACTTGTGTTAGTGTTGAAAAACCACTTTTCGCACTTGTGTTGGTGCAGGAAACCACTTTTGCACTTGTATTAGTGTGGAAAAAACACTTTTCGCACTTGTGTTAATGTTGAAAAACCACTTTTCGCACTTGTGTTAGTGTTGAAAAACCACTTTTCGCACTTGTGTTAGTGTTGAAAAACCACTTTTCGCACTTGTGTTGGTGCAGGAAACCACTTTTGCACTTGTATTAGTGTGGAAAAAACACTTTTTGCACTTGTGATAGTGTTGAAAAACCACTTTTAGCACTTGTGTTAGTGTTGAAAAACCACTTTTCGCACTTGTGTTGGTGCAGGAAACCACTTTTGCACTTGTATTAGTGTGGAAAAAACACTTTTCGCACTTGTGTTAGTGTTGAAAAACCACTTTTTGCACTTGTGTTAGTGTTGAAAAACCACTTTTCGCACTTGTGTTGGTGCAGGAAACCACTTTCGCACTTGTATTAGTGTGGCAAAAACACTTTTCGCACTTGTGTTAGTGTTGAAAAACCACTTTTCGCACTTGTGTTAGTGTTGAAAAACCACTTTTCGCACTTGTGTTGGTGCAGGAAACCACTTTTGCACTTGTATTAGTGTGGAAAAACCACTTTTTGCACTTGTGTTAGTGTTGAAAAGCCACTTTTCGCACTTGTGTTAGTGTTGAAAAACCACTTTTTGCACTTGTGTTGGTGCAGGAAACCACTTTTGTACTTGTATTAGTGTGGAAAAACCACTTTTCACACTTGTGTTAGTGTTGAAAAACAACTTTTCGCACTTGTGTTAGTGTTGTAAAACCACTTTTCGCACTTGTGTTAGTGTTGTAAAACCACTTTTCGCACTTGTGTTGGTGCAGGAAACCACTTTTGCACTTGTATTAGTGTGGAAAAAACACTTTTCGCACTTGTGTTAGTGTTGAAAAACCACTTTTCGCACTTGTGTTAGTGTTGAAAAACCACTTTTCGCACTTGTGTTGGTGCAGGAAACCACTTTTGCACTTGTATTAGTGTGGAAAAAACACTTTTCGCACTTGTGTTAGTGTTGAAAAACCACTTTTCGCACTTGTGTTAGTGTTGTAAAACCACTTTTCGCACTTGTGTTGGTGCAGGAAACCACTTTTGCACTTGTATTAGTGTGGAAAAAACACTTTTCGCACTTGTTAGTGTTGAAAAACCACTTTTCGCACTTGTGTTAGTGTTGAAAAACCACTTTTCGCACTTGTGTTAGTGTTGAAAAACCACTTTTCGCACTTGTGTTGGTGCAGGAAACCACTTTTGCACTTGTATTAGTGTGGAAAAAACACTTTTCGCACTTGTGTTAATGTTGAAAAACCACTTTTCGCACTTGTGTTATTGTTGAAAAACCACTTTTCGCACTTGTGTTAGTGTTGAAAAACCACTTTTCGCACTTGTGTTGGTGCAGGAAACCACTTTTGCACTTGTATTAGTGTGGAAAAAACACTTTTCGCACTTGTGTTAGTGTTGAAAAACCACTTTTCGCAATTGTGTTAGTGTTGAAAAACCACTTTTCGCACTTGTGTTAGTGTTGAAAAACCACTTTTCGCACTTGTGTTGGTGCAGGAAACCACTTTTGCACTTGTATTAGTGTGGAAAAAACACTTTTTGCACTTTTGATAGTGTTGAAAAACCACTTTTCGCACTTGTGTTGGTGCAGGAAACCACTATTGCACTTGTATTAGTGTGGAAAAACCACTTTTCGCACTTGTGTTAGTGTTGGAAAACCACTTTTCGCATTTGTGTTGGTGTTGAAAAACCACTTTTCGCACTTGTGTTGGTGCAGGAAACCACTTTTGCACTTGTATTAGTGTGGAAAAAACACTTTTTGCACTTGTGATAGTGTTGAAAAACCACTTTTCGCACTTGTGTTAGTGTTGAAAAACCACTTTTCGCACTTGTGTTGGTGCAGGAAACCACTTTTGCACTTGTATTAGTGTGGAAAAACCACTTTTCACACTTGTGTTAGTGTTGAAAGACAACTTTTCGCACTTGTGTTGGTGCAGGAAACCACTTTTGCACTTGTATTAGTGTGGAAAATCCACTTTTGGCACTTGTGTTAGTGTTGAAAAACCACATTTCGCACTTGTGTTAGTGTTGAAAAACCACTTTTCGCATTTGTGTTGGTGCAGGAAACCACTTTTGCACTTGTATTAGTGTGGAAAAACCACTTTTCGCACTTGTGTTAGTGTTGAAAAACCACTTTTCGCACTTGTGTTAGTGTTGAAAAACCACTTTTCGCACTTGTGTTAGTGTTGAAAAAACACTTTTCGCACTTGTGTTGGTGCAGGAAACCACTTTTGCACTTGTATTAGTGTGGAAGAACCACTTTTCGCACTTGTGTTAGTGTTGAAAAACCACTTTTCGCACTTGTGTTAGTGTTGAAAAACCACTTTTCGCACTTGTGTTAGTGTTGAAAAACCACTTTTCGCACTTGTGTTGGTGCAGGAAACCACTTTTGCACTTGTATTAGTGTGGAAAAAACACTTTTCGCACTTGTGTTAGTGTTGAAAAACCACTTTTCGCACTTGTGTTAGTGTTGAAAAACCACTTTTCGCACTTGTGTTAGTGTTGAAAAACCACTTTTCGCACTTGTGTTGGTGCAGGAAACCACTTTTGCACTTGTATTAGTGTGGAAAAACCACTTTTCGCACTTGTGTTAGTGTTGAAAAACTACTTTTCGCACTTGTGTTAGTGTTGAAAAACCACTTTTCGCACTTGTGTTAGTGTTGAAAAACCACTTTTCGCACTTGTGTTGGTGCAGGAAACCACTTTTGCACTTGTATTAGTGTGGAAAAAACACTTTTCGCACTTGTGTTAGTGTTGAAAAACCACTTTTCGCACTTGTGTTGGTGTTGAAAAACCACTTTTCGCACTTGTGTTAGTGTTGAAAAACCACTTTTCGCACTTGTGTTGGTGCAGTAAACCACTTTTGCACTTGTATTAGTGTGGAAAAAACACTTTTCGCACTTGTGTTAATGTTGAAAAACCACTTTTTGCACTTGTGTTAGTGTTGAAAAACCACCTTTCGCACTTGTGTTAGTGTTGAAAAACCACTTTTCGCACTTGTGTTGGTGCAGGAAACCACTTTTGCACTTGTATTAGTGTGGAAAAAACACTTTTTGCACTTGTGATAGTGTTGAAAAAACACTCTTCGCACTTGTGTTAGTGTTGAAAAACCACTTTTCGCACTTGTGTTGGTGCAGGAAAGCACTTTTGCACTTGTATTAGTGTGGAAAAACCACTTTTCACACTTGTGTTAGTGTTGAAAAACAACTTTTCGCACTTGTGTTAGTGTTGTAAAACCACTTTTCGCACTTGTGTCAGTGTTGAAAACCACTTTTCGCATTTGTGTTGGTGCAGGAAACCACTTTTGCACTTGTATTAGTGTGGAAAAAACACTTTTCGCACTTGTGTTAGTGTTGAAAAACCACTTTTCGCACTTGTGTTGGTGTTGAAAAACCACTTTTCGCACTTGTGTTAGTGTTGAAAAACCACTTTTCGCACTTGTGTTGGTGCAGGAAACCACTTTTGCACTTGTATTAGTGTGGAAAAACCACTTTTCGCACTTGTGTTAGTGTTGAAAAGCCACTTTTCGCACTTGTGTTAGTGTTGTAAAACTTCTTTTCGCACTTGTGTTGGTGCAGGAAACCACTTTTGCACTTGTATTAGTGTGGAAAAACCACTTTTCGCACTTGTGTTAGTGTTGAAAAACCACTTTTCGCACTTGTGTTAGTGTTGAAAAACCACATTTCGCACTTGTGTTAGTGTTGAAAAACCACTTTTCGCACTTGTGTTGGAGCAGGAAACCACTTTTGCACTTGTATTAGTGTGGAAAAACACTTTTTGCACTTGTGATAGTGTTGAAAAACCACTTTTCGCACTTGTGTTAGTGTTGAAAAACCACTTTTTGCACTTGTGTTGGTGCAGGAAACCAGTTTTGCACTTGTATTAGTGTGGAAAAAACACTTTTTGCACTTGTAATAGTGTTGAAAAACCACTTTTCGCACTTGTGTTAGTGTTGAAAAACCACTTTTCGCACTTGAGTTAGTGTTGAAAAACCACTTTTCGCACTTGTGTTGGTGCAGGAAACCACTTTTGCACTTGTATGAGTGTGGAAAAAACACTTTTTGCACTTGTCATAGTGTTGAAAAACCACTTTTCGCACTTGTGTTAGTGTTGAAAAACCACTTTTCGCACTTGTGTTGGTGCAGGAAACCACTTTTGCACTTGTATTAGTGTGGAAAAAACACTTTTTGCACTTGTGATAGTGTTGAAAAACCACTTTTAGCATTTGTGTTAGTGTTGAAAATCCACTTTTCGCACTTGTGTTGGTGCAGGAAACCACTTTTGCACTTGTATTAGTGTGGAAAATACACTTTTCGCACTTGTGTTAGTGTTGAAAAACCACTTTTCGCACTTGTGTTAGTGTTGAAAAACCACTTTTCGCACTTGTGTTGGTGCAGGAAACCACTTTTGCACTTGTATTAGTGTGGCAAAAACACTTTTTGCACTTGTGTTAGTGTTGAAAAACCACTTTTCGCACTTGTGTTAGTGTTGAAAAACCACTTTTCGCACTTGTGTTGGTGCAGGAAACCACTTTTGCACTTGTATTAGTGTGGAAAAACCACTTTTTGCACTTGTGTTAGTGTTGAAAAGCCACTTTTCGCACTTGTGTTAGTGTTGAAAAACCACTTTTCGCACTTGTGTTGGTGCAGGAAACCACTTTTGCACTTGTATTAGTGTGGAAAAACCACTTTTCACACTTGTGTTAGTGTTGAAAAACAACTTTTCGCACTTGTGTTAGTGTTGTAAAACCACTTTTCGCACTTGTGTTAGTGTTGAAAAACCACTTTTCGCATTTGTATTGGTGCAGGAAACCACTTTTGCACTTGTATTAGTGTGGAAAAACCACTTTTCGCACTTGTGTTAGTGTTGAAAAACCACTTTTCGCACTTGTGTTAGTGTTGAAAAACCACTTTTCGCACTTGTGTTAGTGTTGAAAAACCACTTTTCGCACTTGTGTTGGTGCAGGAAACCACTTTTGCACTTGTATTAGTGTGGAAAAAACACTTTTCGCACTTGTGTTAATGTTGAAAAACCACTTTTCGCACTTGTGTTAGTGTTGAAAACCACTTTTCGCACTTGTGTTTGTGTTGAAAAACCACTTTTCGCATTTGTGTTGCTGCAGGAAACCACTTTTGCACTTGTATTAGTGTGGAAAAAACACTTTTTGCACTTGTGATAGTGTTGAAAAACCACTTTTAGCACTTGTGTTGGTGTTGAAAAACCACTTTTCGCACTTGTGTTGGTGCAGGAAACCACTTTTGCTCTTGTATTAGTGTGGAAAAAACACTTTTCGCACTTGTGTTAGTGTTGAAAAACCACTTTTCGCACTTGCGTTAGTGTTGAAAAACCACTTTTCGCACTTGTGTTGGTGCAGGAAACCACTTTCGCACTTGTATTAGTGTGGCAAAAACACTTTTCGCACTTGTGTTAGTGTTGAAAAACCACTTTTTGCACTTGTGTTAGTGTTGAAAAACCACTTTTCGCACTTGTGTTGGTGCAGGAAACCACTTTTGCACTTGTATTAGTGTGGAAAAAACACTTTTCGCACTTGTGTTAGTGTTGAAAAACCACTTTTCGCACTTGTGTTAGTGTTGAAAAACCACTTTTCGCACTTGTGTTAGTGTTGAAAAACCACTTTTCGCACTTGTGTTGGTGCAGGAAACCACTTTTGCACTTGTATTAGTGTGGAAAAACCACTTTTCGCACTTGTGTTAGTGTTGAAAAGCTACTTTTCGCACTTGTGTTAGTGTTGTAAAACCACTTTTCGCACTTGTGTAGGTGCAGGAAACCACTTTTCCACTTGTATTAGTGTGGAAAAACCACTTTTCGCACTTGTGTTAGTGTTGAAAAGCCACTTTTCGCACTTGTGTTAGTGTTGTAAAACCACTTTTCGCACTTGTGTTGGTGCAGGAAACCACTTTTGCACTTGTATTAGTGTGGAAAAACCACTTTTCTCACTTGTGTTAGTGTTGAAAAACCACTTTTCGCACTTGTGTTAGTGTTGAAAAACCACTTTTCGCACTTGTGTTAGTGTTGAAAAACCACTTTTCGCACTTGTGTTGGTGCAGGAAACCACTTTTGCACTTGTATTAGTGTGGGAAAAACACTTTTCGCACTTGTGTTAATGTTGAAAAACCACTTTTCGCACTTGTGTTAGTGTTGAAAAACCACTTTTCGCACTTGTGTTAGTGTTGAAAAACCACTTTTCGCACTTGTGTTGGTGCAGGACACCACTTTTGCACTTGTATTAGTGTGGAAAAAACACTTTTTGCACTTGTGATAGTGTTGAAAAACCACTTTTCGCACTTGTGTTAGTGTTGAAAAACCACTTTTCGCACTTGTGTTGGTGCAGGAAACCACTTTTGCACTTGTATTAGTGTGGAAAAAACACTTTTCGCACTTGTGTTAGTGTTGAAAAACCACTTTTCGCACTTGTGTTAGTGTTGAAAAACCACTTTTTGCACTTGTGTTGGAGCAGGAAACCACTTTTGCACTTGTATTAGTGTGGAAAAACACTTTTTGCACTTGTTATAGTGTTGAAAAACCACTTTTCGCACTTGTGTTAGTGTTGAAAAACCACTTTTTGCACTTGTGTTGGTGCAGGAAACCACTTTTGCACTTGTATTAGTGTGGAAAAAACACTTTTTGCACTTGTGATAGTGTTGAAAAACCACTTTTCGCACTTGTGTTAGTGTTGTAAAACCACTTTTCGCACTTGTGTTAGTGTTGAAAAACCACTTTTCGCATTTGTGTTGGTGCAGGAAACCACTTTTGCACTTGTATTAGTGTGGAAAAAACACTTTTCGCACTTGTGTTAGTGTTGAAAAACCACTTTTCGCACTTGTGTTAGTGTTGAAAAACCACTTTTCGCACTTGTGTTAGTGTTGAAAAACCACTTTTCGCACTTGTGTTGGTGCAGGAAACCACTTTTGCACTTGTATTAGCGTGGAAAAACCACTTTTCGCACTTGTGTTAGTGTTGAAAAGCCACTTTTCGCACTTGTGTTAGTGTTGAAAAACCACTTTTCGCACTTGTGTTGGTGCAGGAAACCACTTTTGCACTTGTATTAGTGTGGAAAAACCACTTTTCGCACTTGTGTTAGTGTTGAAAAACCACTTTTCGCACTTGTGTTAGTGTTGAAAAACCACTTTTTGCACTTGTGTTGGAGCAGGAAACCACTTTTGCACTTGTATTAGTGTGGAAAAACACTTTTTGCACTTGTTATAGTGTTGAAAAACCACTTTTCGCACTTGTGTTGGTGCAGGAAACCACTTTTGCACTTGTATTAGTGTGGAAAAAACACTTTTTGCACTTGTGATAGTGTTGAAAAACCACTTTTCGCACTTGTGTTAGTGTTGAAAAACCACTTTTCGCACTTGTGTTAGTGTTGAAAAACCACTTTTCGCACTTGTGTTGGTGCAGGAAACCACTTTTGCACTTGTATTAGTGTGGAAAAAACACTTTTCGCACTTGTGTTAGTGTAGAAAAACCACTTTTCGCACTTGTGTTGGTGCAGGAAACCACTTTTGCACTTGTATTAGTGTGGAAAAACCACTTTTCGCACTTGTGTTAGTGTTGAAAAGCCACTTTTCGCACTTGTGTTAGTGTTGTAAAACCACTTTTCGCACTTGTGTTGGTGCAGGAAACCACTTTTGCACTTGTATTAGTGTGGAAAAAAGACTTTTTGCACTTGTGATAGTGTTGAAAAACCACTTTTCGCACTTTTGTTAGTGTTGAAAAACCACTTTTCGCACTTGTGTTAGTGTTGAAAAACCACTTTTCGCACTTGTGTTGGTGCAGGAAACCACTTTTGCACTTGTATTAGTGTGGAAAAAACACTTTTCGCACTTGTGTTAGTGTTGAAAAACCACTTTTCGCACTTGTGTTCGTGTTGAAAAACCACTTTTTGCACTTGTGTTGGTGCAGGAAACCACTTTTGCACTTGTATTAGTGTGGAAAAACCACTTTTTGCACTTGTGTTAGTGTTGAAAATCCACTTTTCGCACTTGTGTTAGTGTTGATAAACCACTTTTCGCACTTGTGTTGGTGCAGGAAACCACTTTTGCACTTGTATTAGTGTGGAAAAACCACTTTTCACACTTGTGTTAGTGTTGAAAACAACTTTTCGCACTTGTGTTAGTGTTGTAAAACCACTTTTCGCACTTGTGTTAGTGTTGAAAAACCACTTTTCGCATTTGTGTTGGTGCAGGAAACCACTTTTGCACTTGTATTAGTGTGGAAAAAACACTTTTCACACTTGTGTTAGTGTTGAAAAACCACTTTTCGCACTTGTGTTAGTGTTGAAAAACCACTTTTCGCACTTGTGTTAGTGTTGAAAAACCACTTTTCGCACTTGTGTTAGTGTGGAAAAACCACTTTTCGCACTTGTGTTAGTGTTGAAAAGCCACTTTTCGCACTTGTGTTAGTGTTGTAAAACCACTTTTCGCACTTGTGTTGGTGCAGGAAACCACTTTTCCACTTGTATTAGTGTGGAAAAACCACTTTTCGCACTTGTGTTAGTGTTGAAAAGCCACTTTTCGCACTTGTGTTGGTGCAGGAAACCACTTTTGCACTTGTATTAGTGTGGAAATACCACTTTTCGCACTTGTTAGTGTTGAAAAACCACTTTTCGCACTTGTGTTAGTGTTGAAAAACCACTTTTCGCACTTGTGTTAGTGTTGAAAAACCACTTTTCGCACTTGTGTTGGTGCAGGAAACCACTTTTGCACTTGTATTAGTGTGGAATAAAGACTTTTTGCACTTGTGATAGTGTTGAAAAACCAATTTTCGCACTTTTGTTAGTGTTGAAAAACCACTTTTCGCACTTGTGTTGGTGCAGGAAACCACTTTTGCACTTGTATTAGTGTGAAAAATCACTTTTCGCACTTGTGTTAGTGTTGAAAAACCACTTTTCGCACTTGTGTTAGTGTTGAAAAACCACTTTTCGCACTTGTGTTAGTGTTGAAAAACCACTTTTCGCACTTGTGTTGGTGCAGGAAACCACTTTTGCACTTGTATTAGTGTGGAAAAAACACTATTCGCTCTTGTGTTAGTGTTGAAAAACCACTTTTCGCACTTGTGTTAGTGTTGAAAAACCACTTTTCGCACTTGTGTTAGTGTTGAAAAACCACTTTTCGCACTTGTGTTGGTGCAGGAAACCACTTTTGCACTTGTATTAGTGTGGAAAAAACACTTTTTGCACTTGTGATAGTGTTGAAAAACCACTTTTAGCACTTGTGTTGGTGTTGAAAAACCACTTTTCGCACTTGTGTTGGTGCAGGAAACCACTTTTGCACTTGTATTAGTGTGGAAAAAACACTTTTCGCACTTGCGTTAGTGTTGAAAAACCACTTTTCGCACTTGTGTTGGTGCAGGAAACCACTTTCGCACTTGTATTAGTGTGGCAAAAACACTTTTCGCACTTGTGTTAGTGTTGAAAAACCACTTTTCGCACTTGTGTTAGTGTTGAAAAACCACTTTTCGCACTTGTGTTGGTGCAGGAAACCACTTTTGCACTTGTATTAGTGTGGAAAAACCACTTTTTGCACTTGTGTTAGTGTTGAAAAGCCACTTTTCGCACTTGTGTTAGTGTTGAAAAACCACTTTTCGCACTTGTGTTGGTGCAGGAAACCACTTTTGCACTTGTATTAGTGTGGAAAAACCACTTTTCACACTTGCGTTAGTGTTGAAAAACAACTTTTCGCACTTGTGTTAGTGTTGTAAAACCACTTTTCGCACTTGTGTTAGTGTTGAAAAACCACTTTTCGCATTTGTGTTGGTGCAGGAAACCACTTTTGCACTTGTATTAGTGTGGAAAAAACACTTTTCGCACTTGTGTTAGTGTTGAAAAACCACTTTTCGCACTTGTGTCAGTGTTGAAAAACCACTTTTCGCACTTGTGTTGGTGCAGGAAAACACTTTTGCACTTGTATTAGTGTGGAAAAACCACTTTTCGCACTTGTGTTAGTGTTGAAAAACCACTTTTCGCACTTGTGTTAGTGTTGAAAAACCACTTTTCGCACTTGTGTTAGTGTTGAAAAACCACTTTTCGCATTTGTGTTGGTGCAGGAAACCACTTTTGCACTTGTATTAGTGTGGAAAAAACACTTTTCGCACTTGTGTTAGTGTTGAAAAACCACTTTTCGCACTTGTGTCAGTGTTGAAAAACCACTTTTCGCACTTGTGTTGGTGCAGGAAAACACTTTTGCACTTGTATTAGTGTGGAAAAACCACTTTTCGCACTTGTGTTAGTGTTGAAAAACCACTTTTCGCACTTGTGTTAGTGTTGAAAAACCACTTTTCGCACTTGTGTTAGTGTTGAAAAACCACTTTTCGCACTTGTGTTGGTGCAGGAAACCACTTTTGCACTTGTATTAGTGTGGAAAAAACACTTTTCGCACTTGTGTTAATGTTGAAAAACCACTTTTCGCACTTGTGTTAGTGTTGCACAACCACTTTTCGCACTTGTGTTGGTGCAGGAAACCACTTTTGCACTTGTATTAGTGTGGAAAAACCACTTTTCACACTTGTGTTAGTGCTGAAAGACAACTTTTCGCACTTGTGTTGGTGCAGGAAACCACTTTTGCACTTGTATTAGTGTGGAAAAGCCACTTTTGGCACTTGTGTTAGTGTTGAAAAACCACTTTTCGTACTTGTGTTAGTGTTGAAAAACCACTTTTCGCAGTTGTGTTGGTGCAGGAAACCACTTTTGCACTTGTATTAGTGTGGAAAAACCACTTTTCACACTTGTGTTAGTGTTGAAAAACAACTTTTCGCACTTGTGTTAGTGTTGTAAAACCACTTTTCGCACTTGTGTTAGTGTTGAAAAACCACTTTTCGCATTTGTGTTGGTGCAGGAAACCACTTTTGCACTTGTATTAGTGTGGAAAAAACACTTTTCGCACTTGTGTTAGTGTTGAAAAACCACTTTTCGCACTTGTGTTAGTGTTGAAAAACCACTTTTCGCACTTGTGTTGGTGCAGGAAACCACTTTTGCACTTGTATTAGTGTGGAAAAACCACTTTTCGCACTTGTGTTAGTGTTGAAAAACCACTTTTCACACTTGTGTTAGTGTTGAAAAACCACTTTTCGCACTTGTGTTAGTGTTGAAAAACCACTTTTCGCACTTGTGTTGGTGCAGGAAACCACTTTTGCACTTGTATTAGTGTGGAAAAAACACTTTTCGCACTTGTGTTAATGTTGAAAAACCACTTTTCGCACTTGTGTTAGTGTTGAAAAACCACTTTTCGCACTTGTGTTAGTGTTGAAAAACCACTTTTCGCACTTGTGTTGGTGCAGGAAACCACTTTTGCACTTGTATTAGTGTGGAAAAAACACTTTTTGCACTTGTGATAGTGTTGAAAAGCCACTTTTCGCACTTGTGTTAGTGTTGAAAAACCACTTTTCGCACTTGTGTTGGTGCAGGAAACCACTTTTGCACTTGTATTAGTGTGGAAAAAACACTTTTCACACTTGTGTTAGTGTTGAAAAACCACTTTTCGCACTTGTGTTAGTGTTGAAAAACCACTTTTCGCACTTGTGTTAGTGTTGAAAAACCACTTTTCGCACTTGTGTTAGTGTGGAAAAACCACTTTTCGCACTTGTGTTAGTGTTGAAAAGCCACTTTTCGCACTTGTGTTAGTGTTGTAAAACCACTTTTCGCACTTGTGTTGGTGCAGGAAACCACTTTTCCACTTGTATTAGTGTGGAAAAACCACTTTTCGCACTTGTGTTAGTGTTGAAAAGCCACTTTTCGCACTTGTGTTGGTGCAGGAAACCACTTTTGCACTTGTATTAGTGTGGAAATACCACTTTTCGCACTTGTTAGTGTTGAAAAACCACTTTTCGCACTTGTGTTAGTGTTGAAAAACCACTTTTCGCACTTGTGTTAGTGTTGAAAAACCACTTTTCGCACTTGTGTTGGTGCAGGAAACCACTTTTGCACTTGTATTAGTGTGGAATAAAGACTTTTTGCACTTGTGATAGTGTTGAAAAACCAATTTTCGCACTTTTGTTAGTGTTGAAAAACCACTTTTCGCACTTGTGTTGGTGCAGGAAACCACTTTTGCACTTGTATTAGTGTGGAAAAAACACTTTTCGCACTTGTGTTAGTGTTGAAAAACCACTTTTCGCACTTGTGTTGGTGCAGGAAACCACTTTTCCACTTGTATTAGTGTGGAAAAACCACTTTTCGCACTTGTGTTAGTGTTGAAAAGCCACTTTTCGCACTTGTGTTGGTGCAGGAAACCACTTTTGCACTTGTATTAGTGTGGAAATACCACTTTTCGCACTTGTTAGTGTTGAAAAACCACTTTTCGCACTTGTGTTAGTGTTGAAAAACCACTTTTCGCACTTGTGTTAGTGTTGAAAAACCACTTTTCGCACTTGTGTTGGTGCAGGAAACCACTTTTGCACTTGTATTAGTGTGGAATAAAGACTTTTTGCACTTGTGATAGTGTTGAAAAACCAATTTTCGCACTTTTGTTAGTGTTGAAAAACCACTTTTCGCACTTGTGTTGGTGCAGGAAACCACTTTTGCACTTGTATTAGTGTGAAAAATCACTTTTCGCACTTGTGTTAGTGTTGAAAAACCACTTTTCGCACTTGTGTTAGTGTTGAAAAACCACTTTTCGCACTTGTGTTAGTGTTGAAAAACCACTTTTCGCACTTGTGTTGGTGCAGGAAACCACTTTTGCACTTGTATTAGTGTGGAAAAAACACTATTCGCTCTTGTGTTAGTGTTGAAAAACCACTTTTCGCACTTGTGTTAGTGTTGAAAAACCACTTTTCGCACTTGTGTTAGTGTTGAAAAACCACTTTTCGCACTTGTGTTGGTGCAGGAAACCACTTTTGCACTTGTATTAGTGTGGAAAAAACACTTTTTGCACTTGTGATAGTGTTGAAAAACCACTTTTAGCACTTGTGTTGGTGTTGAAAAACCACTTTTCGCACTTGTGTTGGTGCAGGAAACCACTTTTGCACTTGTATTAGTGTGGAAAAAACACTTTTCGCACTTGCGTTAGTGTTGAAAAACCACTTTTCGCACTTGTGTTGGTGCAGGAAACCACTTTCGCACTTGTATTAGTGTGGCAAAAACACTTTTCGCACTTGTGTTAGTGTTGAAAAACCACTTTTCGCACTTGTGTTAGTGTTGAAAAACCACTTTTCGCACTTGTGTTGGTGCAGGAAACCACTTTTGCACTTGTATTAGTGTGGAAAAACCACTTTTTGCACTTGTGTTAGTGTTGAAAAGCCACTTTTCGCACTTGTGTTAGTGTTGAAAAACCACTTTTCGCACTTGTGTTGGTGCAGGAAACCACTTTTGCACTTGTATTAGTGTGGAAAAACCACTTTTCACACTTGCGTTAGTGTTGAAAAACAACTTTTCGCACTTGTGTTAGTGTTGTAAAACCACTTTTCGCACTTGTGTTAGTGTTGAAAAACCACTTTTCGCATTTGTGTTGGTGCAGGAAACCACTTTTGCACTTGTATTAGTGTGGAAAAAACACTTTTCGCACTTGTGTTAGTGTGGAAAAACCACTTTTCGCACTTGTGTTAGTGTTGAAAAGCCACTTTTCGCACTTGTGTTAGTGTTGTAAAACCACTTTTCGCACTTGTGTTGGTGCAGGAAACCACTTTTCCACTTGTATTAGTGTGGAAAAACCACTTTTCGCACTTGTGTTAGTGTTGAAAAGCCACTTTTCGCACTTGTGTTGGTGCAGGAAACCACTTTTGCACTTGTATTAGTGTGGAAATACCACTTTTCGCACTTGTTAGTGTTGAAAAACCACTTTTCGCACTTGTGTTAGTGTTGAAAAACCACTTTTCGCACTTGTGTTAGTGTTGAAAAACCACTTTTCGCACTTGTGTTGGTGCAGGAAACCACTTTTGCACTTGTATTAGTGTGGAATAAAGACTTTTTGCACTTGTGATAGTGTTGAAAAACCAATTTTCGCACTTTTGTTAGTGTTGAAAAACCACTTTTCGCACTTGTGTTGGTGCAGGAAACCACTTTTGCACTTGTATTAGTGTGAAAAATCACTTTTCGCACTTGTGTTAGTGTTGAAAAACCACTTTTCGCACTTGTGTTAGTGTTGAAAAACCACTTTTCGCACTTGTGTTAGTGTTGAAAAACCACTTTTCGCACTTGTGTTGGTGCAGGAAACCACTTTTGCACTTGTATTAGTGTGGAAAAAACACTATTCGCTCTTGTGTTAGTGTTGAAAAACCACTTTTCGCACTTGTGTTAGTGTTGAAAAACCACTTTTCGCACTTGTGTTAGTGTTGAAAAACCACTTTTCGCACTTGTGTTGGTGCAGGAAACCACTTTTGCACTTGTATTAGTGTGGAAAAAACACTTTTTGCACTTGTGATAGTGTTGAAAAACCACTTTTAGCACTTGTGTTGGTGTTGAAAAACCACTTTTCGCACTTGTGTTGGTGCAGGAAACCACTTTTGCACTTGTATTAGTGTGGAAAAAACACTTTTCGCACTTGCGTTAGTGTTGAAAAACCACTTTTCGCACTTGTGTTGGTGCAGGAAACCACTTTCGCACTTGTATTAGTGTGGCAAAAACACTTTTCGCACTTGTGTTAGTGTTGAAAAACCACTTTTCGCACTTGTGTTAGTGTTGAAAAACCACTTTTCGCACTTGTGTTGGTGCAGGAAACCACTTTTGCACTTGTATTAGTGTGGAAAAACCACTTTTTGCACTTGTGTTAGTGTTGAAAAGCCACTTTTCGCACTTGTGTTAGTGTTGAAAAACCACTTTTCGCACTTGTGTTGGTGCAGGAAACCACTTTTGCACTTGTATTAGTGTGGAAAAACCACTTTTCACACTTGCGTTAGTGTTGAAAAACAACTTTTCGCACTTGTGTTAGTGTTGTAAAACCACTTTTCGCACTTGTGTTAGTGTTGAAAAACCACTTTTCGCATTTGTGTTGGTGCAGGAAACCACTTTTGCACTTGTATTAGTGTGGAAAAAACACTTTTCGCACTTGTGTTAGTGTTGAAAAACCACTTTTCGCACTTGTGTCAGTGTTGAAAAACCACTTTTCGCACTTGTGTTGGTGCAGGAAAACACTTTTGCACTTGTATTAGTGTGGAAAAACCACTTTTCGCACTTGTGTTAGTGTTGAAAAACCACTTTTCGCACTTGTGTTAGTGTTGAAAAACCACTTTTCGCACTTGTGTTAGTGTTGAAAAACCACTTTTCGCATTTGTGTTGGTGCAGGAAACCACTTTTGCACTTGTATTAGTGTGGAAAAAACACTTTTCGCACTTGTGTTAGTGTTGAAAAACCACTTTTCGCACTTGTGTCAGTGTTGAAAAACCACTTTTCGCACTTGTGTTGGTGCAGGAAAACACTTTTGCACTTGTATTAGTGTGGAAAAACCACTTTTCGCACTTGTGTTAGTGTTGAAAAACCACTTTTCGCACTTGTGTTAGTGTTGAAAAACCACTTTTCGCACTTGTGTTAGTGTTGAAAAACCACTTTTCGCACTTGTGTTGGTGCAGGAAACCACTTTTGCACTTGTATTAGTGTGGAAAAAACACTTTTTGCACTTGTGTTAATGTTGAAAAACCACTTTTCGCACTTGTGTTAGTGTTGCAAAACCACTTTTCGCACTTGTGTTGGTGCAGGAAACCACTTTTGCACTTGTATTAGTGTGGAAAAACCACTTTTCACACTTGTGTTAGTGCTGAAAGACAACTTTTCGCACTTGTGTTAGTGTTGAAAAACCACTTTTCGCACTTGTGTTAGTGTTGAAAAACCACTTTTCGCACTTGTGTTGGTGCAGGAAACCACTTTTGCACTTGTATTAGTGTGGAAAAAACACTTTTTGCACTTGTGTTAATGTTGAAAAACCACTTTTCGCACTTGTGTTAGTGTTGAAAAACCACTTTTCGCACTTGTGATAGTGTTGAAAAACCACTTTTCGCACTTGTGTTAGTGTTGAAAAACCACTTTTCGCACTTGAGTTAGTGTTGAAAAACCACTTTTCGCACTTGTGTTGGTGCAGGAAACCACTTTTGCACTTGTATGAGTGTGGAAAAAACACTTTTTGCACTTGTCATAGTGTTGAAAAACCACTTTTCGCACTTGTGTTAGTGTTGAAAAACCACTTTTCGCACTTGTGTTGGTGCAGGAAACCACTTTTGCACTTGTATTAGTGTGGAAAAACCACTTTTCGCACTTGTGTTAGTGTTGAAAAACCACTTTTCGCACTTGTGTTAGTGTTGAAAAACCACTTTTCGCACTTGTGTTAGTGTTGAAAAACCACTTTTCGCACTTGTGTTGGTGCAGGAAACCACTTTTGCACTTGTATTAGTGTGGAAAAAACACTTTTTGCACTTGTGTTAATGTTGAAAAACCACTTTTCGCACTTGTGTCAGTGTTGAAAAACCACTTTTCGCACTTGTGTTGGTGCAGGAAAACACTTTTGCACTTGTATTAGTGTGGAAAAACCACTTTTCGCACTTGTGTTAGTGTTGAAAAACCACTTTTCGCACTTGTGTTAGTGTTGAAAAACCACTTTTCGCACTTGTGTTAGTGTTGAAAAACCACTTTTCGCACTTGTGTTGGTGCAGGAAACCACTTTTGCACTTGTATTAGTGTGGAAAAAACACTTTTTGCACTTGTGTTAATGTTGAAAAACCACTTTTCGCACTTGTGTTAGTGTTGAAAAACCACTTTTCGCACTTGTGATAGTGTTGAAAAACCACTTTTCGCACTTGTGTTAGTGTTGAAAAACCACTTTTCGCACTTGAGTTAGTGTTGAAAAACCACTTTTCGCACTTGTGTTGGTGCAGGAAACCACTTTTGCACTTGTATGAGTGTGGAAAAAACACTTTTTGCACTTGTCATAGTGTTGAAAAACCACTTTTCGCACTTGTGTTAGTGTTGAAAAACCACTTTTCGCACTTGTGTTGGTGCAGGAAACCACTTTTGCACTTGTATTAGTGTGGAAAAAACACTTTTTGCACTTGTGATAGTGTTGAAAAACCACTTTTAGCATTTGTGTTAGTGTTGAAAATCCACTTTTCGCACTTGTGTTGGTGCAGGAAACCACTTTTGCACTTGTATTAGTGTGGAAAATACACTTTTCGCACTTGTGTTAGTGTTGAAAAACCACTTTTCGCACTTGTGTTAGTGTTGAAAAACCACTTTTCGCACTTGTGTTGGTGCAGGAAACCACTTTTGCACTTGTATTAGTGTGGCAAAAACACTTTTTGCACTTGTGTTAGTGTTGAAAAACCACTTTTCGCACTTGTGTTAGTGTTGAAAAACCACTTTTCGCACTTGTGTTGGTGCAGGAAACCACTTTTGCACTTGTATTAGTGTGGAAAAACCACTTTTTGCACTTGTGTTAGTGTTGAAAAGCCACTTTTCGCACTTGTGTTAGTGTTGAAAAACCACTTTTCGCACTTGTGTTGGTGCAGGAAACCACTTTTGCACTTGTATTAGTGTGGAAAAACCACTTTTCACACTTGTGTTAGTGTTGAAAAACAACTTTTCGCACTTGTGTTAGTGTTGTAAAACCACTTTTCGCACTTGTGTTAGTGTTGAAAAACCACTTTTCGCATTTGTATTGGTGCAGGAAACCACTTTTGCACTTGTATTAGTGTGGAAAAACCACTTTTCGCACTTGTGTTAGTGTTGAAAAACCACTTTTCGCACTTGTGTTAGTGTTGAAAAACCACTTTTCGCACTTGTGTTAGTGTTGAAAAACCACTTTTCGCACTTGTGTTGGTGCAGGAAACCACTTTTGCACTTGTATTAGTGTGGAAAAAACACTTTTCGCACTTGTGTTAATGTTGAAAAACCACTTTTCGCACTTGTGTTAGTGTTGAAAACCACTTTTCGCACTTGTGTTTGTGTTGAAAAACCACTTTTCGCATTTGTGTTGCTGCAGGAAACCACTTTTGCACTTGTATTAGTGTGGAAAAAACACTTTTTGCACTTGTGATAGTGTTGAAAAACCACTTTTAGCACTTGTGTTGGTGTTGAAAAACCACTTTTCGCACTTGTGTTGGTGCAGGAAACCACTTTTGCTCTTGTATTAGTGTGGAAAAAACACTTTTCGCACTTGTGTTAGTGTTGAAAAACCACTTTTCGCACTTGCGTTAGTGTTGAAAAACCACTTTTCGCACTTGTGTTGGTGCAGGAAACCACTTTCGCACTTGTATTAGTGTGGCAAAAACACTTTTCGCACTTGTGTTAGTGTTGAAAAACCACTTTTTGCACTTGTGTTAGTGTTGAAAAACCACTTTTCGCACTTGTGTTGGTGCAGGAAACCACTTTTGCACTTGTATTAGTGTGGAAAAAACACTTTTCGCACTTGTGTTAGTGTTGAAAAACCACTTTTCGCACTTGTGTTAGTGTTGAAAAACCACTTTTCGCACTTGTGTTAGTGTTGAAAAACCACTTTTCGCACTTGTGTTGGTGCAGGAAACCACTTTTGCACTTGTATTAGTGTGGAAAAACCACTTTTCGCACTTGTGTTAGTGTTGAAAAGCCACTTTTCGCACTTGTGTTAGTGTTGTAAAACCACTTTTCGCACTTGTGTAGGTGCAGGAAACCACTTTTCCACTTGTATTAGTGTGGAAAAACCACTTTTCGCACTTGTGTTAGTGTTGAAAAGCCACTTTTCGCACTTGTGTTAGTGTTGTAAAACCACTTTTCGCACTTGTGTTGGTGCAGGAAACCACTTTTGCACTTGTATTAGTGTGGAAAAACCACTTTTCTCACTTGTGTTAGTGTTGAAAAACCACTTTTCGCACTTGTGTTAGTGTTGAAAAACCACTTTTCGCACTTGTGTTAGTGTTGAAAAACCACTTTTCGCACTTGTGTTGGTGCAGGAAACCACTTTTGCACTTGTATTAGTGTGGGAAAAACACTTTTCGCACTTGTGTTAATGTTGAAAAACCACTTTTCGCACTTGTGTTAGTGTTGAAAAACCACTTTTCGCACTTGTGTTAGTGTTGAAAAACCACTTTTCGCACTTGTGTTGGTGCAGGACACCACTTTTGCACTTGTATTAGTGTGGAAAAAACACTTTTTGCACTTGTGATAGTGTTGAAAAACCACTTTTCGCACTTGTGTTAGTGTTGAAAAACCACTTTTCGCACTTGTGTTGGTGCAGGAAACCACTTTTGCACTTGTATTAGTGTGGAAAAAACACTTTTCGCACTTGTGTTAGTGTTGAAAAACCACTTTTCGCACTTGTGTTAGTGTTGAAAAACCACTTTTTGCACTTGTGTTGGAGCAGGAAACCACTTTTGCACTTGTATTAGTGTGGAAAAACACTTTTTGCACTTGTTATAGTGTTGAAAAACCACTTTTCGCACTTGTGTTAGTGTTGAAAAACCACTTTTTGCACTTGTGTTGGTGCAGGAAACCACTTTTGCACTTGTATTAGTGTGGAAAAAACACTTTTTGCACTTGTGATAGTGTTGAAAAACCACTTTTCGCACTTGTGTTAGTGTTGTAAAACCACTTTTCGCACTTGTGTTAGTGTTGAAAAACCACTTTTCGCATTTGTGTTGGTGCAGGAAACCACTTTTGCACTTGTATTAGTGTGGAAAAAACACTTTTCGCACTTGTGTTAGTGTTGAAAAACCACTTTTCGCACTTGTGTTAGTGTTGAAAAACCACTTTTCGCACTTGTGTTAGTGTTGAAAAACCACTTTTCGCACTTGTGTTGGTGCAGGAAACCACTTTTGCACTTGTATTAGCGTGGAAAAACCACTTTTCGCACTTGTGTTAGTGTTGAAAAGCCACTTTTCGCACTTGTGTTAGTGTTGAAAAACCACTTTTCGCACTTGTGTTGGTGCAGGAAACCACTTTTGCACTTGTATTAGTGTGGAAAAACCACTTTTCGCACTTGTGTTAGTGTTGAAAAACCACTTTTCGCACTTGTGTTAGTGTTGAAAAACCACTTTTTGCACTTGTGTTGGAGCAGGAAACCACTTTTGCACTTGTATTAGTGTGGAAAAACACTTTTTGCACTTGTTATAGTGTTGAAAAACCACTTTTCGCACTTGTGTTGGTGCAGGAAACCACTTTTGCACTTGTATTAGTGTGGAAAAAACACTTTTTGCACTTGTGATAGTGTTGAAAAACCACTTTTCGCACTTGTGTTAGTGTTGAAAAACCACTTTTCGCACTTGTGTTAGTGTTGAAAAACCACTTTTCGCACTTGTGTTGGTGCAGGAAACCACTTTTGCACTTGTATTAGTGTGGAAAAAACACTTTTCGCACTTGTGTTAGTGTAGAAAAACCACTTTTCGCACTTGTGTTGGTGCAGGAAACCACTTTTGCACTTGTATTAGTGTGGAAAAACCACTTTTCGCACTTGTGTTAGTGTTGAAAAGCCACTTTTCGCACTTGTGTTAGTGTTGTAAAACCACTTTTCGCACTTGTGTTGGTGCAGGAAACCACTTTTGCACTTGTATTAGTGTGGAAAAAAGACTTTTTGCACTTGTGATAGTGTTGAAAAACCACTTTTCGCACTTTTGTTAGTGTTGAAAAACCACTTTTCGCACTTGTGTTAGTGTTGAAAAACCACTTTTCGCACTTGTGTTGGTGCAGGAAACCACTTTTGCACTTGTATTAGTGTGGAAAAAACACTTTTCGCACTTGTGTTAGTGTTGAAAAACCACTTTTCGCACTTGTGTTCGTGTTGAAAAACCACTTTTTGCACTTGTGTTGGTGCAGGAAACCACTTTTGCACTTGTATTAGTGTGGAAAAACCACTTTTTGCACTTGTGTTAGTGTTGAAAATCCACTTTTCGCACTTGTGTTAGTGTTGATAAACCACTTTTCGCACTTGTGTTGGTGCAGGAAACCACTTTTGCACTTGTATTAGTGTGGAAAAACCACTTTTCACACTTGTGTTAGTGTTGAAAACAACTTTTCGCACTTGTGTTAGTGTTGTAAAACCACTTTTCGCACTTGTGTTAGTGTTGAAAAACCACTTTTCGCATTTGTGTTGGTGCAGGAAACCACTTTTGCACTTGTATTAGTGTGGAAAAAACACTTTTCACACTTGTGTTAGTGTTGAAAAACCACTTTTCGCACTTGTGTTAGTGTTGAAAAACCACTTTTCGCACTTGTGTTAGTGTTGAAAAACCACTTTTCGCACTTGTGTTAGTGTGGAAAAACCACTTTTCGCACTTGTGTTAGTGTTGAAAAGCCACTTTTCGCACTTGTGTTAGTGTTGTAAAACCACTTTTCGCACTTGTGTTGGTGCAGGAAACCACTTTTCCACTTGTATTAGTGTGGAAAAACCACTTTTCGCACTTGTGTTAGTGTTGAAAAGCCACTTTTCGCACTTGTGTTGGTGCAGGAAACCACTTTTGCACTTGTATTAGTGTGGAAATACCACTTTTCGCACTTGTTAGTGTTGAAAAACCACTTTTCGCACTTGTGTTAGTGTTGAAAAACCACTTTTCGCACTTGTGTTAGTGTTGAAAAACCACTTTTCGCACTTGTGTTGGTGCAGGAAACCACTTTTGCACTTGTATTAGTGTGGAATAAAGACTTTTTGCACTTGTGATAGTGTTGAAAAACCAATTTTCGCACTTTTGTTAGTGTTGAAAAACCACTTTTCGCACTTGTGTTGGTGCAGGAAACCACTTTTGCACTTGTATTAGTGTGAAAAATCACTTTTCGCACTTGTGTTAGTGTTGAAAAACCACTTTTCGCACTTGTGTTAGTGTTGAAAAACCACTTTTCGCACTTGTGTTAGTGTTGAAAAACCACTTTTCGCACTTGTGTTGGTGCAGGAAACCACTTTTGCACTTGTATTAGTGTGGAAAAAACACTATTCGCTCTTGTGTTAGTGTTGAAAAACCACTTTTCGCACTTGTGTTAGTGTTGAAAAACCACTTTTCGCACTTGTGTTAGTGTTGAAAAACCACTTTTCGCACTTGTGTTGGTGCAGGAAACCACTTTTGCACTTGTATTAGTGTGGAAAAAACACTTTTTGCACTTGTGATAGTGTTGAAAAACCACTTTTAGCACTTGTGTTGGTGTTGAAAAACCACTTTTCGCACTTGTGTTGGTGCAGGAAACCACTTTTGCACTTGTATTAGTGTGGAAAAAACACTTTTCGCACTTGCGTTAGTGTTGAAAAACCACTTTTCGCACTTGTGTTGGTGCAGGAAACCACTTTCGCACTTGTATTAGTGTGGCAAAAACACTTTTCGCACTTGTGTTAGTGTTGAAAAACCACTTTTCGCACTTGTGTTAGTGTTGAAAAACCACTTTTCGCACTTGTGTTGGTGCAGGAAACCACTTTTGCACTTGTATTAGTGTGGAAAAACCACTTTTTGCACTTGTGTTAGTGTTGAAAAGCCACTTTTCGCACTTGTGTTAGTGTTGAAAAACCACTTTTCGCACTTGTGTTGGTGCAGGAAACCACTTTTGCACTTGTATTAGTGTGGAAAAACCACTTTTCACACTTGCGTTAGTGTTGAAAAACAACTTTTCGCACTTGTGTTAGTGTTGTAAAACCACTTTTCGCACTTGTGTTAGTGTTGAAAAACCACTTTTCGCATTTGTGTTGGTGCAGGAAACCACTTTTGCACTTGTATTAGTGTGGAAAAAACACTTTTCGCACTTGTGTTAGTGTTGAAAAACCACTTTTCGCACTTGTGTCAGTGTTGAAAAACCACTTTTCGCACTTGTGTTGGTGCAGGAAAACACTTTTGCACTTGTATTAGTGTGGAAAAACCACTTTTCGCACTTGTGTTAGTGTTGAAAAACCACTTTTCGCACTTGTGTTAGTGTTGAAAAACCACTTTTCGCACTTGTGTTAGTGTTGAAAAACCACTTTTCGCATTTGTGTTGGTGCAGGAAACCACTTTTGCACTTGTATTAGTGTGGAAAAAACACTTTTCGCACTTGTGTTAGTGTTGAAAAACCACTTTTCGCACTTGTGTCAGTGTTGAAAAACCACTTTTCGCACTTGTGTTGGTGCAGGAAAACACTTTTGCACTTGTATTAGTGTGGAAAAACCACTTTTCGCACTTGTGTTAGTGTTGAAAAACCACTTTTCGCACTTGTGTTAGTGTTGAAAAACCACTTTTCGCACTTGTGTTAGTGTTGAAAAACCACTTTTCGCACTTGTGTTGGTGCAGGAAACCACTTTTGCACTTGTATTAGTGTGGAAAAAACACTTTTCGCACTTGTGTTAATGTTGAAAAACCACTTTTCGCACTTGTGTTAGTGTTGCACAACCACTTTTCGCACTTGTGTTGGTGCAGGAAACCACTTTTGCACTTGTATTAGTGTGGAAAAACCACTTTTCACACTTGTGTTAGTGCTGAAAGACAACTTTTCGCACTTGTGTTGGTGCAGGAAACCACTTTTGCACTTGTATTAGTGTGGAAAAGCCACTTTTGGCACTTGTGTTAGTGTTGAAAAACCACTTTTCGTACTTGTGTTAGTGTTGAAAAACCACTTTTCGCAGTTGTGTTGGTGCAGGAAACCACTTTTGCACTTGTATTAGTGTGGAAAAACCACTTTTCACACTTGTGTTAGTGTTGAAAAACAACTTTTCGCACTTGTGTTAGTGTTGTAAAACCACTTTTCGCACTTGTGTTAGTGTTGAAAAACCACTTTTCGCATTTGTGTTGGTGCAGGAAACCACTTTTGCACTTGTATTAGTGTGGAAAAAACACTTTTCGCACTTGTGTTAGTGTTGAAAAACCACTTTTCGCACTTGTGTTAGTGTTGAAAAACCACTTTTCGCACTTGTGTTGGTGCAGGAAACCACTTTTGCACTTGTATTAGTGTGGAAAAACCACTTTTCGCACTTGTGTTAGTGTTGAAAAACCACTTTTCACACTTGTGTTAGTGTTGAAAAACCACTTTTCGCACTTGTGTTAGTGTTGAAAAACCACTTTTCGCACTTGTGTTGGTGCAGGAAACCACTTTTGCACTTGTATTAGTGTGGAAAAAACACTTTTCGCACTTGTGTTAATGTTGAAAAACCACTTTTCGCACTTGTGTTAGTGTTGAAAAACCACTTTTCGCACTTGTGTTAGTGTTGAAAAACCACTTTTCGCACTTGTGTTGGTGCAGGAAACCACTTTTGCACTTGTATTAGTGTGGAAAAAACACTTTTTGCACTTGTGATAGTGTTGAAAAGCCACTTTTCGCACTTGTGTTAGTGTTGAAAAACCACTTTTCGCACTTGTGTTGGTGCAGGAAACCACTTTTGCACTTGTATTAGTGTGGAAAAAACACTTTTCACACTTGTGTTAGTGTTGAAAAACCACTTTTCGCACTTGTGTTAGTGTTGAAAAACCACTTTTCGCACTTGTGTTAGTGTTGAAAAACCACTTTTCGCACTTGTGTTAGTGTGGAAAAACCACTTTTCGCACTTGTGTTAGTGTTGAAAAGCCACTTTTCGCACTTGTGTTAGTGTTGTAAAACCACTTTTCGCACTTGTGTTGGTGCAGGAAACCACTTTTCCACTTGTATTAGTGTGGAAAAACCACTTTTCGCACTTGTGTTAGTGTTGAAAAGCCACTTTTCGCACTTGTGTTGGTGCAGGAAACCACTTTTGCACTTGTATTAGTGTGGAAATACCACTTTTCGCACTTGTTAGTGTTGAAAAACCACTTTTCGCACTTGTGTTAGTGTTGAAAAACCACTTTTCGCACTTGTGTTAGTGTTGAAAAACCACTTTTCGCACTTGTGTTGGTGCAGGAAACCACTTTTGCACTTGTATTAGTGTGGAATAAAGACTTTTTGCACTTGTGATAGTGTTGAAAAACCAATTTTCGCACTTTTGTTAGTGTTGAAAAACCACTTTTCGCACTTGTGTTGGTGCAGGAAACCACTTTTGCACTTGTATTAGTGTGGAAAAAACACTTTTCGCACTTGTGTTAGTGTTGAAAAACCACTTTTCGCACTTGTGTTGGTGCAGGAAACCACTTTTCCACTTGTATTAGTGTGGAAAAACCACTTTTCGCACTTGTGTTAGTGTTGAAAAGCCACTTTTCGCACTTGTGTTGGTGCAGGAAACCACTTTTGCACTTGTATTAGTGTGGAAATACCACTTTTCGCACTTGTTAGTGTTGAAAAACCACTTTTCGCACTTGTGTTAGTGTTGAAAAACCACTTTTCGCACTTGTGTTAGTGTTGAAAAACCACTTTTCGCACTTGTGTTGGTGCAGGAAACCACTTTTGCACTTGTATTAGTGTGGAATAAAGACTTTTTGCACTTGTGATAGTGTTGAAAAACCAATTTTCGCACTTTTGTTAGTGTTGAAAAACCACTTTTCGCACTTGTGTTGGTGCAGGAAACCACTTTTGCACTTGTATTAGTGTGAAAAATCACTTTTCGCACTTGTGTTAGTGTTGAAAAACCACTTTTCGCACTTGTGTTAGTGTTGAAAAACCACTTTTCGCACTTGTGTTAGTGTTGAAAAACCACTTTTCGCACTTGTGTTGGTGCAGGAAACCACTTTTGCACTTGTATTAGTGTGGAAAAAACACTATTCGCTCTTGTGTTAGTGTTGAAAAACCACTTTTCGCACTTGTGTTAGTGTTGAAAAACCACTTTTCGCACTTGTGTTAGTGTTGAAAAACCACTTTTCGCACTTGTGTTGGTGCAGGAAACCACTTTTGCACTTGTATTAGTGTGGAAAAAACACTTTTTGCACTTGTGATAGTGTTGAAAAACCACTTTTAGCACTTGTGTTGGTGTTGAAAAACCACTTTTCGCACTTGTGTTGGTGCAGGAAACCACTTTTGCACTTGTATTAGTGTGGAAAAAACACTTTTCGCACTTGCGTTAGTGTTGAAAAACCACTTTTCGCACTTGTGTTGGTGCAGGAAACCACTTTCGCACTTGTATTAGTGTGGCAAAAACACTTTTCGCACTTGTGTTAGTGTTGAAAAACCACTTTTCGCACTTGTGTTAGTGTTGAAAAACCACTTTTCGCACTTGTGTTGGTGCAGGAAACCACTTTTGCACTTGTATTAGTGTGGAAAAACCACTTTTTGCACTTGTGTTAGTGTTGAAAAGCCACTTTTCGCACTTGTGTTAGTGTTGAAAAACCACTTTTCGCACTTGTGTTGGTGCAGGAAACCACTTTTGCACTTGTATTAGTGTGGAAAAACCACTTTTCACACTTGCGTTAGTGTTGAAAAACAACTTTTCGCACTTGTGTTAGTGTTGTAAAACCACTTTTCGCACTTGTGTTAGTGTTGAAAAACCACTTTTCGCATTTGTGTTGGTGCAGGAAACCACTTTTGCACTTGTATTAGTGTGGAAAAAACACTTTTCGCACTTGTGTTAGTGTGGAAAAACCACTTTTCGCACTTGTGTTAGTGTTGAAAAGCCACTTTTCGCACTTGTGTTAGTGTTGTAAAACCACTTTTCGCACTTGTGTTGGTGCAGGAAACCACTTTTCCACTTGTATTAGTGTGGAAAAACCACTTTTCGCACTTGTGTTAGTGTTGAAAAGCCACTTTTCGCACTTGTGTTGGTGCAGGAAACCACTTTTGCACTTGTATTAGTGTGGAAATACCACTTTTCGCACTTGTTAGTGTTGAAAAACCACTTTTCGCACTTGTGTTAGTGTTGAAAAACCACTTTTCGCACTTGTGTTAGTGTTGAAAAACCACTTTTCGCACTTGTGTTGGTGCAGGAAACCACTTTTGCACTTGTATTAGTGTGGAATAAAGACTTTTTGCACTTGTGATAGTGTTGAAAAACCAATTTTCGCACTTTTGTTAGTGTTGAAAAACCACTTTTCGCACTTGTGTTGGTGCAGGAAACCACTTTTGCACTTGTATTAGTGTGAAAAATCACTTTTCGCACTTGTGTTAGTGTTGAAAAACCACTTTTCGCACTTGTGTTAGTGTTGAAAAACCACTTTTCGCACTTGTGTTAGTGTTGAAAAACCACTTTTCGCACTTGTGTTGGTGCAGGAAACCACTTTTGCACTTGTATTAGTGTGGAAAAAACACTATTCGCTCTTGTGTTAGTGTTGAAAAACCACTTTTCGCACTTGTGTTAGTGTTGAAAAACCACTTTTCGCACTTGTGTTAGTGTTGAAAAACCACTTTTCGCACTTGTGTTGGTGCAGGAAACCACTTTTGCACTTGTATTAGTGTGGAAAAAACACTTTTTGCACTTGTGATAGTGTTGAAAAACCACTTTTAGCACTTGTGTTGGTGTTGAAAAACCACTTTTCGCACTTGTGTTGGTGCAGGAAACCACTTTTGCACTTGTATTAGTGTGGAAAAAACACTTTTCGCACTTGCGTTAGTGTTGAAAAACCACTTTTCGCACTTGTGTTGGTGCAGGAAACCACTTTCGCACTTGTATTAGTGTGGCAAAAACACTTTTCGCACTTGTGTTAGTGTTGAAAAACCACTTTTCGCACTTGTGTTAGTGTTGAAAAACCACTTTTCGCACTTGTGTTGGTGCAGGAAACCACTTTTGCACTTGTATTAGTGTGGAAAAACCACTTTTTGCACTTGTGTTAGTGTTGAAAAGCCACTTTTCGCACTTGTGTTAGTGTTGAAAAACCACTTTTCGCACTTGTGTTGGTGCAGGAAACCACTTTTGCACTTGTATTAGTGTGGAAAAACCACTTTTCACACTTGCGTTAGTGTTGAAAAACAACTTTTCGCACTTGTGTTAGTGTTGTAAAACCACTTTTCGCACTTGTGTTAGTGTTGAAAAACCACTTTTCGCATTTGTGTTGGTGCAGGAAACCACTTTTGCACTTGTATTAGTGTGGAAAAAACACTTTTCGCACTTGTGTTAGTGTTGAAAAACCACTTTTCGCACTTGTGTCAGTGTTGAAAAACCACTTTTCGCACTTGTGTTGGTGCAGGAAAACACTTTTGCACTTGTATTAGTGTGGAAAAACCACTTTTCGCACTTGTGTTAGTGTTGAAAAACCACTTTTCGCACTTGTGTTAGTGTTGAAAAACCACTTTTCGCACTTGTGTTAGTGTTGAAAAACCACTTTTCGCATTTGTGTTGGTGCAGGAAACCACTTTTGCACTTGTATTAGTGTGGAAAAAACACTTTTCGCACTTGTGTTAGTGTTGAAAAACCACTTTTCGCACTTGTGTCAGTGTTGAAAAACCACTTTTCGCACTTGTGTTGGTGCAGGAAAACACTTTTGCACTTGTATTAGTGTGGAAAAACCACTTTTCGCACTTGTGTTAGTGTTGAAAAACCACTTTTCGCACTTGTGTTAGTGTTGAAAAACCACTTTTCGCACTTGTGTTAGTGTTGAAAAACCACTTTTCGCACTTGTGTTGGTGCAGGAAACCACTTTTGCACTTGTATTAGTGTGGAAAAAACACTTTTTGCACTTGTGTTAATGTTGAAAAACCACTTTTCGCACTTGTGTTAGTGTTGCAAAACCACTTTTCGCACTTGTGTTGGTGCAGGAAACCACTTTTGCACTTGTATTAGTGTGGAAAAACCACTTTTCACACTTGTGTTAGTGCTGAAAGACAACTTTTCGCACTTGTGTTGGTGCAGGAAACCACTTTTGCACTTGTATTAGTGTGGAAAAGCCACTTTTGGCACTTGTGTTAGTGTTGAAAAACCACTTTTCGCACTTGTGTTAGTGTTGAAAAACCACTTTTCGCAGTTGTGTTGGTGCAGGAAACCACTTTTGCACTTGTATTAGTGTGGAAAAACCACTTTTCACACTTGTGTTAGTGTTGAAAAACAACTTTTCGCACTTGTGTTAGTGTTGTAAAACCACTTTTCGCACTTGTGTTAGTGTTGAAAAACCACTTTTCGCATTTGTGTTGGTGCAGGAAACCACTTTTGCACTTGTATTAGTGTGGAAAAAACACTTTTCGCACTTGTGTTAGTGTTGAAAAACCACTTTTCGCACTTGTGTTAGTGTTGAAAAACCACTTTTCGCACTTGTGTTGGTGCAGGAAACCACTTTTGCACTTGTATTAGTGTGGAAAAACCACTTTTCGCACTTGTGTTAGTGTTGAAAAACCACTTTTCACACTTGTGTTAGTGTTGAAAAACCACTTTTCGCACTTGTGTTAGTGTTGAAAAACCACTTTTCGCACTTGTGTTGGTGCAGGAAACCACTTTTGCACTTGTATTAGTGTGGAAAAAACACTTTTCGCACTTGTGTTAATGTTGAAAAACCACTTTTCGCACTTGTGTTAGTGTTGAAAAACCACTTTTCGCACTTGTGTTAGTGTTGAAAAACCACTTTTCGCACTTGTGTTGGTGCAGGAAACCACTTTTGCACTTGTATTAGTGTGGAAAAAACACTTTTTGCACTTGTGATAGTGTTGAAAAGCCACTTTTCGCACTTGTGTTAGTGTTGAAAAACCACTTTTCGCACTTGTGTTGGTGCAGGAAACCACTTTTGCACTTGTATTAGTGTGGAAAAAACACTTTTCACACTTGTGTTAGTGTTGAAAAACCACTTTTCGCACTTGTGTTAGTGTTGAAAAACCACTTTTCGCACTTGTGTTAGTGTTGAAAAACCACTTTTCGCACTTGTGTTAGTGTGGAAAAACCACTTTTCGCACTTGTGTTAGTGTTGAAAAGCCACTTTTCGCACTTGTGTTAGTGTTGTAAAACCACTTTTCGCACTTGTGTTGGTGCAGGAAACCACTTTTCCACTTGTATTAGTGTGGAAAAACCACTTTTCGCACTTGTGTTAGTGTTGAAAAGCCACTTTTCGCACTTGTGTTGGTGCAGGAAACCACTTTTGCACTTGTATTAGTGTGGAAATACCACTTTTCGCACTTGTTAGTGTTGAAAAACCACTTTTCGCACTTGTGTTAGTGTTGAAAAACCACTTTTCGCACTTGTGTTAGTGTTGAAAAACCACTTTTCGCACTTGTGTTGGTGCAGGAAACCACTTTTGCACTTGTATTAGTGTGGAATAAAGACTTTTTGCACTTGTGATAGTGTTGAAAAACCAATTTTCGCACTTTTGTTAGTGTTGAAAAACCACTTTTCGCACTTGTGTTGGTGCAGGAAACCACTTTTGCACTTGTATTAGTGTGAAAAATCACTTTTCGCACTTGTGTTAGTGTTGAAAAACCACTTTTCGCACTTGTGTTAGTGTTGAAAAACCACTTTTCGCACTTGTGTTAGTGTTGAAAAACCACTTTTCGCACTTGTGTTGGTGCAGGAAACCACTTTTGCACTTGTATTAGTGTGGAAAAAACACTATTCGCTCTTGTGTTAGTGTTGAAAAACCACTTTTCGCACTTGTGTTAGTGTTGAAAAACCACTTTTCGCACTTGTGTTAGTGTTGAAAAACCACTTTTCGCACTTGTGTTGGTGCAGGAAACCACTTTTGCACTTGTATTAGTGTGGAAAAAACACTTTTTGCACTTGTGATAGTGTTGAAAAACCACTTTTAGCACTTGTGTTGGTGTTGAAAAACCACTTTTCGCACTTGTGTTGGTGCAGGAAACCACTTTTGCACTTGTATTAGTGTGGAAAAAACACTTTTCGCACTTGCGTTAGTGTTGAAAAACCACTTTTCGCACTTGTGTTGGTGCAGGAAACCACTTTCGCACTTGTATTAGTGTGGCAAAAACACTTTTCGCACTTGTGTTAGTGTTGAAAAACCACTTTTCGCACTTGTGTTAGTGTTGAAAAACCACTTTTCGCACTTGTGTTGGTGCAGGAAACCACTTTTGCACTTGTATTAGTGTGGAAAAACCACTTTTTGCACTTGTGTTAGTGTTGAAAAGCCACTTTTCGCACTTGTGTTAGTGTTGAAAAACCACTTTTCGCACTTGTGTTGGTGCAGGAAACCACTTTTGCACTTGTATTAGTGTGGAAAAACCACTTTTCACACTTGCGTTAGTGTTGAAAAACAACTTTTCGCACTTGTGTTAGTGTTGTAAAACCACTTTTCGCACTTGTGTTAGTGTTGAAAAACCACTTTTCGCATTTGTGTTGGTGCAGGAAACCACTTTTGCACTTGTATTAGTGTGGAAAAAACACTTTTCGCACTTGTGTTAGTGTTGAAAAACCACTTTTCGCACTTGTGTCAGTGTTGAAAAACCACTTTTCGCACTTGTGTTGGTGCAGGAAAACACTTTTGCACTTGTATTAGTGTGGAAAAACCACTTTTCGCACTTGTGTTAGTGTTGAAAAACCACTTTTCGCACTTGTGTTAGTGTTGAAAAACCACTTTTCGCACTTGTGTTAGTGTTGAAAAACCACTTTTCGCATTTGTGTTGGTGCAGGAAACCACTTTTGCACTTGTATTAGTGTGGAAAAAACACTTTTCGCACTTGTGTTAGTGTTGAAAAACCACTTTTCGCACTTGTGTCAGTGTTGAAAAACCACTTTTCGCACTTGTGTTGGTGCAGGAAAACACTTTTGCACTTGTATTAGTGTGGAAAAACCACTTTTCGCACTTGTGTTAGTGTTGAAAAACCACTTTTCGCACTTGTGTTAGTGTTGAAAAACCACTTTTCACACTTGTGTTAGTGTTGAAAAACCACTTTTCGCACTTGTGTTGGTGCAGGAAACCACTTTTGCACTTGTATTAGTGTGGAAAAAACACTTTTCGCACTTGTGTTAATGTTGAAAAACCACTTTTCGCACTTGTGTTAGTGTTGCAAAACCACTTTTCGCACTTGTGTTGGTGCAGGAAACCACTTTTGCACTTGTATTAGTGTGGAAAAACCACTTTTCACACTTGTGTTAGTGCTGAAAGACAACTTTTCGCACTTGTGTTGGTGCAGGAAACCACTTTTGCACTTGTATTAGTGTGGAAAAGCCACTTTTGGCACTTGTGTTAGTGTTGAAAAACCACTTTTCGCACTTGTGTTAGTGTTGAAAAACCACTTTTCGCAGTTGTGTTGGTGCAGGAAACCACTTTTGCACTTGTATTAGTGTGGAAAAACCACTTTTCACACTTGTGTTAGTGTTGAAAAACAACTTTTCGCACTTGTGTTAGTGTTGTAAAACCACTTTTCGCACTTGTGTTAGTGTTGAAAAACCACTTTTCGCATTTGTGTTGGTGCAGGAAACCACTTTTGCACTTGTATTAGTGTGGAAAAAACACTTTTCGCACTTGTGTTAGTGTTGAAAAACCACTTTTCGCACTTGTGTTAGTGTTGAAAAACCACTTTTCGCACTTGTGTTGGTGCAGGAAACCACTTTTGCACTTGTATTAGTGTGGAAAAACCACTTTTCGCACTTGTGTTAGTGTTGAAAAACCACTTTTCACACTTGTGTTAGTGTTGAAAAACCACTTTTCGCACTTGTGTTAGTGTTGAAAAACCACTTTTCGCACTTGTGTTGGTGCAGGAAACCACTTTTGCACTTGTATTAGTGTGGAAAAAACACTTTTCGCACTTGTGTTAATGTTGAAAAACCACTTTTCGCACTTGTGTTAGTGTTGAAAAACCACTTTTCGCACTTGTGTTAGTGTTGAAAAACCACTTTTCGCACTTGTGTTGGTGCAGGAAACCACTTTTGCACTTGTATTAGTGTGGAAAAAACACTTTTTGCACTTGTGATAGTGTTGAAAAACCACTTTTCGCACTTCTGTTAGTGTTGAAAAACCACTTTTCGCACTTGTGTTGGTGCAGGAAACCACTTTTGCACTTGTATTAGTGTGGAAAAAACACTTTTCGCACTTGTGTTAGTGTTGAAAAAACACTTTTCGCACTTGTGTTCGTGTTGAAAAACCACTTTTCGCACATGTGTTGGTGCAGGAAACCACTTTTGCACTTGTATTAGTGTGGAAAAACCACTTTTTGCACTTGTGTTAGTGTTGAAAAGCCACTTTTCGCACTTGTGTTAGTGTTGAAAAAACCACTTTTCGCACTTGTGTTGGTGCAGGAACCACTTTTGCACTTGTATTAGTGTGGAAAACCACTTTTCACACTTGTGTTAGTGTTGAAAAACAACTTTTCGCACTTGTGTTAGTGTGTTAAAACCACTTTTCGCACTTGTGTTAGTGTTGAAAAACCACTTTTTCGCATTTGTGTTGGTGCAGGAAACCACTTTTGCACTTGTATTAGTGTGGAAAAAACACTTTTCGCACTTGTGTTAGTGTTGAAAAGCCACTTTTCGCACTTGTGTTAGTGTTGTAAAACCACTTTTCGCACTTGTGTTGGTGCAGGAAACCACTTTTGCACTTGTATTAGTGTGGAAAAACCACTTTTCGCACTTGTGTTAGTGTTGAAAAGCCACTTTTCGCACTTGTGTTAGTGTTGTAAAACCACTTTTCGCACTTGTGTTGGTGCAGGAAACCACTTTTGCACTTGTATTAGTGTGGAAAAACCACTTTTCGCACTTGTGTTAGTGTTGAAAAACCACTTTTCGCACTTGTGTTAGTGTTGAAAAACCACTTTTCGCACGTGTGTTGGTGCAGGAAACCACTTTTGCACTTGTATTAGTGTGGCAACAACACTTTTCGCACTTGTGTTAGTGTTGAAAAACCACTTTTCGCACTTGTGTTAGTGTTGAAAAACCACTTTCGCACTTTTTGTTGGTGCAGGAAACCACTTTTGCACTTGTATTAGTGTGGAAAAACCACTTTTTGCACTTGTGTTAGTGTTGAAAAGCCACTTTCGCACTTTTGTTAGTGTTGAAAAACCACTTTCGCACTTGTGTTGGTGCAGGAAACCACTTTTGCACTTGTATTAGTGTGGAAAAACCACTTTTCACACTTGTGTTAGTGTTGAAAACAACTTTTCGCACTTGTGTTAGTGTTGTAAAACCACTTTTCGCACTTGTGTTAGTGTTGAAAAACCACTTTTCGCATTTGTGTTGGTGCAGGAAACCACTTTTGCACTTGTATTAGTGTGGAAAAAACACTTTTCGCACTTGTGTTAGTGTTGAAAAACCACTTTTCGCACTTGTGTTAGTGTTGAAAAACCACTTTTCGCACTTGTGTTGGTGCAGGAAACCACTTTTGCACTTGTATTAGTGTGGAAAAACCACTTTTCGCACTTGTGTTAGTGTTGAAAAACCACTTTTCACACTTGTGTTAGTGTTGAAAAAACCACTTTTCGCACTTGTGTTAGTGTTGAAAAACCACTTTTCGCACTTGTTGTTGGTGCAGGAAACCACTTTTGCACTTGTATTAGTGTGGAAAAAACACTTTCGCACTTGTGTTAATGTTGAAAAACCACTTTTCGCACTTGTGTTAGTGTTTGAAAAACCACTTTTCGCACTTGTGTTAGTGTTGAAAAACCACTTTTCGCACTTGTGTTGGTGCAGGAAACCACTTTTGCACTTGTATTAGTGTGGAAAAACACTTTTTAGCACTTGTGATAGTGTTGAAAAACCACTTTTCGCACTTCTGTTAGTGTTGAAAAACCACTTTTCGCACTTGTGTTGGTGCAGGAAACCACTTTTGCACTTGTATTAGTGTGGAAAAAACACTTTTCGCACTTGTGTTAGTGTTGAAAAACCACTTTTCGCACTTGTGTTCGTGTTGAAAAACCACTTTTCGCACATGTGTTTGGTGCAGGAAACCACTTTTGCACTTGTATTAGTGTGGAAAAACCACTTTTTGCACTTGTGTTAGTGTTGAAAAGCCACTTTTCGCACTTGTGTTAGTGTTGAAAAACCACTTTTCGCACTTGTGTTGGTGCAGGAAACCACTTTTGCACTTGTATTAGTGTGGAAAAACCACTTTTCACACTTGTGTTAGTGTTGAAAAACAACTTTTCGCACTTGTGTTAGTGTTGTAAAACCACTTTTCGCACTTGTGTTAGTGTTGAAAAACCACTTTCGCATTTGTGTTGGTGCAGGAAACCACTTTTGCACTTGTATTAGTGTGGAAAAAACACTTTTCGCACTTGTGTTAGTGTTGAAAAAGCCACTTTTCGCACTTGTGTTAGTGTTGTAAAACCACTTTTCGCACTTGTGTTGGTGCAGGAACCACTTTTGCACTTGTATTAGTGTGGAAAAACCACTTTTCGCACTTGTGTTAGTGTTGAAAAACAACTTTTCGCACTTGTGTTAGTGTTGTAAAACCACTTTTCGCACTTGTGTTAGTGTTGAAAAACCACTTTTCGCATTTGTGTTGGTGCAGGAAACCACTTTTGCACTTGTATTAGTGTGGAAAAAACACTTTTCGCACTTGTGTTAGTGTTGAAAAACCACTTTCGCACTTGTGTTAGTGTTGAAAAACCACTTTTCGCACTTGTGTTGGTGCAGGAAACCACTTTTGCACTTGTATTAGTGTGGAAAAACCACTTTTCGCACTTGTGTTAGTGTTGAAAAACCACTTTTTCGCACTTGTGTTAGTGTTGAAAAACCACTTTTCGCACTTGTGTTAGTGTTGAAAAACCACTTTTCGCACTTGTGTTGGTGCAGGAAACCACTTTTGCACTTGTATTAGTGTGGAAAAAACACTTTTCGCACCTTGTGTTAATGTTGAAAAAACACTTTTCGCACTTGTGTTAGTGTTGAAAAACCACTTTTCGCACTTGTGTTAGTGTTGAAAAACCACTTTTCGCACTTGTGTTGTGCAGGAAACCACTTTTGCACTTGTATTAGTGTGGAAAAAACACTTTTGCACTTGTGATAGTGTTGAAAAACCACTTTTAGCACTTGTGTTAGTGTTGAAAAACCACTTTTCGCACTTGTGTTGGTGCAGGAAACCACTTTTGCACTTGTATTAGTGTGGAAAAAACACTTTTCGCACTTGTGTTAGTGTTGAAAAACCACTTTTTGCACTTGTGTTAGTGTTGAAAAACCACTTTTCGCACTTGTGTTGGTGCAGGAAACCACTTTCGCACTTGTATTAGTGTGGCAAAAACACTTTTCACACTTGTGTTAGTGTTGAAAAACCACTTTTCGCACTTGTGTTAGTGTTGAAAAACCACTTTTCGCACTTGTGTTGGTGCAGGAAACCACTTTTGCACTTGTATTAGTGTGGAAAAACCACTTTTTGCTACTTGTGTTAGTGTTGAAAAACCACTTTTCGCACTTGTGTTAGTGTTGAAAAACCACTTTTCGCAGTTGTGTTGGTGCAGGAAACCACTTTTGCACTTGTATTAGTGTGGAAAAACCACTTTTCACACTTGTGTTAGTGTTGAAAAACAACTTTTCGCACTTGTGTTAGTGTTGTAAAACCACTTTTCGCACTTGTGTTAGTGTTGAAAAACCACTTTTCGCATTTGTGTTGGTGCAGGAAACCACTTTTGCACTTGTATTAGTGTGGAAAAAACACTTTTCGCACTTGTGTTAGTGTTGAAAACCACTTTTCGCACTTGTGTTAGTGTTGAAAAACCACTTTTCGCACTTGTGTTGGTGCAGGAAACCACTTTTGCACTTGTATTAGTGTGGAAAAACCACTTTTCGCACTTGTGTTAGTGTTGAAAAAACCACTTTTCACACTTGTGTTAGTGTTGAAAAACCACTTTTCGCACTTGTGTTAGTGTTGAAAAACCACTTTTCGCACTTGTGTTGGTGCAGGAAACCACTTTTGCACTTGTATTAGTGTGGAAAAAACACTTTTCGCACTTGTGTTAATGTTGAAAAACCACTTTTCGCACTTGTGTTAGTGTTGAAAAACCACTTTTCGCACTTGTGTTAGTGTTGAAAAACCACTTTTCGCACTTGTGTTGGTGCAGGAAACCACTTTTGCACTTGTATTAGTGTGGAAAAAACACTTTTTGCACTTGTGATAGTGTTGAAAAACCACTTTTCGCACTTCTGTTAGTGTTGAAAAACCACTTTTCGCACTTGTGTTGGTGCAGGAAACCACTTTTGCACTTGTATTAGTGTGGAAAAAACACTTTTCGCACTTGTGTTAGTGTTGAAAAAACACTTTTCGCACTTGTGTTCGTGTTGAAAAACCACTTTTCGCACATGTGTTGGTGCAGGAAACCACTTTTGCACTTGTATTAGTGTGGAAAAACCACTTTTTGCACTTGTGTTAGTGTTGAAAAGCCACTTTTCGCACTTGTGTTAGTGTTGAAAAACCACTTTTCGCACTTGTGTTGGTGCAGGAAACCACTTTTGCACTTGTATTAGTGTGGAAAAACCACTTTTCACACTTGTGTTAGTGTTGAAAAACAACTTTTCGCACTTGTGTTAGTGTTGTAAAACCACTTTTCGCACTTGTGTTAGTGTTGAAAAACCACTTTTCGCATTTGTGTTGGTGCAGGAAACCACTTTTGCACTTGTATTAGTGTGGAAAAAACACTTTTCGCACTTGTGTTAGTGTTGAAAAGCCACTTTTCGCACTTGTGTTAGTGTTGTAAAACCACTTTTCGCACTTGTGTTGGTGCAGGAAACCACTTTTGCACTTGTATTAGTGTGGAAAAACCACTTTTCGCACTTGTGTTAGTGTTGAAAAGCCACTTTTCGCACTTGTGTTAGTGTTGTAAAACCACTTTTCGCACTTGTGTTGGTGCAGGAAACCACTTTTGCACTTGTATTAGTGTGAAAAACCACTTTTCGCACTTGTGTTAGTGTTGAAAAACCACTTTTCGCACTTGTGTTAGTGTTGAAAAACCACTTTTCGCACGTGTGTTGGTGCAGGAAACCACTTTTGCACTTGTATTAGTGTGGCAAAAACACTTTTCGCACTTGTGTTAGTGTTGAAAAACCACTTTTCGCACTTGTGTTAGTGTTGAAAAACCACTTTTCGCACTTTTGTGGTGCAGGAAACCACTTTTGCACTTGTATTAGTGTGGAAAAACCACTTTTTGCACTTGTGTTAGTGTTGAAAAGCACTTTTCGCACTTTTGTTAGTGTTGAAAAACCACTTTTCGCACTTGTGTGGTGCAGGAAACCACTTTTGCACTTGTATTAGTGTGGAAAAACCACTTTTCACACTTGTGTTAGTGTTGAAAAACAACTTTTCGCACTTGTGTTAGTGTTGTAAAACCACTTTTCGCACTTGTGTTAGTGTTGAAAAACCACTTTTCGCATTTGTGTTGGTGCAGGAAACACTTTTGCACTTGTATTAGTGTGGAAAAAAACACTTTTCGCACTTGTGTTAGTGTTGAAAAACCACTTTTCGCACTTGTGTTAGTGTTGAAAAACCACTTTTCGCACTTGTGTTGGTGCAGGAAACCACTTTTGCACTTGTATTAGTGTGGAAAAACCACTTTTCGCACTTGTGTTAGTGTTGAAAAACCACTTTTCACACTTGTGTTAGTGTTGAAAAACCACTTTTCGCACTTGTGTTAGTGTTGAAAAACCACTTTTCGCACTTGTGTTGGTGCAGGAAACCACTTTTGCACTTGTATTAGTGTGGAAAAAACACTTTTCGCACTTGTGTTAATGTTGAAAAACCACTTTTCGCACTTGTGTTAGTGTTGAAAAACCACTTTTCGCACTTGTGTTAGTGTTGAAAAACCACTTTTCGCACTTGTGTTGGTGCAGGAAACCACTTTTGCACTTGTATTAGTGTGGAAAAAACACTTTTTGCACTTGTGATAGTGTTGAAAAACCACTTTTCGCACTTCTGTTAGTGTTGAAAAACCACTTTTCGCACTTGTGTTGGTGCAGGAAACCACTTTTGCACTTGTATTAGTGTGGAAAAAACACTTTTCGCACTTGTGTTAGTGTTGTTGTGTTAGTGTTGAAAAACCACTTTTCGCACTTGTGTTCGTGTTGAAAAACCACTTTTCGCACATGTGTTGGTGCAGGAAACCACTTTTGCACTTGTATTAGTGTGGAAAAACCACTTTTTGCACTTGTGTTAGTGTTGAAAAGCCACTTTTCACACTTGTGTTAGTGTTGAAAAACCACTTTTCGCACTTTGTGTTGGTGCAGGAAACCACTTTTGCACTTGTATTAGTGTGGAAAAACCACTTTTCACACTTGTGTTAGTGTTGAAAAACAACTTTTCGCACTTGTGTTAGTGTTGTAAAACCACTTTTCGCACTTGTGTTAGTGTTGAAAAACCACTTTTCGCATTTGTGTTGGTGCAGGAAACCACTTTTGCACTTGTATTAGTGTGGAAAAAACACTTTTCGCACTTGTGTTAGTGTTGAAAAGCCACTTTTCGCACTTGTGTTAGTGTTGTAAAACCACTTTTCGCACTTGTGTTGGTGCAGGAAACCACTTTTGCACTTGTATTAGTGTGGAAAAACCACTTTTCGCACTTGTGTTAGTGTTGAAAAGCCACTTTTCGCACTTGTGTTAGTGTTGTAAAACCACTTTTCGCACTTGTGTTGGTGCAGGAACCCACTTTTGCACTTGTATTAGTGTGGAAAAACCACTTTTCGCACTTGTGTTAGTGTTGAAAAACCACTTTTCGCACGTGTGTTGGTGCAGGAAACCACTTTTGCACTTGTATTAGTGTGGCAAAAACACTTTTCGCACTTGTGTTAGTGTTGAAAAACCACTTTTCGCACTTGTGTTAGTGTTGAAAAACCACTTTTCGCACTTTTGTTGGTGCAGGAAACCACTTTTGCACTTGTATTAGTGTGGAAAAACCACTTTTTGCGCTTGTGTTAGTGTTGAAAAGCCACTTTTCGCACTTTTGTTAGTGTTGAAAAACCACTTTTCGCACTTGTGTTGGTGCAGGAAACCACTTTTGCACTTGTATTAGTGTGGAAAAACCACTTTTCACACTTGTGTTAGTGTTGAAAAACAACTTTTCGCACTTGTGTTAGTGTTGTAAAACCACTTTTCGCACTTGTGTTAGTGTTGAAAAACCACTTTTCGCATTTGTGTTGGTGCAGGAAACCACTTTTGCACTTGTATTAGTGTGGAAAAAACACTTTTCGCACTTGTGTTAGTGTTGAAAAACCACTTTTCGCACTTGTGTTAGTGTTGAAAAACCACTTTTCGCACTTGTGTTGGTGCAGGAAACCACTTTTGCACTTGTATTAGTGTGGAAAAACCACTTTTCGCACTTGTGTTAGTGTTGAAAAACCACTTTTCGCACTTGTGTTAGTGTTGAAAAACCACTTTTCGCACTTGTGTTAGTGTTGAAAAACCACTTTTCGCACTTGTGTTGGTGCAGGAAACCACTTTTGCACTTGTATTAGTGTGGAAAAAACACTTTTCGCACTTGTGTTAATGTTGAAAAACCACTTTTCGCACTTGTGTTAGTGTTGAAAAACCACTTTTCGCACTTGTGTTAGTGTTGAAAAACCACTTTTCGCACTTGTGTTGGTGCAGGAAACCACTTTTGCACTTGTATTAGTGTGGAAAAAACACTTTTTGCACTTGTGATAGTGTTGAAAAACCACTTTTAGCACTTGTGTTAGTGTTGAAAAACCACTTTTCGCACTTGTGTTGGTGCAGGAAACCACTTTTGCACTTGTATTAGTGTGGAAAAAACACTTTTCGCACTTGTGTTAGTGTTGAAAAACCACTTTTTGCACTTGTGTTAGTGTTGAAAAACCACTTTTCGCACTTGTGTTGGTGCAGGAAACCACTTTCGCACTTGTATTAGTGTGGCAAAAACACTTTTCGCACTTGTGTTAGTGTTGAAAAACCACTTTTCGCACTTGTGTTAGTGTTGAAAAACCACTTTTCGCACTTGTGTTGGTGCAGGAAACCACTTTTGCACTTGTATTAGTGTGGAAAAACCACTTTTTGCACTTGTGTTAGTGTTGAAAAGCCACTTTTCGCACTTGTGTTAGTGTTGAAAAACCACTTTTCGCACTTGTGTTGGTGCAGGAAACCACTTTTGTACTTGTATTAGTGTGGAAAAACCACTTTTCACACTTGTGTTAGTGTTGAAAAACAACTTTTCGCACTTGTGTTAGTGTTGTAAAACCACTTTTCGCACTTGTGTTAGTGTTGTAAAACCACTTTTCGCACTTGTGTTGGTGCAGGAAACCACTTTTGCACTTGTATTAGTGTGGAAAAAACACTTTTCGCACTTGTGTTAGTGTTGAAAAACCACTTTTCGCACTTGTGTTAGTGTTGAAAAACCACTTTTCGCACTTGTGTTGGTGCAGGAAACCACTTTTGCACTTGTATTAGTGTGGAAAAAACACTTTTCGCACTTGTGTTAGTGTTGAAAAACCACTTTTCGCACTTGTGTTAGTGTTGTAAAACCACTTTTCGCACTTGTGTTGGTGCAGGAAACCACTTTTGCACTTGTATTAGTGTGGAAAAAACACTTTTCGCACTTGTTAGTGTTGAAAAACCACTTTTCGCACTTGTGTTAGTGTTGAAAAACCACTTTTCGCACTTGTGTTAGTGTTGAAAAACCACTTTTCGCACTTGTGTTGGTGCAGGAAACCACTTTTGCACTTGTATTAGTGTGGAAAAACCACTTTTCGCACTTGTGTTAGTGTTGAAAAACCAGTTTTCGCACGTGTGTTGGTGCAGGAAACCACTTTTGCACTTGTATTAGTGTGGCAAAAAAACCACTTTTGCACTTGTATTAGTGTGGAAAAACCACTTTTCGCACTTGTGTTAGTGTTGAAAAACCACTTTTCACACTTGTGTTAGTGTTGAAAAACCACTTTTCGCACTTGTGTTAGTGTTGAAAAACCACTTTTCGCACTTGTGTTGGTGCAGGAAACCACTTTTGCACTTGTATTAGTGTGGAAAAAACACTTTTCGCACTTGTGTTAATGTTGAAAAACCACTTTTCGCACTTGTGTTAGTGTTGAAAAACCACTTTTCGCACTTGTGTTAGTGTTGAAAAACCACTTTTCGCACTTGTGTTGGTGCAGGAAACCACTTTTGCACTTGTATTAGTGTGGAAAAAACACTTTTTGCACTTGTGATAGTGTTGAAAAACCACTTTTCGCACTTCTGTTAGTGTTGAAAAACCACTTTTCGCACTTGTGTTGGTGCAGGAAACCACTTTTGCACTTGTATTAGTGTGGAAAAAACACTTTTCGCACTTGTGTTAGTGTTGAAAAACCACTTTTCGCACTTGTGTTCGTGTTGAAAAACCACTTTTCGCACATGTGTTGGTGCAGGAAACCACTTTTGCACTTGTATTAGTGTGGAAAAACCACTTTTTGCACTTGTGTTAGTGTTGAAAAGCCACTTTTCGCACTTGTGTTAGTGTTGAAAAACCACTTTTCGCACTTGTGTTGGTGCAGGAAACCACTTTTGCACTTGTATTAGTGTGGAAAAACCACTTTTCACACTTGTGTTAGTGTTGAAAAACAACTTTTCGCACTTGTGTTAGTGTTGTAAAACCACTTTTCGCACTTGTGTTAGTGTTGAAAAACCACTTTTCGCATTTGTGTTGGTGCAGGAAACCACTTTTGCACTTGTATTAGTGTGGAAAAAACACTTTTCGCACTTGTGTTAGTGTTGAAAAGCCACTTTTCGCACTTGTGTTAGTGTTGTAAAACCACTTTTCGCACTTGTGTTGGTGCAGGAAACCACTTTTGCACTTGTATTAGTGTGGAAAAACCACTTTTCGCACTTGTGTTAGTGTTGAAAAGCCACTTTTCGCACTTGTGTTAGTGTTGTAAAACCACTTTTCGCACTTGTGTTGGTGCAGGAACCCACTTTTGCACTTGTATTAGTGTGGAAAAACCACTTTTCGCACTTGTGTTAGTGTTGAAAAACCACTTTTCGCACGTGTGTTGGTGCAGGAAACCACTTTTGCACTTGTATTAGTGTGGAAAAACCACTTTTTGCGCTTGTGTTAGTGTTGAAAAGCCACTTTTCGCACTTTTGTTAGTGTTGAAAAACCACTTTTCGCACTTGTGTTGGTGCAGGAAACCACTTTTGCACTTGTATTAGTGTGGAAAAACCACTTTTCACACTTGTGTTAGTGTTGAAAAACAACTTTTCGCACTTGTGTTAGTGTTGTAAAACCACTTTTCGCACTTGTGTTAGTGTTGAAAAACCACTTTTCGCATTTGTGTTGGTGCAGGAAACCACTTTTGCACTTGTATTAGTGTGGAAAAAACACTTTTCGCACTTGTGTTAGTGTTGAAAAACCACTTTTCGCACTTGTGTTAGTGTTGAAAAACCACTTTTCGCACTTGTGTTGGTGCAGGAAACCACTTTTGCACTTGTATTAGTGTGGAAAAACCACTTTTCGCACTTGTGTTAGTGTTGAAAAACCACTTTTCGCACTTGTGTTAGTGTTGAAAAACCACTTTTCGCACTTGTGTTAGTGTTGAAAAACCACTTTTCGCACTTGTGTTGGTGCAGGAAACCACTTTTGCACTTGTATTAGTGTGGAAAAAACACTTTTCGCACTTGTGTTAATGTTGAAAAACCACTTTTCGCACTTGTGTTAGTGTTGAAAAACCACTTTTCGCACTTGTGTTAGTGTTGAAAAACCACTTTTCGCACTTGTGTTGGTGCAGGAAACCACTTTTGCACTTGTATTAGTGTGGAAAAAACACTTTTTGCACTTGTGATAGTGTTGAAAAACCACTTTTAGCACTTGTGTTAGTGTTGAAAAACCACTTTTCGCACTTGTGTTGGTGCAGGAAACCACTTTTGCACTTGTATTAGTGTGGAAAAAACACTTTTCGCACTTGTGTTAGTGTTGAAAAACCACTTTTTGCACTTGTGTTAGTGTTGAAAAACCACTTTTCGCACTTGTGTTGGTGCAGGAAACCACTTTCGCACTTGTATTAGTGTGGCAAAAACACTTTTCGCACTTGTGTTAGTGTTGAAAAACCACTTTTCGCACTTGTGTTAGTGTTGAAAAACCACTTTTCGCACTTGTGTTGGTGCAGGAAACCACTTTTGCACTTGTATTAGTGTGGAAAAACCACTTTTTGCACTTGTGTTAGTGTTGAAAAGCCACTTTTCGCACTTGTGTTAGTGTTGAAAAACCACTTTTCGCACTTGTGTTGGTGCAGGAAACCACTTTTGTACTTGTATTAGTGTGGAAAAACCACTTTTCACACTTGTGTTAGTGTTGAAAAACAACTTTTCGCACTTGTGTTAGTGTTGTAAAACCACTTTTCGCACTTGTGTTAGTGTTGTAAAACCACTTTTCGCACTTGTGTTGGTGCAGGAAACCACTTTTGCACTTGTATTAGTGTGGAAAAAACACTTTTCGCACTTGTGTTAGTGTTGAAAAACCACTTTTCGCACTTGTGTTAGTGTTGAAAAACCACTTTTCGCACTTGTGTTGGTGCAGGAAACCACTTTTGCACTTGTATTAGTGTGGAAAAAACACTTTTCGCACTTGTGTTAGTGTTGAAAAACCACTTTTCGCACTTGTGTTAGTGTTGTAAAACCACTTTTCGCACTTGTGTTGGTGCAGGAAACCACTTTTGTACTTGTATTAGTGTGGAAAAAACACTTTTCGCACTTGTTAGTGTTGAAAAACCACTTTTCGCACTTGTGTTAGTGTTGAAAAACCACTTTTCGCACTTGTGTTAGTGTTGAAAAACCACTTTTCGCACTTGTGTTGGTGCAGGAAACCACTTTTGCACTTGTATTAGTGTGGAAAAAACACTTTTCGCACTTGTGTTAATGTTGAAAAACCACTTTTCGCACTTGTGTTATTGTTGAAAAACCACTTTTCGCACTTGTGTTAGTGTTGAAAAACCACTTTTCGCACTTGTGTTGGTGCAGGAAACCACTTTTGCACTTGTATTAGTGTGGAAAAAACACTTTTCGCACTTGTGTTAGTGTTGAAAAACCACTTTTCGCAATTGTGTTAGTGTTGAAAAACCACTTTTCGCACTTGTGTTAGTGTTGAAAAACCACTTTTCGCACTTGTGTTGGTGCAGGAAACCACTTTTGCACTTGTATTAGTGTGGAAAAAACACTTTTTGCACTTTTGATAGTGTTGAAAAACCACTTTTCGCACTTGTGTTGGTGCAGGAAACCACTATTGCACTTGTATTAGTGTGGAAAAACCACTTTTCGCACTTGTGTTAGTGTTGGAAAACCACTTTTTGCATTTGTGTTGGTGTTGAAAAACCACTTTTCGCACTTGTGTTGGTGCAGGAAACCACTTTTGCACTTGTATTAGTGTGGAAAAAACACTTTTTGCACTTGTGATAGTGTTGAAAAACCACTTTTCGCACTTGTGTTAGTGTTGAAAAACCACTTTTCGCACTTGTGTTGGTGCAGGAAACCACTTTTGCACTTGTATTAGTGTGGAAAAACCACTTTTCACACTTGTGTTAGTGTTGAAAGACAACTTTTCGCACTTGTGTTGGTGCAGGAAACCACTTTTGCACTTGTATTAGTGTGGAAAATCCACTTTTGGCACTTGTGTTAGTGTTGAAAAACCACTTTTTGCACTTGTGTTAGTGTTGAAAAACCACTTTTCGCATTTGTGTTGGTGCAGGAAACCACTTTTGCACTTGTATTAGTGTGGAAAAACCACTTTTTGCACTTGTGTTAGTGTTGAAAAACCACTTTTCGCACTTGTGTTAGTGTTGAAAAACCACTTTTCGCACTTGTGTTAGTGTTGAAAAAACACTTTTCGCACTTGTGTTGGTGCAGGAAACCACTTTTGCACTTGTATTAGTGTGGAAAAACCACTTTTCGCACTTGTGTTAGTGTTGAAAAACCACTTTTCGCACTTGTGTTAGTGTTGAAAAACCACTTTTCGCACTTGTGTTAGTGTTGAAAAACCACTTTTCGCACTTGTGTTGGTGCAGGAAACCACTTTTGCACTTGTATTAGTGTGGAAAAAACACTTTTCGCACTTGTGTTAGTGTTGAAAAACCACTTTTCGCACTTGTGTTAGTGTTGAAAAACCACTTTTCGCACTTGTGTTAGTGTTGAAAAACCACTTTTCGCACTTGTGTTGGTGCAGGAAACCACTTTTGCACTTGTATTAGTGTGGAAAAACCACTTTTCGCACTTGTGTTAGTGTTGAAAAACTACTTTTCGCACTTGTGTTAGTGTTGAAAAACCACTTTTCGCACTTGTGTTAGTGTTGAAAAACCACTTTTCGCACTTGTGTTGGTGCAGGAAACCACTTTTGCACTTGTATTAGTGTGGAAAAAACACTTTTCGCACTTGTGTTAGTGTTGAAAAACCACTTTTCGCACTTGTGTTGGTGTTGAAAAACCACTTTTCGCACTTGTGTTAGTGTTGAAAAACCACTTTTCGCACTTGTGTTGGTGCAGTAAACCACTTTTGCACTTGTATTAGTGTGGAAAAAACACTTTTCGCACTTGTGTTAATGTTGAAAAACCACTTTTTGCACTTGTGTTAGTGTTGAAAAACCACCTTTCGCACTTGTGTTAGTGTTGAAAAACCACTTTTCGCACTTGTGTTGGTGCAGGAAACCACTTTTGCACTTGTATTAGTGTGGAAAAAACACTTTTTGCACTTGTGATAGTGTTGAAAAAACACTTTTCGCACTTGTGTTAGTGTTGAAAAACCACTTTTCGCACTTGTGTTGGTGCAGGAAACCACTTTTGCACTTGTATTAGTGTGGAAAAACCACTTTTCACACTTGTGTTAGTGTTGAAAAACAACTTTTCGCACTTGTGTTAGTGTTGTAAAACCACTTTTCGCACTTGTGTCAGTGTTGAAAACCACTTTTCGCATTTGTGTTGGTGCAGGAAACCACTTTTGCACTTGTATTAGTGTGGAAAAAACACTTTTCGCACTTGTGTTAGTGTTGAAAAACCACTTTTCGCACTTGTGTTGGTGTTGAAAAACCACTTTTCGCACTTGTGTTAGTGTTGAAAAACCACTTTTCGCACTTGTGTTGGTGCAGGAAACCACTTTTGCACTTGTATTAGTGTGGAAAAACCACTTTTCGCACTTGTGTTAGTGTTGAAAAGCCACTTTTCGCACTTGTGTTAGTGTTGTAAAACTTCTTTTCGCACTTGTGTTGGTGCAGGAAACCACTTTTGCACTTGTATTAGTGTGGAAAAACCACTTTTCGCACTTGTGTTAGTGTTGAAAAACCACTTTTCGCACTTGTGTTAGTGTTGAAAAACCACATTTCGCACTTGTGTTAGTGTTGAAAAACCACTTTTCGCACTTGTGTTGGAGCAGGAAACCACTTTTGCACTTGTATTAGTGTGGAAAAACACTTTTTGCACTTGTGATAGTGTTGAAAAACCACTTTTCGCACTTGTGTTAGTGTTGAAAAACCACTTTTTGCACTTGTGTTGGTGCAGGAAACCAGTTTTGCACTTGTATTAGTGTGGAAAAAACACTTTTTGCACTTGTAATAGTGTTGAAAAACCACTTTTCGCACTTGTGTTAGTGTTGAAAAACCACTTTTCGCACTTGAGTTAGTGTTGAAAAACCACTTTTCGCACTTGTGTTGGTGCAGGAAACCACGTTTGCACTTGTATGAGTGTGGAAAAAACACTTTTTGCACTTGTGATAGTGTTGAAAAACCACTTTTCGCACTTGTGTTGGTGCAGGAAACCACTTTTGCACTTGTATTAGTGTGGAAAAACCACTTTTCGCACTTGTGTTAGTGTTGAAAAACCACTTTTCGCACTTGTGTTAGTGTTGAAAAACCACTTTTCGCACTTGTGTTAATGTTGAAAAACCACTTTTCGCACTTGTGTTGGTGCAGGAAACCACTTTTGCACTTGTATTAGTGTGGAAAAAACACTTTTCGCACTTGTGTTAATGTTGAAAAACCACTTTTCGCACTTGTGTTAGTGTTGAAAAACCACTTTTCGCACTTGTGTTGGTGCAGGAAACCACTTTTGCACTTGTATTAGTGTGGAAAAACCACTTTTCGCACTTGTGTTAGTGTTGAAAAACCACTTTTCGCACTTGTGTTAGTGTTGAAAAACCACTTTTCGCACTTGTGTTAGTGTTGAAAAACCACTTTTCGCACTTGTGTTGGTGCAGGAAACCACTTTTGCACTTGTATTAGTGTGGAAAAAACACTTTTCGCACTTGTGTTAATGTTGAAAAACCACTTTTCGCACTTGTGTTAGTGTTGAAAAACCACTTTTCGCACTTGTGTTAGTGTTGAAAAACCACTTTTCGCACTTGTGTTGGTGCAGGAAACCACTTTTGCACTTGTATTAGTGTGGAAAAAACACTTTTTGCACTTGTGATAGTGTTGAAAAACCACTTTTAGCACTTGTGTTAGTGTTGAAAAACCACTTTTCGCACTTGTGTTGGTGCAGGAAACCACTTTTGCACTTGTATTAGTGTGGAAAAAACACTTTTCGCACTTGTGTTAGTGTTGAAAAACCACTTTTTGCACTTGTGTTAGTGTTGAAAAACCACTTTTCGCACTTGTGTTGGTGCAGGAAACCACTTTCGCACTTGTATTAGTGTGGCAAAAACACTTTTCGCACTTGTGTTAGTGTTGAAAAACCACTTTTCGCACTTGTGTTAGTGTTGAAAAACCACTTTTCGCACTTGTGTTGGTGCAGGAAACCACTTTTGCACTTGTATTAGTGTGGAAAAACCACTTTTTGCACTTGTGTTAGTGTTGAAAAACCACTTTTCGCACTTGTGTTAGTGTTGAAAAACCACTTTTCGCAGTTGTGTTGGTGCAGGAAACCACTTTTGCACTTGTATTAGTGTGGAAAAACCACTTTTCACACTTGTGTTAGTGTTGAAAAACAACTTTTCGCACTTGTGTTAGTGTTGTAAAACCACTTTTCGCACTTGTGTTAGTGTTGAAAAACCACTTTTCGCATTTGTGTTGGTGCAGGAAACCACTTTTGCACTTGTATTAGTGTGGAAAAAACACTTTTCGCACTTGTGTTAGTGTTGAAAAACCACTTTTCGCACTTGTGTTAGTGTTGAAAAACCACTTTTCGCACTTGTGTTGGTGCAGGAAACCACTTTTGCACTTGTATTAGTGTGGAAAAACCACTTTTCGCACTTGTGTTAGTGTTGAAAAACCACTTTTCACACTTGTGTTAGTGTTGAAAAACCACTTTTCGCACTTGTGTTAGTGTTGAAAAACCACTTTTCGCACTTGTGTTGGTGCAGGAAACCACTTTTGCACTTGTATTAGTGTGGAAAAAACACTTTTCGCATTTGTGTTAATGTTGAAGAACCACTTTTCGCACTTGTGTTAGTGTTGAAAAACCACTTTTCGCACTTGTGTTAGTGTTGAAAAACCACTTTTCGCACTTGTGTTGGTGCAGGAAACCACTTTTGCACTTGTATTAGTGTGGAAAAAACACTTTTTGCACTTGTGATAGTGTTGAAAAACCACTTTTCGCACTTCTGTTAGTGTTGAAAAACCACTTTTCGCACTTGTGTTGGTGCAGGAAACCACTTTTGCACTTGTATTAGTGTGGAAAAACCACTTTTCACACTTGTGTTAGTGTTGAAAGACAACTTTTCGCACTTGTGTTGGTGCAGGAAACCACTTTTGCACTTGTATTAGTGTGGAAAATCCACTTTTGGCACTTGTGTTAGTGTTGAAAAACCACTTTTCGCACTTGTGTTAGTGTTGAAAAACCACTTTTCGCATTTGTGTTGGTGCAGGAAACCACTTTTGCACTTGTATTAGTGTGGAAAAACCACTTTTTGCACTTGTGTTAGTGTTGAAAAACCACTTTTCGCACTTGTGTTAGTGTTGAAAAACCACTTTTCGCACTTGTGTTAGTGTTGAAAAAACACTTTTCGCACTTGTGTTGGTGCAGGAAACCACTTTTGCACTTGTATTAGTGTGGAAAAACCACTTTTCGCACTTGTGTTAGTGTTGAAAAACCACTTTTCGCACTTGTGTTAGTGTTGAAAAACCACTTTTCGCACTTGTGTTAGTGTTGAAAAACCACTTTTCGCACTTGTGTTGGTGCAGGAAACCACTTTTGCACTTGTATTAGTGTGGAAAAAACACTTTTCGCACTTGTGTTAGTGTTGAAAAACCACTTTTCGCACTTGTGTTAGTGTTGAAAAACCACTTTTCGCACTTGTGTTAGTGTTGAAAAACCACTTTTCGCACTTGTGTTGGTGCAGGAAACCACTTTTGCACTTGTATTAGTGTGGAAAAACCACTTTTCGCACTTGTGTTAGTGTTGAAAAACTACTTTTCGCACTTGTGTTAGTGTTGAAAAACCACTTTTCGCACTTGTGTTAGTGTTGAAAAACCACTTTTCGCACTTGTGTTGGTGCAGGAAACCACTTTTGCACTTGTATTAGTGTGGAAAAAACACTTTTCGCACTTGTGTTAGTGTTGAAAAACCACTTTTCGCACTTGTGTTGGTGTTGAAAAACCACTTTTCGCACTTGTGTTAGTGTTGAAAAACCACTTTTCGCACTTGTGTTGGTGCAGTAAACCACTTTTGCACTTGTATTAGTGTGGAAAAAACACTTTTCGCACTTGTGTTAATGTTGAAAAACCACTTTTTGCACTTGTGTTAGTGTTGAAAAACCACCTTTCGCACTTGTGTTAGTGTTGAAAAACCACTTTTCGCACTTGTGTTGGTGCAGGAAACCACTTTTGCACTTGTATTAGTGTGGAAAAAACACTTTTTGCACTTGTGATAGTGTTGAAAAAACACTTTTCGCACTTGTGTTAGTGTTGAAAAACCACTTTTCGCACTTGTGTTGGTGCAGGAAACCACTTTTGCACTTGTATTAGTGTGGAAAAACCACTTTTCACACTTGTGTTAGTGTTGAAAAACAACTTTTTGCACTTGTGTTAGTGTTGTAAAACCACTTTTCGCACTTGTGTCAGTGTTGAAAACCACTTTTCGCATTTGTGTTGGTGCAGGAAACCACTTTTGCACTTGTATTAGTGTGGAAAAAACACTTTTCGCACTTGTGTTAGTGTTGAAAAACCACTTTTCGCACTTGTGTTGGTGTTGAAAAACCACTTTTCGCACTTGTGTTAGTGTTGAAAAACCACTTTTCGCACTTGTGTTGGTGCAGGAAACCACTTTTGCACTTGTATTAGTGTGGAAAAACCACTTTTCGCACTTGTGTTAGTGTTGAAAAGCCACTTTTCGCACTTGTGTTAGTGTTGTAAAACTTCTTTTCGCACTTGTGTTGGTGCAGGAAACCACTTTTGCACTTGTATTAGTGTGGAAAAACCACTTTTCGCACTTGTGTTAGTGTTGAAAAACCACTTTTCGCACTTGTGTTAGTGTTGAAAAACCACATTTCGCACTTGTGTTAGTGTTGAAAAACCACTTTTCGCACTTGTGTTGGAGCAGGAAACCACTTTTGCACTTGTATTAGTGTGGAAAAACACTTTTTGCACTTGTGATAGTGTTGAAAAACCACTTTTCGCACTTGTGTTAGTGTTGAAAAACCACTTTTTGCACTTGTGTTGGTGCAGGAAACCAGTTTTGCACTTGTATTAGTGTGGAAAAAACACTTTTTGCACTTGTAATAGTGTTGAAAAACCACTTTTCGCACTTGTGTTAGTGTTGAAAAACCACTTTTCGCACTTGAGTTAGTGTTGAAAAACCACTTTTCGCACTTGTGTTGGTGCAGGAAACCACTTTTGCACTTGTATGAGTGTGGAAAAAACACTTTTTGCACTTGTGATAGTGTTGAAAAACCACTTTTCGCACTTGTGTTGGTGCAGGAAACCACTTTTGCACTTGTATTAGTGTGGAAAAACCACTTTTCGCACTTGTGTTAGTGTTGAAAAACCACTTTTCGCACTTGTGTTAGTGTTGAAAAACCACTTTTCGCACTTGTGTTAATGTTGAAAAACCACTTTTCGCACTTGTGTTGGTGCAGGAAACCACTTTTGCACTTGTATTAGTGTGGAAAAAACACTTTTCGCACTTGTGTTAATGTTGAAAAACCACTTTTCGCACTTGTGTTAGTGTTGAAAAACCACTTTTCGCACTTGTGTTGGTGCAGGAAACCACTTTTGCACTTGTATTAGTGTGGAAAAACCACTTTTCGCACTTGTGTTAGTGTTGAAAAACCACTTTTCGCACTTGTGTTAGTGTTGAAAAACCACTTTTCGCACTTGTGTTAGTGTTGAAAAACCACTTTTCGCACTTGTGTTGGTGCAGGAAACCACTTTTGCACTTGTATTAGTGTGGAAAAAACACTTTTCGCACTTGTGTTAATGTTGAAAAACCACTTTTCGCACTTGTGTTAGTGTTGAAAAACCACTTTTCGCACTTGTGTTAGTGTTGAAAAACCACTTTTCGCACTTGTGTTGGTGCAGGAAACCACTTTTGCACTTGTATTAGTGTGGAAAAAACACTTTTTGCACTTGTGATAGTGTTGAAAAACCACTTTTAGCACTTGTGTTAGTGTTGAAAAACCACTTTTCGCACTTGTGTTGGTGCAGGAAACCACTTTTGCACTTGTATTAGTGTGGAAAAAACACTTTTCGCACTTGTGTTAGTGTTGAAAAACCACTTTTTGCACTTGTGTTAGTGTTGAAAAACCACTTTTCGCACTTGTGTTGGTGCAGGAAACCACTTTCGCACTTGTATTAGTGTGGCAAAAACACTTTTCGCACTTGTGTTAGTGTTGAAAAACCACTTTTCGCACTTGTGTTAGTGTTGAAAAACCACTTTTCGCACTTGTGTTGGTGCAGGAAACCACTTTTGCACTTGTATTAGTGTGGAAAAACCACTTTTTGCACTTGTGTTAGTGTTGAAAAACCACTTTTCGCACTTGTGTTAGTGTTGAAAAACCACTTTTCGCAGTTGTGTTGGTGCAGGAAACCACTTTTGCACTTGTATTAGTGTGGAAAAACCACTTTTCACACTTGTGTTAGTGTTGAAAAACAACTTTTCGCACTTGTGTTAGTGTTGTAAAACCACTTTTCGCACTTGTGTTAGTGTTGAAAAACCACTTTTCGCATTTGTGTTGGTGCAGGAAACCACTTTTGCACTTGTATTAGTGTGGAAAAAACACTTTTCGCACTTGTGTTAGTGTTGAAAAACCACTTTTCGCACTTGTGTTAGTGTTGAAAAACCACTTTTCGCACTTGTGTTGGTGCAGGAAACCACTTTTGCACTTGTATTAGTGTGGAAAAACCACTTTTCGCACTTGTGTTAGTGTTGAAAAACCACTTTTCACACTTGTGTTAGTGTTGAAAAACCACTTTTCGCACTTGTGTTAGTGTTGAAAAACCACTTTTCGCACTTGTGTTGGTGCAGGAAACCACTTTTGCACTTGTATTAGTGTGGAAAAAACACTTTTCGCACTTGTGTTAATGTTGAAAAACCACTTTTCGCACTTGTGTTAGTGTTGAAAAACCACTTTTCGCACTTGTGTTAGTGTTGAAAAACCACTTTTCGCACTTGTGTTGGTGCAGGAAACCACTTTTGCACTTGTATTAGTGTGGAAAAAACACTTTTTGCACTTGTGATAGTGTTGAAAAACCACTTTTCGCACTTCTGTTAGTGTTGAAAAACCACTTTTCGCACTTGTGTTGGTGCAGGAAACCACTTTTGCACTTGTATTAGTGTGGAAAAAACACTTTTCGCACTTGTGTTAGTGTTGAAAAAACACTTTTCGCACTTGTGTTCGTGTTGAAAAACCACTTTTCGCACATGTGTTGGTGCAGGAAACCACTTTTGCACTTGTATTAGTGTGGAAAAACCACTTTTTGCACTTGTGTTAGTGTTGAAAAGCCACTTTTCGCACTTGTGTTAGTGTTGAAAAACCACTTTTCGCACTTGTGTTGGTGCAGGAAACCACTTTTGCACTTGTATTAGTGTGGAAAAACCACTTTTCACACTTGTGTTAGTGTTGAAAAACAACTTTTCGCACTTGTGTTAGTGTTGTAAAACCACTTTTCGCACTTGTGTTAGTGTTGAAAAACCACTTTTCGCATTTGTGTTGGTGCAGGAAACCACTTTTGCACTTGTATTAGTGTGGAAAAAACACTTTTCGCACTTGTGTTAGTGTTGAAAAGCCACTTTTCGCACTTGTGTTAGTGTTGTAAAACCACTTTTCGCACTTGTGTTGGTGCAGGAAACCACTTTTGCACTTGTATTAGTGTGGAAAAACCACTTTTCGCACTTGTGTTAGTGTTGAAAAGCCACTTTTCGCACTTGTGTTAGTGTTGTAAAACCACTTTTCGCACTTGTGTTGGTGCAGGAAACCACTTTTGCACTTGTATTAGTGTGGAAAAACCACTTTTCGCACTTGTGTTAGTGTTGAAAAACCACTTTTCGCACTTGTGTTAGTGTTGAAAAACCACTTTTCGCACGTGTGTTGGTGCAGGAAACCACTTTTGCACTTGTATTAGTGTGGCAAAAACACTTTTCGCACTTGTGTTAGTGTTGAAAAACCACTTTTCGCACTTGTGTTAGTGTTGAAAAACCACTTTTCGCACTTTTGTTGGTGCAGGAAACCACTTTTGCACTTGTATTAGTGTGGAAAAACCACTTTTTGCACTTGTGTTAGTGTTGAAAAGCCACTTTTCGCACTTTTGTTAGTGTTGAAAAACCACTTTTCGCACTTGTGTTGGTGCAGGAAACCACTTTTGCACTTGTATTAGTGTGGAAAAACCACTTTTCACACTTGTGTTAGTGTTGAAAAACAACTTTTCGCACTTGTGTTAGTGTTGTAAAACCACTTTTCGCACTTGTGTTAGTGTTGAAAAACCACTTTTCGCATTTGTGTTGGTGCAGGAAACCACTTTTGCACTTGTATTAGTGTGGAAAAAACACTTTTTGCACTTGTGTTAGTGTTGAAAAACCACTTTTCGCACTTGTGTTAGTGTTGAAAAACCACTTTTCGCACTTGTGTTGGTGCAGGAAACCACTTTTGCACTTGTATTAGTGTGGAAAAACCACTTTTCGCACTTGTGTTAGTGTTGAAAAACCACTTTTCACACTTGTGTTAGTGTTGAAAAACCACTTTTCGCACTTGTGTTAGTGTTGAAAAACCACTTTTCGCACTTGTGTTGGTGCAGGAAACCACTTTTGCACTTGTATTAGTGTGGAAAAAACACTTTTCGCACTTGTGTTAATGTTGAAAAACCACTTTTCGCACTTGTGTTAGTGTTGAAAAACCACTTTTCGCACTTGTGTTAGTGTTGAAAAACCACTTTTCGCACTTGTGTTGGTGCAGGAAACCACTTTTGCACTTGTATTAGTGTGGAAAAAACACTTTTTGCACTTGTGATAGTGTTGAAAAACCACTTTTCGCACTTCTGTTAGTGTTGAAAAACCACTTTTCGCACTTGTGTTGGTGCAGGAAACCACTTTTGCACTTGTATTAGTGTGGAAAAAACACTTTTCGCACTTGTGTTAGTGTTGAAAAACCACTTTTCGCACTTGTGTTCGTGTTGAAAAACCACTTTTCGCACATGTGTTGGTGCAGGAAACCACTTTTGCACTTGTATTAGTGTGGAAAAACCACTTTTTGCACTTGTGTTAGTGTTGAAAAGCCACTTTTCGCACTTGTGTTAGTGTTGAAAAACCACTTTTCGCACTTGTGTTGGTGCAGGAAACCACTTTTGCACTTGTATTAGTGTGGAAAAACCACTTTTCACACTTGTGTTAGTGTTGAAAAACAACTTTTCGCACTTGTGTTAGTGTTGTAAAACCACTTTTCGCACTTGTGTTAGTGTTGAAAAACCACTTTTCGCATTTGTGTTGGTGCAGGAAACCACTTTTGCACTTGTATTAGTGTGGAAAAAACACTTTTCGCACTTGTGTTAGTGTTGAAAAGCCACTTTTCGCACTTGTGTTAGTGTTGTAAAACCACTTTTCGCACTTGTGTTGGTGCAGGAAACCACTTTTGCACTTGTATTAGTGTGGAAAAACCACTTTTCGCACTTGTGTTAGTGTTGAAAAGCCACTTTTCGCACTTGTGTTAGTGTTGTAAAACCACTTTTCGCACTTGTGTTGGTGCAGGAACCCACTTTTGCACTTGTATTAGTGTGGAAAAACCACTTTTCGCACTTGTGTTAGTGTTGAAAAACCACTTTTCGCACGTGTGTTGGTGCAGGAAACCACTTTTGCACTTGTATTAGTGTGGCAAAAACACTTTTCGCACTTGTGTTAGTGTTGAAAAACCACTTTTCGCACTTGTGTTAGTGTTGAAAAACCACTTTTCGCACTTTTGTTGGTGCAGGAAACCACTTTTGCACTTGTATTAGTGTGGAAAAACCACTTTTTGCGCTTGTGTTAGTGTTGAAAAGCCACTTTTCGCACTTTTGTTAGTGTTGAAAAACCACTTTTCGCACTTGTGTTGGTGCAGGAAACCACTTTTGCACTTGTATTAGTGTGGAAAAACCACTTTTCACACTTGTGTTAGTGTTGAAAAACAACTTTTCGCACTTGTGTTAGTGTTGTAAAACCACTTTTCGCACTTGTGTTAGTGTTGAAAAACCACTTTTCGCATTTGTGTTGGTGCAGGAAACCACTTTTGCACTTGTATTAGTGTGGAAAAAACACTTTTCGCACTTGTGTTAGTGTTGAAAAACCACTTTTCGCACTTGTGTTAGTGTTGAAAAACCACTTTTCGCACTTGTGTTGGTGCAGGAAACCACTTTTGCACTTGTATTAGTGTGGAAAAACCACTTTTCGCACTTGTGTTAGTGTTGAAAAACCACTTTTCGCACTTGTGTTAGTGTTGAAAAACCACTTTTCGCACTTGTGTTAGTGTTGAAAAACCACTTTTCGCACTTGTGTTGGTGCAGGAAACCACTTTTGCACTTGTATTAGTGTGGAAAAAACACTTTTCGCACTTGTGTTAATGTTGAAAAACCACTTTTCGCACTTGTGTTAGTGTTGAAAAACCACTTTTCGCACTTGTGTTAGTGTTGAAAAACCACTTTTCGCACTTGTGTTGGTGCAGGAAACCACTTTTGCACTTGTATTAGTGTGGAAAAAACACTTTTTGCACTTGTGATAGTGTTGAAAAACCACTTTTAGCACTTGTGTTAGTGTTGAAAACCACTTTTCGCACTTGTGTTGGTGCAGGAAACCACTTTTGCACTTGTATTAGTGTGGAAAAAACACTTTTCGCACTTGTGTTAGTGTTGAAAAACCACTTTTTGCACTTGTGTTAGTGTTGAAAAACCACTTTTCGCACTTGTGTTGGTGCAGGAAACCACTTTCGCACTTGTATTAGTGTGGCAAAAACACTTTTCGCACTTGTGTTAGTGTTGAAAAACCACTTTTCGCACTTGTGTTAGTGTTGAAAAACCACTTTTCGCACTTGTGTTGGTGCAGGAAACCACTTTTGCACTTGTATTAGTGTGGAAAAACCACTTTTTGCACTTGTGTTAGTGTTGAAAAGCCACTTTTCGCACTTGTGTTAGTGTTGAAAAACCACTTTTCGCACTTGTGTTGGTGCAGGAAACCACTTTTGTACTTGTATTAGTGTGGAAAAACCACTTTTCACACTTGTGTTAGTGTTGAAAAACAACTTTTCGCACTTGTGTTAGTGTTGTAAAACCACTTTTCGCACTTGTGTTAGTGTTGTAAAACCACTTTTCGCACTTGTGTTGGTGCAGGAAACCACTTTTGCACTTGTATTAGTGTGGAAAAAACACTTTTCGCACTTGTGTTAGTGTTGAAAAACCACTTTTCGCACTTGTGTTAGTGTTGAAAAACCACTTTTCGCACTTGTGTTGGTGCAGGAAACCACTTTTGCACTTGTATTAGTGTGGAAAAAACACTTTTCGCACTTGTGTTAGTGTTGAAAAACCACTTTTCGCACTTGTGTTAGTGTTGTAAAACCACTTTTCGCACTTGTGTTGGTGCAGGAAACCACTTTTGCACTTGTATTAGTGTGGAAAAAACACTTTTCGCACTTGTTAGTGTTGAAAAACCACTTTTCGCACTTGTGTTAGTGTTGAAAAACCACTTTTCGCACTTGTGTTAGTGTTGAAAAACCACTTTTCGCACTTGTGTTGGTGCAGGAAACCACTTTTGCACTTGTATTAGTGTGGAAAAAACACTTTTCGCACTTGTGTTAATGTTGAAAAACCACTTTTCGCACTTGTGTTATTGTTGAAAAACCACTTTTCGCACTTGTGTTAGTGTTGAAAAACCACTTTTCGCACTTGTGTTGGTGCAGGAAACCACTTTTGCACTTGTATTAGTGTGGAAAAAACACTTTTCGCACTTGTGTTAGTGTTGAAAAACCACTTTTCGCAATTGTGTTAGTGTTGAAAAACCACTTTTCGCACTTGTGTTAGTGTTGAAAAACCACTTTTCGCACTTGTGTTGGTGCAGGAAACCACTTTTGCACTTGTATTAGTGTGGAAAAAACACTTTTTGCACTTTTGATAGTGTTGAAAAACCACTTTTCGCACTTGTGTTGGTGCAGGAAACCACTATTGCACTTGTATTAGTGTGGAAAAACCACTTTTCGCACTTGTGTTAGTGTTGGAAAACCACTTTTCGCATTTGTGTTGGTGTTGAAAAACCACTTTTCGCACTTGTGTTGGTGCAGGAAACCACTTTTGCACTTGTATTAGTGTGGAAAAAACACTTTTTGCACTTGTGATAGTGTTGAAAAACCACTTTTCGCACTTGTGTTAGTGTTGAAAAACCACTTTTCGCACTTGTGTTGGTGCAGGAAACCACTTTTGCACTTGTATTAGTGTGGAAAAACCACTTTTCACACTTGTGTTAGTGTTGAAAGACAACTTTTCGCACTTGTGTTGGTGCAGGAAACCACTTTTGCACTTGTATTAGTGTGGAAAATCCACTTTTGGCACTTGTGTTAGTGTTGAAAAACCACTTTTCGCACTTGTGTTAGTGTTGAAAAACCACTTTTCGCATTTGTGTTGGTGCAGGAAACCACTTTTGCACTTGTATTAGTGTGGAAAAACCACTTTTCGCACTTGTGTTAGTGTTGAAAAACCACTTTTCGCACTTGTGTTAGTGTTGAAAAACCACTTTTCGCACTTGTGTTAGTGTTGAAAAAACACTTTTCGCACTTGTGTTGGTGCAGGAAACCACTTTTGCACTTGTATTAGTGTGGAAAAACCACTTTTCGCACTTGTGTTAGTGTTGAAAAACCACTTTTCGCACTTGTGTTAGTGTTGAAAAACCACTTTTCGCACTTGTGTTAGTGTTGAAAAACCACTTTTCGCACTTGTGTTGGTGCAGGAAACCACTTTTGCACTTGTATTAGTGTGGAAAAAACACTTTTCGCACTTGTGTTAGTGTTGAAAAACCACTTTTCGCACTTGTGTTAGTGTTGAAAAACCACTTTTCGCACTTGTGTTAGTGTTGAAAAACCACTTTTCGCACTTGTGTTGGTGCAGGAAACCACTTTTGCACTTGTATTAGTGTGGAAAAACCACTTTTCGCACTTGTGTTAGTGTTGAAAAACTACTTTTCGCACTTGTGTTAGTGTTGAAAAACCACTTTTCGCACTTGTGTTAGTGTTGAAAAACCACTTTTCGCACTTGTGTTGGTGCAGGAAACCACTTTTGCACTTGTATTAGTGTGGAAAAAACACTTTTCGCACTTGTGTTAGTGTTGAAAAACCACTTTTCGCACTTGTGTTGGTGTTGAAAAACCACTTTTCGCACTTGTGTTAGTGTTGAAAAACCACTTTTCGCACTTGTGTTGGTGCAGTAAACCACTTTTGCACTTGTATTAGTGTGGAAAAAACACTTTTCGCACTTGTGTTAATGTTGAAAAACCACTTTTTGCACTTGTGTTAGTGTTGAAAAACCACCTTTCGCACTTGTGTTAGTGTTGAAAAACCACTTTTCGCACTTGTGTTGGTGCAGGAAACCACTTTTGCACTTGTATTAGTGTGGAAAAAACACTTTTTGCACTTGTGATAGTGTTGAAAAACACTTTTCGCACTTGTGTTAGTGTTGAAAAACCACTTTTCGCACTTGTGTTGGTGCAGGAAACCACTTTTGCACTTGTATTAGTGTGGAAAAACCACTTTTCACACTTGTGTTAGTGTTGAAAAACAACTTTTCGCACTTGTGTTAGTGTTGTAAAACCACTTTTCGCACTTGTGTCAGTGTTGAAAACCACTTTTCGCATTTGTGTTGGTGCAGGAAACCACTTTTGCACTTGTATTAGTGTGGAAAAAACACTTTTCGCACTTGTGTTAGTGTTGAAAAACCACTTTTCGCACTTGTGTTGGTGTTGAAAAACCACTTTTCGCACTTGTGTTAGTGTTGAAAAACCACTTTTCGCACTTGTGTTGGTGCAGGAAACCACTTTTGCACTTGTATTAGTGTGGAAAAACCACTTTTCGCACTTGTGTTAGTGTTGAAAAGCCACTTTTCGCACTTGTGTTAGTGTTGTAAAACTTCTTTTCGCACTTGTGTTGGTGCAGGAAACCACTTTTGCACTTGTATTAGTGTGGAAAAACCACTTTTCGCACTTGTGTTAGTGTTGAAAAACCACTTTTCGCACTTGTGTTAGTGTTGAAAAACCACATTTCGCACTTGTGTTAGTGTTGAAAAACCACTTTTCGCACTTGTGTTGGAGCAGGAAACCACTTTTGCACTTGTATTAGTGTGGAAAAACACTTTTTGCACTTGTGATAGTGTTGAAAAACCACTTTTCGCACTTGTGTTAGTGTTGAAAAACCACTTTTTGCACTTGTGTTGGTGCAGGAAACCAGTTTTGCACTTGTATTAGTGTGGAAAAAACACTTTTTGCACTTGTAATAGTGTTGAAAAACCACTTTTCGCACTTGTGTTAGTGTTGAAAAACCACTTTTCGCACTTGAGTTAGTGTTGAAAAACCACTTTTCGCACTTGTGTTGGTGCAGGAAACCACTTTTGCACTTGTATGAGTGTGGAAAAAACACTTTTTGCACTTGTCATAGTGTTGAAAAACCACTTTTCGCACTTGTGTTAGTGTTGAAAAACCACTTTTCGCACTTGTGTTGGTGCAGGAAACCACTTTTGCACTTGTATTAGTGTGGAAAAAACACTTTTTGCACTTGTGATAGTGTTGAAAAACCACTTTTAGCATTTGTGTTAGTGTTGAAAATCCACTTTTCGCACTTGTGTTGGTGCAGGAAACCACTTTTGCACTTGTATTAGTGTGGAAAATACACTTTTCGCACTTGTGTTAGTGTTGAAAAACCACTTTTCGCACTTGTGTTAGTGTTGAAAAACCACTTTTCGCACTTGTGTTGGTGCAGGAAACCACTTTTGCACTTGTATTAGTGTGGCAAAAACACTTTTTGCACTTGTGTTAGTGTTGAAAAACCACTTTTCGCACTTGTGTTAGTGTTGAAAAACCACTTTTCGCACTTGTGTTGGTGCAGGAAACCACTTTTGCACTTGTATTAGTGTGGAAAAACCACTTTTTGCACTTGTGTTAGTGTTGAAAAGCCACTTTTCGCACTTGTGTTAGTGTTGAAAAACCACTTTTCGCACTTGTGTTGGTGCAGGAAACCACTTTTGCACTTGTATTAGTGTGGAAAAACCACTTTTCACACTTGTGTTAGTGTTGAAAAACAACTTTTCGCACTTGTGTTAGTGTTGTAAAACCACTTTTCGCACTTGTGTTAGTGTTGAAAAACCACTTTTCGCATTTGTATTGGTGCAGGAAACCACTTTTGCACTTGTATTAGTGTGGAAAAACCACTTTTCGCACTTGTGTTAGTGTTGAAAAACCACTTTTCGCACTTGTGTTAGTGTTGAAAAACCACTTTTCGCACTTGTGTTAGTGTTGAAAAACCACTTTTCGCACTTGTGTTGGTGCAGGAAACCACTTTTGCACTTGTATTAGTGTGGAAAAAACACTTTTCGCACTTGTGTTAATGTTGAAAAACCACTTTTCGCACTTGTGTTAGTGTTGAAAACCACTTTTCGCACTTGTGTTTGTGTTGAAAAACCACTTTTCGCATTTGTGTTGCTGCAGGAAACCACTTTTGCACTTGTATTAGTGTGGAAAAAACACTTTTTGCACTTGTGATAGTGTTGAAAAACCACTTTTAGCACTTGTGTTGGTGTTGAAAAACCACTTTTCGCACTTGTGTTGGTGCAGGAAACCACTTTTGCTCTTGTATTAGTGTGGAAAAAACACTTTTCGCACTTGTGTTAGTGTTGAAAAACCACTTTTCGCACTTGCGTTAGTGTTGAAAAACCACTTTTCGCACTTGTGTTGGTGCAGGAAACCACTTTCGCACTTGTATTAGTGTGGCAAAAACACTTTTCGCACTTGTGTTAGTGTTGAAAAACCACTTTTCGCACTTGTGTTAGTGTTGAAAAACCACTTTTCGCACTTGTGTTGGTGCAGGAAACCACTTTTGCACTTGTATTAGTGTGGAAAAAACACTTTTCGCACTTGTGTTAGTGTTGAAAAACCACTTTTCGCACTTGTGTTAGTGTTGAAAAACCACTTTTCGCACTTGTGTTAGTGTTGAAAAACCACTTTTCGCACTTGTGTTGGTGCAGGAAACCACTTTTGCACTTGTATTAGTGTGGAAAAACCACTTTTCGCACTTGTGTTAGTGTTGAAAAGCCACTTTTCGCACTTGTGTTAGTGTTGTAAAACCACTTTTCGCACTTGTGTAGGTGCAGGAAACCACTTTTCCACTTGTATTAGTGTGGAAAACCACTTTTCGCACTTGTGTTAGTGTTGAAAAGCCACTTTTCGCACTTGTGTTAGTGTTGTAAAACCACTTTTCGCACTTGTGTTGGTGCAGGAAACCACTTTTGCACTTGTATTAGTGTGGAAAAACCACTTTTCTCACTTGTGTTAGTGTTGAAAAACCACTTTTCGCACTTGTGTTAGTGTTGAAAAACCACTTTTCGCACTTGTGTTAGTGTTGAAAAACCACTTTTCGCACTTGTGTTGGTGCAGGAAACCACTTTTGCACTTGTATTAGTGTGGGAAAAACACTTTTCGCACTTGTGTTAATGTTGAAAAACCACTTTTCGCACTTGTGTTAGTGTTGAAAAACCACTTTTCGCACTTGTGTTAGTGTTGAAAAACCACTTTTCGCACTTGTGTTGGTGCAGGACACCACTTTTGCACTTGTATTAGTGTGGAAAAAACACTTTTTGCACTTGTGATAGTGTTGAAAAACCACTTTTCGCACTTGTGTTAGTGTTGAAAAACCACTTTTCGCACTTGTGTTGGTGCAGGAAACCACTTTTGCACTTGTATTAGTGTGGAAAAACCACTTTTCGCACTTGTGTTAGTGTTGAAAAACCACTTTTCGCACTTGTGTTAGTGTTGAAAAACCACTTTTTGCACTTGTGTTGGAGCAGGAAACCACTTTTGCACTTGTATTAGTGTGGAAAAACACTTTTTGCACTTGTTATAGTGTTGAAAAACCACTTTTCGCACTTGTGTTAGTGTTGAAAAACCACTTTTTGCACTTGTGTTGGTGCAGGAAACCACTTTTGCACTTGTATTAGTGTGGAAAAAACACTTTTTGCACTTGTGATAGTGTTGAAAAACCACTTTTCGCACTTGTGTTAGTGTTGTAAAACCACTTTTCGCACTTGTGTTAGTGTTGAAAAACCACTTTTCGCATTTGTGTTGGTGCAGGAAACCACTTTTGCACTTGTATTAGTGTGGAAAAAACACTTTTCGCACTTGTGTTAGTGTTGAAAAACCACTTTTCGCACTTGTGTTAGTGTTGAAAAACCACTTTTCGCACTTGTGTTAGTGTTGAAAAACCACTTTTCGCACTTGTGTTGGTGCAGGAAACCACTTTTGCACTTGTATTAGCGTGGAAAAACCACTTTTCGCACTTGTGTTAGTGTTGAAAAGCCACTTTTCGCACTTGTGTTAGTGTTGAAAAACCACTTTTCGCACTTGTGTTGGTGCAGGAAACCACTTTTGCACTTGTATTAGTGTGGAAAAACCACTTTTCGCACTTGTGTTAGTGTTGAAAAACCACTTTTCGCACTTGTGTTAGTGTTGAAAAACCACTTTTTGCACTTGTGTTGGAGCAGGAAACCACTTTTGCACTTGTATTAGTGTGGAAAAACACTTTTTGCACTTGTTATAGTGTTGAAAAACCACTTTTCGCACTTGTGTTGGTGCAGGAAACCACTTTTGCACTTGTATTAGTGTGGAAAAAACACTTTTTGCACTTGTGATAGTGTTGAAAAACCACTTTTCGCACTTGTGTTAGTGTTGAAAAACCACTTTTCGCACTTGTGTTAGTGTTGAAAAACCACTTTTCGCACTTGTGTTGGTGCAGGAAACCACTTTTGCACTTGTATTAGTGTGGAAAAAACACTTTTCGCACTTGTGTTAGTGTAGAAAAACCACTTTTCGCACTTGTGTTGGTGCAGGAAACCACTTTTGCACTTGTATTAGTGTGGAAAAACCACTTTTCGCACTTGTGTTAGTGTTGAAAAGCCACTTTTCGCACTTGTGTTAGTGTTGTAAAACCACTTTTCGCACTTGTGTTGGTGCAGGAAACCACTTTTGCACTTGTATTAGTGTGGAAAAAAGACTTTTTGCACTTGTGATAGTGTTGAAAAACCACTTTTCGCACTTTTGTTAGTGTTGAAAAACCACTTTTCGCACTTGTGTTAGTGTTGAAAAACCACTTTTCGCACTTGTGTTGGTGCAGGAAACCACTTTTGCACTTGTATTAGTGTGGAAAAAACACTTTTCGCACTTGTGTTAGTGTTGAAAAACCACTTTTCGCACTTGTGTTCGTGTTGAAAAACCACTTTTTGCACTTGTGTTGGTGCAGGAAACCACTTTTGCACTTGTATTAGTGTGGAAAAACCACTTTTTGCACTTGTGTTAGTGTTGAAAATCCACTTTTCGCACTTGTGTTAGTGTTGATAAACCACTTTTCGCACTTGTGTTGGTGCAGGAAACCACTTTTGCACTTGTATTAGTGTGGAAAAACCACTTTTCACACTTGTGTTAGTGTTGAAAACAACTTTTCGCACTTGTGTTAGTGTTGTAAAACCACTTTTCGCACTTGTGTTAGTGTTGAAAAACCACTTTTCGCATTTGTGTTGGTGCAGGAAACCACTTTTGCACTTGTATTAGTGTGGAAAAAACACTTTTCACACTTGTGTTAGTGTTGAAAAACCACTTTTCGCACTTGTGTTAGTGTTGAAAAACCACTTTTCGCACTTGTGTTAGTGTTGAAAAACCACTTTTCGCACTTGTGTTAGTGTTGAAAAACCACTTTTCGCACTTGTGTTAGTGTGGAAAAACCACTTTTCGCACTTGTGTTAGTGTTGAAAAGCCACTTTTCGCACTTGTGTTAGTGTTGTAAAACCACTTTTCGCACTTGTGTTGGTGCAGGAAACCACTTTTCCACTTGTATTAGTGTGGAAAAACCACTTTTCGCACTTGTGTTAGTGTTGAAAAGCCACTTTTCGCACTTGTGTTGGTGCAGGAAACCACTTTTGCACTTGTATTAGTGTGGAAATACCACTTTTCGCACTTGTTAGTGTTGAAAAACCACTTTTCGCACTTGTGTTAGTGTTGAAAAACCACTTTTCGCACTTGTGTTAGTGTTGAAAAACCACTTTTCGCACTTGTGTTGGTGCAGGAAACCACTTTTGCACTTGTATTAGTGTGGAATAAAGACTTTTTGCACTTGTGATAGTGTTGAAAAACCAATTTTCGCACGTTTGTTAGTGTTGAAAAACCACTTTTCGCACTTGTGTTGGTGCAGGAAACCACTTTTGCACTTGTATTAGTGTGAAAAATCACTTTTCGCACTTGTGTTAGTGTTGAAAAACCACTTTTCGCACTTGTGTTAGTGTTGAAAAACCACTTTTCGCACTTGTGTTAGTGTTGAAAAACCACTTTTCGCACTTGTGTTGGTGCAGGAAACCACTTTTGCACTTGTATTAGTGTGGAAAAAACACTATTCGCTCTTGTGTTAGTGTTGAAAAACCACTTTTCGCACTTGTGTTAGTGTTGAAAAACCACTTTTCGCACTTGTGTTAGTGTTGAAAAACCACTTTTCGCACTTGTGTTGGTGCAGGAAACCACTTTTGCACTTGTATTAGTGTGGAAAAACACTTTTTGCACTTGTGATAGTGTTGAAAAACCACTTTTCGCACTTGTGTTAATGTTGAAAAACCACTTTTCGCACTTGTGTTAGTGTTGAAAAACCACTTTTCGCACTTGTGTTGGTGCAGGAAACCACTTTTGCACTTGTATTAGTGTGGAAAAAACACTTTTCGCACTTGTGTTAGTGTTGAAAAACCACTTTTCGCACTTGTGTTAGTGTTGAAAAACCACTTTTCGCACTTGTGTTAGTGTTGAAAAACCACTTTTCGCACTTGTGTTGGTGCAGGAAACCACTTTTGCACTTGTATTAGTGTGGAAAAAACACTTTTTGCACTTTTGATAGTGTTGAAAAACCACTTTTCGCACTTGTGTTGGTGCAGGAAACCACTATTGCACTTGTATTAGTGTGGAAAAACCACTTTTCGCACTTGTGTTAGTGTTGGAAAACCACTTTTCGCATTTGTGTTAGTGTTGAAAAACCACTTTTGCACTTGTATTAGTGTGGAAAAAACACTTTTTGCACTTTTGATAGTGTTGAAAAACCACTTTTCGCACTTGTGTTGGTGCAGGAAACCACTTTTGCACTTGTATTAGTGTGGAAAAAACACTTTTTGCACTTGTGATAGTGTTGAAAAACCACTTTTCGCACTTGTGTTAGTGTTGAAAAACCACTTTTCGCACTTGTGTTGGTGCAGGAAACCACTTTTGCACTTGTATTAGTGTGGAATAAAGACTTTTTGCACTTGTGTTAGTGTTGAAAAACCAATTTTCGCACTTTTGTTAGTGTTGAAAAACCACTTTTCGCACTTGTGTTGGTGCAGGAAACCACTTTTGCACTTGTATTAGTGTGAAAAATCACTTTTCGCACTTGTTTTAGTGTTGAAAAACCACTTTTCGCACTTGTGTTAGTGTTGAAAAACCACTTTTCGCACTTGTGTTAGTGTTGAAAAACCACTTTTCGCACTTGTGTTGGTGCAGGAAACCACTTTTGCACTTGTATTAGTGTGGCAAAAAACACTATTCGCTCTTGTGTTAGTGTTGAAAAACCACTTTTCGCACTTGTGTTAGTGTTGAAAAACCACTTTTCGCACTTGTGTTAGTGTTGAAAAACCACTTTTCGCACTTGTGTTGGTGCAGGAAACCACTTTTGCACTTGTATTAGTGTGGAAAAACCACTTTTCGCACTTGTGTTAGTGTTGAAAAACCACTTTTCGCACTTGTGTTAGTGTTGAAACACCACTTTTCGCACATGTGTTGGTGCAGGAAACCACTTTTGCACTTGTATTAGTGTGGAAAAACACTTTTTGCACTTGTGATAGTGTTGAAAAACCACTTTTCGCACTTGTGTTAATGTTGAAAAACCACTTTTCGCACTTGTGTTAGTGTTGAAAAACCACTTTTCGCACTTGTGTTGGTGCAGGAAACCACTTTTGCACTTGTATTAGTGTGGAAAAAACACTTTTCGCACTTGTGTTAGTGTTGAAAAACCACTTTTCGCACTTGTGTTAGTGTTGAAAAACCACTTTTCGCACTTGTGTTAGTGTTGAAAAACCACTTTTCGCACTTGTGTTGGTGCAGGAAACCACTTTTGCACTTGTATTAGTGTGGAAAAAACACTTTTTGCACTTTTGATAGTGTTGAAAAACCACTTTTCGCACTTGTGTTGGTGCAGGAAACCACTATTGCACTTGTATTAGTGTGGAAAAACCACTTTTCGCACTTGTGTTAGTGTTGGAAAACCACTTTTCACATTTGTGTTAGTGTTGAAAAACCACTTTTCGCACTTGTGTTGGTGCAGGAAACCACTTTTGCACTTGTATTAGTGTGGAAAAAACACTTTTTGCACTTGTGATAGTGTTGAAAAACCACTTTTCGCACTTGTGTTAGTGTTGAAAAACCACTTTTCGCACTTGTGTTGGTGCAGGAAACCACTTTTGCACTTGTATTAGTGTGGAAAAACCACTTTTCACACTTGTGTTAGTGTTGAAAGACAACTTTTCGCACTTGTGTTGGTGCAGGAAACCACTTTTGCACTTGTATTAGTGTGGAAAAGCCACTTTTGGCACTTGTGTTAGTGTTGAAAAACCACTTTTCGCACTTGTGTTAGTGTTGAAAAACCACTTTTCGCAGTTGTGTTGGTGCAGGAAACCACTTTTGCACTTGTATTAGTGTGGAAAAACCACTTTTCGCACTTGTGTTAGTGTTGAAAAACCACTTTTCGCACTTGTGTTAGTGTTGAAAAACCACTTTTCGCACTTGTGTTGGTGCAGGAAACCACTTTTGCACTTGTATTAGTGTGGGAAAAACACTTTTCGCACTTGTGTTAGTGTTGAAAAACCACTTTTCGCACTTTTGTTAGTGTTGAAAAACCACTTTTCGCACTTGTGTTGGTGCAGGAAACCACTTTTGCACTTGTATTAGTGTGGAAAAACCACTTTTCGCACTTGTGTTAGTGTTGAAAAACCACTTTTCGCACTTGTGTTAGTGTTGAAAAACCACTTTTCGCACTTGTGTTAGTGTTGAAAAACCACTTTTCGCACTTGTGTTGGTGCAGGAAACCACTTTTGCACTTGTATTAGTGTGGAAAAAACACTTTTCGCACTTGTGTTAATGTTGAAAAACCACTTTTCGCACTTGTGTTAGTGTTGAAAAACCACTTTTCGCACTTGTGTTAGTGTTGAAAAACCACTTTTCGCACTTGTGTTGGTGCAGGAAACCACTTTTGCACTTGTATTAGTGTGGAAAAAACACTTTTTGCACTTGTGATAGTGTTGAAAAACCACTTTTCGCACTTCTGTTAGTGTTGAAAAACCACTTTTCGCACTTGTGTTGGTGCAGGAAACCACTTTTGCACTTGTATTAGTGTGGAAAAAACACTTTTCGCACTTGTGTTAGTGTTGAAAAACCACTTTTCGCACTTGTGTTCGTGTTGAAAAACCACTTTTCGCACTTGTGTTAGTGTTGAAAAACCACTTTTCGCATTTGTGTTGGTGCAGGAAACCACTTTTGCACTTGTATTAGTGTGGAAAAAACACTTTTCGCACTTGTGTTGGTGTTGAAAAGCCACTTTTCGCACTTGTGTTAGTGTTGAAAAGCCACTTTTCGCACTTGTGTTAGTGTTGTAAAACCACTTTTCGCACTTGTGTTGGTGCAGGAAACCACTTTTGCACTTGTATTAGTGTGGAAAAACCACTTTTCGCACTTGTGTTAGTGTTGAAAAGCCAATTTTCGCACTTGTGTTAGTGTTGTAAAACCACTTTTCGCACTTGTGTTGGTGCAGGAATCCACTTTTGCACTTGTATTAGTGTGGAAAAACCACTTTTCGCACTTGTGTTAGTGTTGAAAAACCACTTTTCGCACTTGTGTTAGTGTTGAAAAACCACTTTTCGCACTTGTTAGTGTTGAAAAACCACTTTTCGCACTTGTGTTGGTGCAGGAAACCACTTTTGCACTTGTATTAGTGTGGAAAAAACACTTTTCGCACTTGTGTTAATGTTGAAAAACCACTTTTCGCACTTGTGTTAGTGTTGAAAAACCACTTTTCGCACTTGTGTTAGTGTTGAAAAACCACTTTTCGCACTTGTGTTGGTGCAGGAAACCACTTTTGCACTTGTATTAGTGTGGAAAAAACACTTTTTGCACTTGTGATAGTGTTGAAAAACCACTTTTAGCATTTGTGTTAGTGTTGAAAATCCACTTTTCGCACTTGTGTTGGTGCAGGAAACCACTTTTGCACTTGTATTAGTGTGGAAAATACACTTTTCGCACTTGTGTTAGTGTTGAAAAACCACTTTTCGCACTTGTGTTAGTGTTGAAAAACCACTTTTCGCACTTGTGTTGGTGCAGGAAACCACTTTTGCACTTGTATTAGTGTGGCAAAAACACTTTTTGCACTTGTGTTAGTGTTGAAAAACCACTTTTTGCACTTGTGTTAGTGTTGAAAAACCACTTTTCGCACTTGTGTTGGTGCAGGAAACCACTTTTGCACTTGTATTAGTGTGGAAAAACCACTTTTTGCACTTGTGTTAGTGTTGAAAAGCCACTTTTCGCACTTGTGTTAGTGTTGAAAAACCACTTTTCGCACTTGTGTTGGTGCAGGAAACCACTTTTGCACTTGTATTAGTGTGGAAAAACCACTTTTCACACTTGTGTTAGTGTTGAAAAACAACTTTTCGCACTTGTGTTAGTGTTGTAAAACCACTTTTCGCACTTGTGTTAGTGTTGAAAAACCACTTTTCGCATTTGTATTGGTGCAGGAAACCACTTTTGCACTTGTATTAGTGTGGAAAAAAACACTTTTCGCACTTGTGTTAGTGTTGAAAAACCACTTTTCGCACTTGTGTTAGTGTTGAAAAACCACTTTTCGCACTTGTGTTGGTGCAGGAAACCACTTTTGCACTTGTATTAGTGTGGAAAAACCACTTTTCGCACTTGTGTTAGTGTTGAAAAACCACTTTTCGCACTTGTGTTAGTGTTGAAAAACCACTTTTCGCACTTGTGTTAGTGTTGAAAAACCACTTTTCGCACTTGTGTTGGTGCAGGAAACCACTTTTGCACTTGTATTAGTGTGGAAAAAACACTTTTCGCACTTGTGTTAATGTTGAAAAACCACTTTTCGCACTTGTGTTAGTGTTGAAAAACCACTTTTCGCACTTGTGTTTGTGTTGAAAAACCACTTTTCGCATTTGTGTTGGTGCAGGAAACCACTTTTGCACTTGTATTAGTGTGGAAAAAACACTTTTTGCACTTGTGATAGTGTTGAAAAACCACTTTTAGCACTTGTGTTGGTGTTGAAAAACCACTTTTCGCACTTGTGTTGGTGCAGGAAACCACTTTTGCACTTGTATTAGTGTGGAAAAAACACTTTTCGCACTTGCGTTAGTGTTGAAAAACCACTTTTCGCACTTGTGTTGGTGCAGGAAACCACTTTCGCACTTGTATTAGTGTGGCAAAAACACTTTTCGCACTTGTGTTAGTGTTGAAAAACCACTTTTCGCACTTGTGTTAGTGTTGAAAAACCACTTTTCGCACTTGTGTTGGTGCAAGAAACCACTTTTGCACTTGTATTAGTGTGGAAAAACCACTTTTTGCACTTGTGTTAGTGTTGAAAAGCCACTTTTCGCACTTGTGTTAGTGTTGAAAAACCACTTTTCGCACTTGTGTTGGTGCAGGAAACCACTTTTGCACTTGTATTAGTGTGGCAAAAACACTTTTTGCACTTGTGATAGTGTTGAAAAACCACTTTTAGCACTTGTGTTGGTGTTGAAAAACCACTTTTCGCACTTGTGTTGGTGCAGGAAACCACTTTTGCTCTTGTATTAGTGTGGAAAAAACACTTTTCGCACTTGTGTTAGTGTTGAAAAACCACTTTTCGCACTTGCGTTAGTGTTGAAAAACCACTTTTCGCACTTGTGTTGGTGCAGGAAACCACTTTCGCACTTGTATTAGTGTGGCAAAAACACTTTTCGCACTTGTGTTAGTGTTGAAAAACCACTTTTCGCACTTGTGTTAGTGTTGAAAAACCACTTTTCGCACTTGTGTTGGTGCAGGAAACCACTTTTGCACTTGTATTAGTGTGGAAAAAACACTTTTCGCACTTGTGTTAGTGTTGAAAAACCACTTTTCGCACTTGTGTTAGTGTTGAAAAACCACTTTTCGCACTTGTGTTAGTGTTGAAAAACCACTTTTCGCACTTGTGTTGGTGCAGGAAACCACTTTTGCACTTGTATTAGTGTGGAAAAACCACTTTTCGCACTTGTGTTAGTGTTGAAAAGCCACTTTTCGCACTTGTGTTAGTGTTGTAAAACCACTTTTCGCACTTGTGTAGGTGCAGGAAACCACTTTTCCACTTGTATTAGTGTGGAAAAACCACTTTTCGCACTTGTGTTAGTGTTGAAAAGCCACTTTTCGCACTTGTGTTAGTGTTGTAAAACCACTTTTCGCACTTGTGTTGGTGCAGGAAACCACTTTTGCACTTGTATTAGTGTGGAAAAACCACTTTTCTCACTTGTGTTAGTGTTGAAAAACCACTTTTCGCACTTGTGTTAGTGTTGAAAAACCACTTTTCGCACTTGTGTTAGTGTTGAAAAACCACTTTTCGCACTTGTGTTGGTGCAGGAAACCACTTTTGCACTTGTATTAGTGTGGGAAAAACACTTTTCGCACTTGTGTTAGTGTTGAAAAACCACTTTTCGCACTTGTGTTAGTGTTGAAAAAACACTTTTCGCACTTGTGTTAGTGTTGAAAAACCACTTTTCGCACTTGTGTTGGTGCAGGACACCACTTTTGCACTTGTATTAGTGTGGAAAAAACACTTTTTGCACTTGTGATAGTGTTGAAAAACCACTTTTCGCACTTGTGTTAGTGTTGAAAAACCACTTTTCGCACTTGTGTTGGTGCAGGAAACCACTTTTGCACTTGTATTAGTGTGGAAAAACCACTTTTCGCACTTGTGTTAGTGTTGAAAAACCACTTTTCGCACTTGTGTTAGTGTTGAAAAACCACTTTTTGCACTTGTGTTGGAGCAGGAAACCACTTTTGCACTTGTATTAGTGTGGAAAAACACTTTTTGCACTTGTTATAGTGTTGAAAAACCACTTTTCGCACTTGTGTTAGTGTTGAAAAACCACTTTTTGCACTTGTGTTGGTGCAGGAAACCACTTTTGCACTTGTATTAGTGTGGAAAAAACACTTTTTGCACTTGTGATAGTGTTGAAAAACCACTTTTCGCACTTGTGTTAGTGTTGTAAAACCACTTTTCGCACTTGTGTTAGTGTTGAAAAACCACTTTTCGCATTTGTGTTGGTGCAGGAAACCACTTTTGCACTTGTATTAGTGTGGAAAAAACACTTTTCGCACTTGTGTTAGTGTTGAAAAACCACTTTTCGCACTTGTGTTAGTGTTGAAAAACCACTTTTCGCACTTGTGTTAGTGTTGAAAAACCACTTTTCGCACTTGTGTTGGTGCAGGAAACCACTTTTGCACTTGTATTAGCGTGGAAAAACCACTTTTCGAACTTGTGTTAGTGTTGAAAAGCCACTTTTCGCACTTGTGTTAGTGTTGAAAAACCACTTTTCGCACTTGTGTTGGTGCAGGAAACCACTTTTGCACTTGTATTAGTGTGGAAAAACCACTTTTCGCACTTGTGTTAGTGTTGAAAAACCACTTTTCGCACTTGTGTTAGTGTTGAAAAACCACTTTTTGCACTTGTGTTGGAGCAGGAAACCACTTTTGCACTTGTATTAGTGTGGAAAAACACTTTTTGCACTTGTTATAGTGTTGAAAAACCACTTTTCGCACTTGTGTTAGTGTTGAAAAACCACTTTTCGCACTTGTGTTGGTGCAGGAAACCACTTTTGCACTTGTATTAGTGTGGAAAAAACACTTTTTGCACTTTTGATAGTGTTGAAAAACCACTTTTCGCACTTGTGTTGGTGCAGGAAACCACTATTGCACTTGTATTAGTGTGGAAAAACCACTTTTCGCACTTGTGTTAGTGTTGGAAAACCACTTTTCGCATTTGTGTTGGTGTTGAAAAACCACTTTTCGCACTTGTGTTGGTGCAGGAAACCACTTTTGCACTTGTATTAGTGTGGAAAAAACACTTTTTGCACTTGTGATAGTGTTGAAAAACCACTTTTCGCACTTGTGTTAGTGTTGAAAAACCACTTTTCGCACTTGTGTTGGTGCAGGAAACCACTTTTGCACTTGTATTAGTGTGGAAAAACCACTTTTCACACTTGTGTTAGTGTTGAAAGACAACTTTTCGCACTTGTGTTGGTGCAGGAAACCACTTTTGCACTTGTATTAGTGTGGAAAATCCACTTTTGGCACTTGTGTTAGTGTTGAAAAACCACTTTTCGCACTTGTGTTAGTGTTGAAAAACCACTTTTCGCATTTGTGTTGGTGCAGGAAACCACTTTTGCACTTGTATTAGTGTTGAAAAACCACTTTTCGCACTTGTGTTAGTGTTGAAAAACCACTTTTCGCACTTGTGTTAGTGTTGAAAAACCACTTTTCGCACTTGTGTTAGTGTTGAAAAAACACTTTTCGCACTTGTGTTGGTGCAGGAAACCACTTTTGCACTTGTATTAGTGTGGAAAAACCACTTTTCGCACTTGTGTTAGTGTTGAAAAACCACTTTTCGCACTTGTGTTAGTGTTGAAAAACCACTTTTCGCACTTGAGTTAGTGTTGAAAAACCACTTTTCGCACTTGTGTTGGTGCAGGAAACCACTTTTGCACTTGTATTAGTGTGGAAAAAACACTTTTCGCACTTGTGTTAGTGTTGAAAAACCACTTTTCGCACTTGTGTTAGTGTTGAAAAACCACTTTTCGCACTTGTGTTAGTGTTGAAAAACCACTTTTCGCACTTGTGTTGGTGCAGGAAACCACTTTTGCACTTGTATTAGTGTGGAAAAACCACTTTTCGCACTTGTGTTAGTGTTGAAAAACTACTTTTCGCACTTGTGTTAGTGTTGAAAAACCACTTTTCGCACTTGTGTTAGTGTTGAAAAACCACTTTTCGCACTTGTGTTGGTGCAGGAAACCACTTTTGCACTTGTATTAGTGTGGAAAAAACACTTTTCGCACTTGTGTTAGTGTTGAAAAACCACTTTTCGCACTTGTGTTGGTGTTGAAAAACCACTTTTCGCACTTGTGTTAGTGTTGAAAAACCACTTTTCGCACTTGTGTTGGTGCAGTAAACCACTTTTGCACTTGTATTAGTGTGGAAAAAACACTTTTCGCACTTGTGTTAATGTTGAAAAACCACTTTTTGCACTTGTGTTAGTGTTGAAAAACCACCTTTCGCACTTGTGTTAGTGTTGAAAAACCACTTTTCGCACTTGTGTTGGTGCAGGAAACCACTTTTGCACTTGTATTAGTGTGGAAAAAACACTTTTTGCACTTGTGATAGTGTTGAAAAAACACTTTTCGCACTTGTGTTAGTGTTGAAAAACCACTTTTCGCACTTGTGTTGGTGCAGGAAACCACTTTTGCACTTGTATTAGTGTGGAAAAACCACTTTTCACACTTGTGTTAGTGTTGAAAAACAACTTTTCGCACTTGTGTTAGTGTTGTAAAACCACTTTTCGCACTTGTGTCAGTGTTGAAAACCACTTTTCGCATTTGTGTTGGTGCAGGAAACCACTTTTGCACTTGTATTAGTGTGGAAAAAACACTTTTCGCACTTGTGTTAGTGTTGAAAAACCACTTTTCGCACTTGTGTTGGTGTTGAAAAACCACTTTTCGCACTTGTGTTAGTGTTGAAAAACCACTTTTCGCACTTGTGTTGGTGCAGGAAACCACTTTTGCACTTGTATTAGTGTGGAAAAACCACTTTTCGCACTTGTGTTAGTGTTGAAAAGCCACTTTTCGCACTTGTGTTAGTGTTGTAAAACTTCTTTTCGCACTTGTGTTGGTGCAGGAAACCACTTTTGCACTTGTATTAGTGTGGAAAAACCACTTTTCGCACTTGTGTTAGTGTTGAAAAACCACTTTTCGCACTTGTGTTAGTGTTGAAAAACCACATTTCGCACTTGTGTTAGTGTTGAAAAACCACTTTTCGCACTTGTGTTGGAGCAGGAAACCACTTTTGCACTTGTATTAGTGTGGAAAAACACTTTTTGCACTTGTGATAGTGTTGAAAAACCACTTTTCGCACTTGTGTTAGTGTTGAAAAACCACTTTTTGCACTTGTGTTGGTGCAGGAAACCAGTTTTGCACTTGTATTAGTGTGGAAAAAACACTTTTTGCACTTGTAATAGTGTTGAAAAACCACTTTTCGCACTTGTGTTAGTGTTGAAAAACCACTTTTCGCACTTGAGTTAGTGTTGAAAAACCACTTTTCGCACTTGTGTTGGTGCAGGAAACCACTTTTGCACTTGTATGAGTGTGGAAAAAACACTTTTTGCACTTGTCATAGTGTTGAAAAACCACTTTTCGCACTTGTGTTAGTGTTGAAAAACCACTTTTCGCACTTGTGTTGGTGCAGGAAACCACTTTTGCACTTGTATTAGTGTGGAAAAAACACTTTTTGCACTTGTGATAGTGTTGAAAAACCACTTTTAGCATTTGTGTTAGTGTTGAAAATCCACTTTTCGCACTTGTGTTGGTGCAGGAAACCACTTTTACACTTGTATTAGTGTGGAAAATACACTTTTCGCACTTGTGTTAGTGTTGAAAAACCACTTTTCGCACTTGTGTTAGTGTTGAAAAACCACTTTTCGCACTTGTGTTGGTGCAGGAAACCACTTTTGCACTTGTATTAGTGTGGCAAAAACACTTTTTGCACTTGTGTTAGTGTTGAAAAACCACTTTTCGCACTTGTGTTAGTGTTGAAAAACCACTTTTCGCACTTGTGTTGGTGCAGGAAACCACTTTTGCACTTGTATTAGTGTGGAAAAACCACTTTTTGCACTTGTGTTAGTGTTGAAAAGCCACTTTTCGCACTTGTGTTAGTGTTGAAAAACCACTTTTCGCACTTGTGTTGGTGCAGGAAACCACTTTTGCACTTGTATTAGTGTGGAAAAACCACTTTTCACACTTGTGTTAGTGTTGAAAAACAACTTTTCGCACTTGTGTTAGTGTTGTAAAACCACTTTTCGCACTTGTGTTAGTGTTGAAAAACCACTTTTCGCATTTGTATTGGTGCAGGAAACCACTTTTGCACTTGTATTAGTGTGGAAAAACCACTTTTCGCACTTGTGTTAGTGTTGAAAAACCACTTTTCGCACTTGTGTTAGTGTTGAAAAACCACTTTTCGCACTTGTGTTAGTGTTGAAAAACCACTTTTCGCACTTGTGTTGGTGCAGGAAACCACTTTTGCACTTGTATTAGTGTGGAAAAAACACTTTTCGCACTTGTGTTAATGTTGAAAAACCACTTTTCGCACTTGTGTTAGTGTTGAAAACCACTTTTCGCACTTGTGTTTGTGTTGAAAAACCACTTTTCGCATTTGTGTTGCTGCAGGAAACCACTTTTGCACTTGTATTAGTGTGGAAAAAACACTTTTTGCACTTGTGATAGTGTTGAAAAACCACTTTTAGCACTTGTGTTGGTGTTGAAAAACCACTTTTCGCACTTGTGTTGGTGCAGGAAACCACTTTTGCTCTTGTATTAGTGTGGAAAAAACACTTTTCGCACTTGTGTTAGTGTTGAAAAACCACTTTTCGCACTTGCGTTAGTGTTGAAAAACCACTTTTCGCACTTGTGTTGGTGCAGGAAACCACTTTCGCACTTGTATTAGTGTGGCAAAAACACTTTTCGCACTTGTGTTAGTGTTGAAAAACCACTTTTCGCACTTGTGTTAGTGTTGAAAAACCACTTTTCGCACTTGTGTTGGTGCAGGAAACCACTTTTGCACTTGTATTAGTGTGGAAAAAACACTTTTCGCACTTGTGTTAGTGTTGAAAAACCACTTTTCGCACTTGTGTTAGTGTTGAAAAACCACTTTTCGCACTTGTGTTAGTGTTGAAAAACCACTTTTCGCACTTGTGTTGGTGCAGGAAACCACTTTTGCACTTGTATTAGTGTGGAAAAACCACTTTTCGCACTTGTGTTAGTGTTGAAAAGCCACTTTTCGCACTTGTGTTAGTGTTGTAAAACCACTTTTCGCACTTGTGTAGGTGCAGGAAACCACTTTTCCACTTGTATTAGTGTGGAAAAACCACTTTTCGCACTTGTGTTAGTGTTGAAAAGCCACTTTTCGCACTTGTGTTAGTGTTGTAAAACCACTTTTCGCACTTGTGTTGGTGCAGGAAACCACTTTTGCACTTGTATTAGTGTGGAAAAACCACTTTTCTCACTTGTGTTAGTGTTGAAAAACCACTTTTCGCACTTGTGTTAGTGTTGAAAAACCACTTTTCGCACTTGTGTTAGTGTTGAAAAACCACTTTTCGCACTTGTGTTGGTGCAGGAAACCACTTTTGCACTTGTATTAGTGTGGGAAAAACACTTTTCGCACTTGTGTTAATGTTGAAAAACCACTTTTCGCACTTGTGTTAGTGTTGAAAAGCCACTTTTCGCACTTGTGTTAGTGTTGAAAAACCACTTTTCGCACTTGTGTTGGTGCAGGAAACCACTTTTGCACTTGTATTAGTGTGGAAAAACCACTTTTCGCACTTGTGTTAGTGTTGAAAAACCACTTTTCGCACTTGTGTTAGTGTTGAAAAACCACTTTTTGCACTTGTGTTGGAGCAGGAAACCACTTTTGCACTTGTATTAGTGTGGAAAAACACTTTTTGCACTTGTTATAGTGTTGAAAAACCACTTTTCGCACTTGTGTTGGTGCAGGAAACCACTTTTGCACTTGTATTAGTGTGGAAAAAACACTTTTTGCACTTGTGTTGGAGCAGGAAACCACTTTTGCACTTGTATTAGTGTGGAAAAACACTTTTTGCACTTGTTATAGTGTTGAAAAACCACTTTTCGCACTTGTGTTAGTGTTGAAAAACCACTTTTCGCACTTGTGTTGGTGCAGGACACCACTTTTGCACTTGTATTAGTGTGGAAAAAACACTTTTTGCACTTGTGATAGTGTTGAAAAACCACTTTTCGCACTTGTGTTAGTGTTGAAAAACCACTTTTCGCACTTGTGTTGGTGCAGGAAACCACTTTTGCACTTGTATTAGTGTGGAAAAACCACTTTTCGCACTTGTGTTAGTGTTGAAAAACCACTTTTCGCACTTGTGTTAGTGTTGAAAAACCACTTTTTGCACTTGTGTTGGAGCAGGAAACCACTTTTGCACTTGTATTAGTGTGGAAAAACACTTTTTGCACTTGTTATAGTGTTGAAAAACCACTTTTCGCACTTGTGTTAGTGTTGAAAAACCACTTTTTGCACTTGTGTTGGTGCAGGAAACCACTTTTGCACTTGTATTAGTGTGGAAAAAACACTTTTTGCACTTGTGATAGTGTTGAAAAACCACTTTTCGCACTTGTGTTAGTGTTGTAAAACCACTTTTCGCACTTGTGTTAGTGTTGAAAAACCACTTTTCGCATTTGTGTTGGTGCAGGAAACCACTTTTGCACTTGTATTAGTGTGGAAAAAACACTTTTCGCACTTGTGTTAGTGTTGAAAAACCACTTTTCGCACTTGTGTTAGTGTTGAAAAACCACTTTTCGCACTTGTGTTAGTGTTGAAAAACCACTTTTCGCACTTGTGTTGGTGCAGGAAACCACTTTTGCACTTGTATTAGCGTGGAAAAACCACTTTTCGCACTTGTGTTAGTGTTGAAAAGCCACTTTTCGCACTTGTGTTAGTGTTGAAAAACCACTTTTCGCACTTGTGTTGGTGCAGGAAACCACTTTTGCACTTGTATTAGTGTGGAAAAACCACTTTTCGCACTTGTGTTAGTGTTGAAAAACCACTTTTCGCACTTGTGTTAGTGTTGAAAAACCACTTTTTGCACTTGTGTTGGAGCAGGAAACCACTTTTGCACTTGTATTAGTGTGGAAAAACACTTTTTGCACTTGTTATAGTGTTGAAAAACCACTTTTCGCACTTGTGTTGGTGCAGGAAACCACTTTTGCACTTGTATTAGTGTGGAAAAAACACTTTTTGCACTTGTGATAGTGTTGAAAAACCACTTTTCGCACTTGTGTTAGTGTTGAAAAACCACTTTTCGCACTTGTGTTAGTGTTGAAAAACCACTTTTCGCACTTGTGTTGGTGCAGGAAACCACTTTTGCACTTGTATTAGTGTGGAAAAAACACTTTTCGCACTTGTGTTAGTGTAGAAAAACCACTTTTCGCACTTGTGTTGGTGCAGGAAACCACTTTTGCACTTGTATTAGTGTGGAAAAACCACTTTTCGCACTTGTGTTAGTGTTGAAAAGCCACTTTTCGCACTTGTGTTAGTGTTGTAAAACCACTTTTCGCACTTGTGTTGGTGCAGGAAACCACTTTTGCACTTGTATTAGTGTGGAAAAAAGACTTTTTGCACTTGTGATAGTGTTGAAAACCACTTTTCGCACTTTTGTTAGTGTTGAAAAACCACTTTTCGCACTTGTGTTAGTGTTGAAAAACCACTTTTCGCACTTGTGTTGGTGCAGGAAACCACTTTTGCACTTGTATTAGTGTGGAAAAAACACTTTTCGCACTTGTGTTAGTGTTGAAAAACCACTTTTCGCACTTGTGTTCGTGTTGAAAAACCACTTTTTGCACTTGTGTTGGTGCAGGAAACCACTTTTGCACTTGTATTAGTGTGGAAAAACCACTTTTTGCACTTGTGTTAGTGTTGAAAATCCACTTTTCGCACTTGTGTTAGTGTTGATAAACCACTTTTCGCACTTGTGTTGGTGCAGGAAACCACTTTTGCACTTGTATTAGTGTGGAAAAACCACTTTTCACACTTGTGTTAGTGTTGAAAACAACTTTTCGCACTTGTGTTAGTGTTGTAAAACCACTTTTCGCACTTGTGTTAGTGTTGAAAAACCACTTTTCGCATTTGTGTTGGTGCAGGAAACCACTTTTGCACTTGTATTAGTGTGGAAAAAACACTTTTCACACTTGTGTTAGTGTTGAAAAACCACTTTTCGCACTTGTGTTAGTGTTGAAAAACCACTTTTCGCACTTGTGTTAGTGTTGAAAAGCCACTTTTCGCACTTGTGTTAGTGTGGAAAAACCACTTTTCGCACTTGTGTTAGTGTTGAAAAGCCACTTTTCGCACTTGTGTTAGTGTTGTAAAACCACTTTTCGCACTTGTGTTGGTGCAGGAAACCACTTTTCCACTTGTATTAGTGTGGAAAAACCACTTTTCGCACTTGTGTTAGTGTTGAAAAACCACTTTTCGCACTTGTGTTAGTGTTGAAAAACCACTTTTCGCACTTGTGTTAGTGTTGAAAAACCACTTTTCGCACTTGTGTTGGTGCAGGAAACCACTTTTGCACTTGTATTAGTGTGGAAAAACCACTTTTCGCACTTGTGTTAGTGTTGAAAAACCACTTTTCGCACTTGTGTTAGTGTTGAAAAACCACTTTTCGCACTTGTGTTAGTGTTGAAAAACCACTTTTCGCACTTGTGTTGGTGCAGGAAACCACTTTTGCACTTGTATTAGTGTGGAAAAAACACTTTTCGCACTTGTGTTAATGTTGAAAAACCACTTTTCGCACTTGTGTTAGTGTTGAAAAACCACTTTTCGCACTTGTGTTAGTGTTGAAAAACCACTTTTCGCACTTGTGTTGGTGCAGGAAACCACTTTTGCACTTGTATTAGTGTGGAAAAAACACTTTTTGCACTTGTGATAGTGTTGAAAAACCACTTTTCGCACTTCTGTTAGTGTTGAAAAACCACTTTTCGCACTTGTGTTGGTGCAGGAAACCACTTTTGCACTTGTATTAGTGTGGAAAAAACACTTTTCGCACTTGTGTTAGTGTTGAAAAACCACTTTTCGCACTTGTGTTCGTGTTGAAAAACCACTTTTCGCACTTGTGTTAGTGTTGAAAAACCACTTTTCGCATTTGTGTTGGTGCAGGAAACCACTTTTGCACTTGTATTAGTGTGGAAAAAACACTTTTCGCACTTGTGTTGGTGTTGAAAAGCCACTTTTCGCACTTGTGTTAGTGTTGAAAAGCCACTTTTCGCACTTGTGTTAGTGTTGTAAAACCACTTTTCGCACTTGTGTTGGTGCAGGAAACCACTTTTGCACTTGTATTAGTGTGGAAAAACCACTTTTCGCACTTGTGTTAGTGTTAACCACTTTTCGCACTTGTGTTGGTGCAGGAAACCACTTTTGCACTTGTATTAGTGTGGAAAAAACACTTTTTGCACTTTTGATAGTGTTGAAAAACCACTTTTCGCACTTGTGTTGGTGCAGGAAACCACTATTGCACTTGTATTAGTGTGGAAAAACCACTTTTCGCACTTGTGTTAGTGTTGGAAAACCACTTTTCGCATTTGTGTTAGTGTTGAAAAACCACTTTTGCACTTGTATTAGTGTGGAAAAAACACTTTTTGCACTTTTGATAGTGTTGAAAAACCACTTTTCGCACTTGTGTTGGTGCAGGAAACCACTTTTGCACTTGTATTAGTGTGGAAAAAACACTTTTTGCACTTGTGATAGTGTTGAAAAACCACTTTTCGCACTTGTGTTAGTGTTGAAAAACCACTTTTCGCACTTGTGTTGGTGCAGGAAACCACTTTTGCACTTGTATTAGTGTGGAAAAACCACTTTTCACACTTGTGTTAGTGTTGAAAGACAACTTTTCGCACTTGTGTTGGTGCAGGAAACCACTTTTGCACTTGTATTAGTGTGGAAAAGCCACTTTTGGCACTTGTGTTAGTGTTGAAAAACCACTTTTCGCACTTGTGTTAGTGTTGAAAAACCACTTTTCGCAGTTGTGTTGGTGCAGGAAACCACTTTTGCACTTGTATTAGTGTGGAAAAACCACTTTTCACACTTGTGTTAGTGTTGAAAAACCACTTTTCGCACTTGTGTTAGTGTTGAAAAACCACTTTTCGCACTTGTGTTGGTGCAGGAAACCACTTTTGCACTTGTATTAGTGTGGGAAAAACACTTTTCGCACTTGTGTTAGTGTTGAAAAACCACTTTTCGCACTTGTGTTCGTGTTGAAAAACCACTTTTCGCACTTGTGTTGGTGCAGGAAACCACTTTTGCACTTGTATTGGTGTGGGAAAACCACTTTTTGCACTTGTGTTAGTGTTGAAAAGCCACTTTTCGCACTTGTGTTAGTGTTGAAAAACCACTTTTCGCACTTGTGTTGGTGCAGGAAACCACTTTTGCACTTGTATTAGTGTGGAAAAACCACTTTTCGCACTTGTGTTAGTGTTGAAAAACCACTTTTCGCACTTGTGTTAGTGTTGAAAAACCACTTTTTGCACTTGTGTTGGAGCAGGAAACCACTTTTGCACTTGTATTAGTGTGGAAAAAAGACTTTTTGCACTTGTGATAGTGTTGAAAACCACTTTTCGCACTTTTGTTAGTGTTGAAAAACCACTTTTCGCACTTGTGTTAGTGTTGAAAAACCACTTTTCGCACTTGTATTGGTGCAGGAAACCACTTTTGCACTTGTATTAGTGTGGAAAAAACACTTTTCGCACTTGTGTTAGTGTTGAAAAACCACTTTTCGCACTTGTGTTCGTGTTGAAAAACCACTTTTTGCACTTGTGTTGGTGCAGGAAACCACTTTTGCACTTGTATTAGTGTGGAAAAACCACTTTTTGCACTTGTGTTAGTGTTGAAAATCCACTTTTCGCACTTGTGTTAGTGTTGATAAACCACTTTTCGCACTTGTGTTGGTGCAGGAAACCACTTTTGCACTTGTATTAGTGTGGAAAAACCACTTTTCACACTTGTGTTAGTGTTGAAAACAACTTTTCGCACTTGTGTTAGTGTTGTAAAACCACTTTTCGCACTTGTGTTAGTGTTGAAAAACCACTTTTCGCATTTGTGTTGGTGCAGGAAACCACTTTTGCACTTGTATTAGTGTGGAAAAAACACTTTTCACACTTGTGTTAGTGTTGAAAAACCACTTTTCGCACTTGTGTTAGTGTTGAAAAACCACTTTTCGCACTTGTGTTAGTGTTGAAAAACCACTTTTCGCACTTGTGTTAGTGTGGAAAAACCACTTTTCGCACTTGTGTTAGTGTTGAAAAGCCACTTTTCGCACTTGTGTTAGTGTTGTAAAACCACTTTTCGCACTTGTGTTGGTGCAGGAAACCACTTTTCCACTTGTATTAGTGTGGAAAAACCACTTTTCGCACTTGTGTTAGTGTTGAAAAGCCACTTTTCGCACTTGTGTTGGTGCAGGAAACCACTTTTGCACTTGTATTAGTGTGGAAATACCACTTTTCGCACTTGTTAGTGTTGAAAAACCACTTTTCGCACTTGTGTTAGTGTTGAAAAACCACTTTTCGCACTTGTGTTAGTGTTGAAAAACCACTTTTCGCACTTGTGTTGGTGCAGGAAACCACTTTTGCACTTGTATTAGTGTGGAATAAAGACTTTTTGCACTTGTGATAGTGTTGAAAAACCAATTTTCGCACTTTTGTTAGTGTTGAAAAACCACTTTTCGCACTTGTGTTGGTGCAGGAAACCACTTTTGCACTTGTATTAGTGTGAAAAATCACTTTTCGCACTTGTGTTAGTGTTGAAAAACCACTTTTCGCACTTGTGTTAGTGTTGAAAAACCACTTTTCGCACTTGTGTTAGTGTTGAAAAACCACTTTTCGCACTTGTGTTGGTGCAGGAAACCACTTTTGCACTTGTATTAGTGTGGAAAAAACACTATTCGCTCTTGTGTTAGTGTTGAAAAACCACTTTTCGCACTTGTGTTAGTGTTGAAAAACCACTTTTCGCACTTGTGTTAGTGTTGAAAAACCACTTTTCGCACTTGTGTTGGTGCAGGAAACCACTTTTGCACTTGTATTAGTGTGGAAAAACACTTTTTGCACTTGTGATAGTGTTGAAAAACCACTTTTCGCACTTGTGTTAATGTTGAAAAACCACTTTTCGCACTTGTGTTAGTGTTGAAAAACCACTTTTCGCACTTGTGTTGGTGCAGGAAACCACTTTTGCACTTGTATTAGTGTGGAAAAAACACTTTTCGCACTTGTGTTAGTGTTGAAAAACCACTTTTCGCACTTGTGTTAGTGTTGAAAAACCACTTTTCGCACTTGTGTTAGTGTTGAAAAACCACTTTTCGCACTTGTGTTGGTGCAGGAAACCACTTTTGCACTTGTATTAGTGTGGAAAAAACACTTTTTGCACTTTTGATAGTGTTGAAAAACCACTTTTCGCACTTGTGTTGGTGCAGGAAACCACTATTGCACTTGTATTAGTGTGGAAAAACCACTTTTCGCACTTGTGTTAGTGTTGGAAAACCACTTTTCGCATTTGTGTTAGTGTTGAAAAACCACTTTTGCACTTGTATTAGTGTGGAAAAAACACTTTTTGCACTTTTGATAGTGTTGAAAAACCACTTTTCGCACTTGTGTTGGTGCAGGAAACCACTTTTGCACTTGTATTAGTGTGGAAAAAACACTTTTTGCACTTGTGATAGTGTTGAAAAACCACTTTTCGCACTTGTGTTAGTGTTGAAAAACCACTTTTCGTACTTGTGTTGGTGCAGGAAACCACTTTTGCACTTGTATTAGTGTGGAAAAACCACTTTTCACACTTGTGTTAGTGTTGAAAGACAACTTTTCGCACTTGTGTTGGTGCAGGAAACCACTTTTGCACTTGTATTAGTGTGGAAAAGCCACTTTTGGCACTTGTGTTAGTGTTGAAAAACCACTTTTCGCACTTGTGTTAGTGTTGAAAAACCACTTTTCGCAGTTGTGTTGGTGCAGGAAACCACTTTTGCACTTGTATTAGTGTGGAAAAACCACTTTTCACACTTGTGTTAGTGTTGAAAAACCACTTTTCGCACTTGTGTTAGTGTTGAAAAACCACTTTTCGCACTTGTGTTGGTGCAGGAAACCACTTTTGCACTTGTATTAGTGTGGGAAAAACACTTTTCGCACTTGTGTTAGTGTTGAAAAACCACTTTTCGCACTTGTGTTCGTGTTGAAAAACCACTTTTCGCACTTGTGTTGGTGCAGGAAACCACTTTTGCACTTGTATTGGTGTGGGAAAACCACTTTTTGCACTTGTGTTAGTGTTGAAAAGCCACTTTTCGCACTTGTGTTAGTGTTGAAAAACCACTTTTCGCACTTGTGTTGGTGCAGGAAACCACTTTTGCACTTGTATTAGTGTGGAAAAACCACTTTTCGCACTTGTGTTAGTGTTGAAAAACCACTTTTCGCACTTGTGTTAGTGTTGAAAAACCACTTTTTGCACTTGTGTTGGAGCAGGAAACCACTTTTGCACTTGTATTAGTGTGGAAAAACACTTTTTGCACTTGTTATAGTGTTGAAAAACCACTTTTCGCACTTGTGTTGGTGCAGGAAACCACTTTTGCACTTGTATTAGTGTGGAAAAAACACTTTTTGCACTTGTGATAGTGTTGAAAAACCACTTTTCGCACTTGTGATAGTGTTGAAAAACCACTTTTCGCACTTGTGTTAGTGTTGAAAAACCACTTTTCGCACTTGTGTTGGTGCAGGAAACCACTTTTGCACTTGTATTAGTGTGGAAAAAACACTTTTCGCACTTGTGTTAGTGTAGAAAAACCACTTTTCGCACTTGTGTTGGTGCAGGAAACCACTTTTGCACTTGTATTAGTGTGGAAAAACCACTTTTCGCACTTGTGTTAGTGTTGAAAAGCCACTTTTCGCACTTGTGTTAGTGTTGTAAAACCACTTTTCGCACTTGTGTTGGTGCAGGAAACCACTTTTGCACTTGTATTAGTGTGGAAAAAAGACTTTTTGCACTTGTGATAGTGTTGAAAAACCACTTTTCGCACTTTTGTTAGTGTTGAAAAACCACTTTTCGCACTTGTGTTAGTGTTGAAAAACCACTTTTCGCACTTGTGTTGGTGCAGGAAACCACTTTTGCACTTGTATTAGTGTGGAAAAAACACTTTTCGCACTTGTGTTAGTGTTGAAAAACCACTTTTCGCACTTGTGTTCGTGTTGAAAAACCACTTTTCGCACTTGTGTTGGTGCAGGAAACCACTTTTGCACTTGTATTAGTGTGGAAAAACCACTTTTTGCACTTGTGTTAGTGTTGAAAATCCACTTTTCCCACTTGTGTTAGTGTTGAAAAACCACTTTTCGCACTTGTGTTGGTGCAGGAAACCACTTTTGCACTTGTATTAGTGTGGAAAAACCACTTTTCACACTTGTGTTAGTGTTGAAAACACCTTTTCGCACTTGTGTTAGTGTTGTAAAACCACATTTCGCACTTGTGTTAGTGTTGAAAAACCACTTTTCGCATTTGTGTTGGTGCAGGAAACCACTTTTGCACTTGTATTAGTGTGGAAAAAACACTTTTCACACTTGTGTTAGTGTTGAAAAACCACTTTTCGCACTTGTGTTAGTGTTGAAAAACCACTTTTCGCACTTGTGTTAGTGTTGAAAAACCACTTTTCGCACTTGTGTTAGTGTGGAAAAACCACTTTTCGCACTTGTGTTAGTGTTGAAAAGCCACTTTTCGCACTTGTGTTAGTGTTGTAAAACCACTTTTCGCACTTGTGTTGGTGCAGGAAACCACTTTTCCACTTGTATTAGTGTGGAAAAACCACTTTTCGCACTTGTGTTAGTGTTGAAAAGCCACTTTTCGCACTTGTGTTAGTGTTGTAAAACCACTTTTCGCACTTGTGTTGGTGCAGGAAACCACTTTTGCACTTGTATTAGTGTGGAAATACCACTTTTCGCACTTGTTAGTGTTGAAAAACCACTTTTCGCACTTGTGTTAGTGTTGAAAAACCACTTTTAGCATTTGTGTTAGTGTTGAAAATCCACTTTTCGCACTTGTGTTGGTGCAGGAAACCACTTTTGCACTTGTATTAGTGTGGAAAATACACTTTTCGCACTTGTGTTAGTGTTGAAAAACCACTTTTCGCACTTGTGTTAGTGTTGAAAAACCACTTTTCGCACTTGTGTTGGTGCAGGAAACCACTTTTGCACTTGTATTAGTGTGGCAAAAACACTTTTTGCACTTGTGTTAGTGTTGAAAAACCACTTTTTGCACTTGTGTTAGTGTTGAAAAACCACTTTTCGCACTTGTGTTGGTGCAGGAAACCACTTTTGCACTTGTATTAGTGTGGAAAAACCACTTTTTGCACTTGTGTTAGTGTTGAAAAGCCACTTTTCGCACTTGTGTTAGTGTTGAAAAACCACTTTTCGCACTTGTGTTGGTGCAGGAAACCACTTTTGCACTTGTATTAGTGTGGAAAAACCACTTTTCACACTTGTGTTAGTGTTGAAAAACAACTTTTCGCACTTGTGTTAGTGTTGTAAAACCACTTTTCGCACTTGTGTTAGTGTTGAAAAACCACTTTTCGCATTTGTATTGGTGCAGGAAACCACTTTTGCACTTGTATTAGTGTGGAAAAAACACTTTTCGCACTTGTGTTAGTGTTGAAAAACCACTTTTCGCACTTGTGTTAGTGTTGAAAAACCACTTTTCGCACTTGTGTTGGTGCAGGAAACCACTTTTGCACTTGTATTAGTGTGGAAAAACCACTTTTCGCACTTGTGTTAGTGTTGAAAAACCACTTTTCGCACTTGTGTTAGTGTTGAAAAACCACTTTTCGCACTTGTGTTAGTGTTGAAAAACCACTTTTCGCACTTGTGTTGGTGCAGGAAACCACTTTTGCACTTGTATTAGTGTGGAAAAAACACTTTTCGCACTTGTGTTAATGTTGAAAAACCACTTTTCGCACTTGTGTTAGTGTTGAAAAACCACTTTTCGCACTTGTGTTTGTGTTGAAAAACCACTTTTCGCATTTGTGTTGGTGCAGGAAACCACTTTTGCACTTGTATTAGTGTGGAAAAAACACTTTTTGCACTTGTGATAGTGTTGAAAAACCACTTTTAGCACTTGTGTTGGTGTTGAAAAACCACTTTTCGCACTTGTGTTGGTGCAGGAAACCACTTTTGCACTTGTATTAGTGTGGAAAAAACACTTTTCGCACTTGCGTTAGTGTTGAAAAACCACTTTTCGCACTTGTGTTGGTGCAGGAAACCACTTTCGCACTTGTATTAGTGTGGCAAAAACACTTTTCGCACTTGTGTTAGTGTTGAAAAACCACTTTTCGCACTTGTGTTAGTGTTGAAAAACCACTTTTCGCACTTGTGTTGGTGCAAGAAACCACTTTTGCACTTGTATTAGTGTGGAAAAACCACTTTTTGCACTTGTGTTAGTGTTGAAAAGCCACTTTTCGCACTTGTGTTAGTGTTGAAAAACCACTTTTCGCACTTGTGTTGGTGCAGGAAACCACTTTTGCACTTGTATTAGTGTGGCAAAAACACTTTTTGCACTTGTGATAGTGTTGAAAAACCACTTTTAGCACTTGTGTTGGTGTTGAAAAACCACTTTTCGCACTTGTGTTGGTGCAGGAAACCACTTTTGCTCTTGTATTAGTGTGGAAAAAACACTTTTCGCACTTGTGTTAGTGTTGAAAAACCACTTTTCGCACTTGCGTTAGTGTTGAAAAACCACTTTTCGCACTTGTGTTGGTGCAGGAAACCACTTTCGCACTTGTATTAGTGTGGCAAAAACACTTTTCGCACTTGTGTTAGTGTTGAAAAACCACTTTTCGCACTTGTGTTAGTGTTGAAAAACCACTTTTCGCACTTGTGTTGGTGCAGGAAACCACTTTTGCACTTGTATTAGTGTGGAAAAAACACTTTTCGCACTTGTGTTAGTGTTGAAAAACCACTTTTCGCACTTGTGTTAGTGTTGAAAAACCACTTTTCGCACTTGTGTTAGTGTTGAAAAACCACTTTTCGCACTTGTGTTGGTGCAGGAAACCACTTTTGCACTTGTATTAGTGTGGAAAAACCACTTTTCGCACTTGTGTTAGTGTTGAAAAGCCACTTTTCGCACTTGTGTTAGTGTTGTAAAACCACTTTTCGCACTTGTGTAGGTGCAGGAAACCACTTTTCCACTTGTATTAGTGTGGAAAAACCACTTTTCGCACTTGTGTTAGTGTTGAAAAGCCACTTTTCGCACTTGTGTTAGTGTTGTAAAACCACTTTTCGCACTTGTGTTGGTGCAGGAAACCACTTTTGCACTTGTATTAGTGTGGAAAAACCACTTTTCTCACTTGTGTTAGTGTTGAAAAACCACTTTTCGCACTTGTGTTAGTGTTGAAAAACCACTTTTCGCACTTGTGTTAGTGTTGAAAAACCACTTTTCGCACTTGTGTTGGTGCAGGAAACCACTTTTGCACTTGTATTAGTGTGGGAAAAACACTTTTCGCACTTGTGTTAGTGTTGAAAAACCACTTTTCGCACTTGTGTTAGTGTTGAAAAACCACTTTTCGCACTTGTGTTAGTGTTGAAAAACCACTTTTCGCACTTGTGTTGGTGCAGGACACCACTTTTGCACTTGTATTAGTGTGGAAAAAACACTTTTTGCACTTGTGATAGTGTTGAAAAACCACTTTTCGCACTTGTGTTAGTGTTGAAAAACCACTTTTCGCACTTGTGTTGGTGCAGGAAACCACTTTTGCACTTGTATTAGTGTGGAAAAACCACTTTTCGCACTTGTGTTAGTGTTGAAAAACCACTTTTCGCACTTGTGTTAGTGTTGAAAAACCACTTTTTGCACTTGTGTTGGAGCAGGAAACCACTTTTGCACTTGTATTAGTGTGGAAAAACACTTTTTGCACTTGTTATAGTGTTGAAAAACCACTTTTCGCACTTGTGTTAGTGTTGAAAAACCACTTTTTGCACTTGTGTTGGTGCAGGAAACCACTTTTGCACTTGTATTAGTGTGGAAAAAACACTTTTTGCACTTGTGATAGTGTTGAAAAACCACTTTTCGCACTTGTGTTAGTGTTGTAAAACCACTTTTCGCACTTGTGTTAGTGTTGAAAAACCACTTTTCGCATTTGTGTTGGTGCAGGAAACCACTTTTGCACTTGTATTAGTGTGGAAAAAACACTTTTCGCACTTGTGTTAGTGTTGAAAAACCACTTTTCGCACTTGTGTTAGTGTTGAAAAACCACTTTTCGCACTTGTGTTAGTGTTGAAAAACCACTTTTCGCACTTGTGTTGGTGCAGGAAACCACTTTTGCACTTGTATTAGCGTGGAAAAACCACTTTTCGCACTTGTGTTAGTGTTGAAAAGCCACTTTTCGCACTTGTGTTAGTGTTGAAAAACCACTTTTCGCACTTGTGTTGGTGCAGGAAACCACTTTTGCACTTGTATTAGTGTGGAAAAACCACTTTTCGCACTTGTGTTAGTGTTGAAAAACCACTTTTCGCACTTGTGTTAGTGTTGAAAAACCACTTTTTGCACTTGTGTTGGAGCAGGAAACCACTTTTGCATTTGTATTAGTGTGGAAAAACACTTTTTGCACTTGTTATAGTGTTGAAAAACCACTTTTCGCACTTGTGTTGGTGCAGGAAACCACTTTTGCACTTGTATTAGTGTGGAAAAACCACTTTTCGCACTTGTGTTAGTGTTGAAAAACCACTTTTCGCACTTGTGTTAGTGTTGAAAAACCACTTTTCGCACTTGTGTTGGTGCAGGAAACCACTTTTGCACTTGTATTAGTGTGGAAAAAACACTTTTTGCACTTTTGATAGTGTTGAAAAACCACTTTTCGCACTTGTGTTGGTGCAGGAAACCACTATTGCACTTGTACTAGTGTGGAAAAACCACTTTTCGCACTTGTGTTAGTGTTGGAAAACCACTTTTCGCATTTGTGTTGGTGTTGAAAAACCACTTTTCGCACTTGTGTTGGTGCAGGAAACCACTTTTGCACTTGTATTAGTGTGGAAAAAACACTTTTTGCACTTGTGATAGTGTTGAAAAACCACTTTTCGCACTTGTGTTAGTGTTGAAAAACCACTTTTCGCACTTGTGTTGGTGCAGGAAACCACTTTTGCACTTGTATTAGTGTGGAAAAACCACTTTTCACACTTGTGTTAGTGTTGAAAGACAACTTTTCGCACTTGTGTTGGTGCAGGAAACCACTTTTGCACTTGTATTAGTGTGGAAAATCCACTTTTGGCACTTGTGTTAGTGTTGAAAAACCACTTTTCGCACTTGTGTTAGTGTTGAAAAACCACTTTTCGCATTTGTGTTGGTGCAGGAAACCACTTTTGCACTTGTATTAGTGTGGAAAAACCACTTTTCGCACTTGTGTTAGTGTTGAAAAACCACTTTTCGCACTTGTGTTAGTGTTGAAAAACCACTTTTCGCACTTGTGTTAGTGTTGAAAAAACACTTTTCGCACTTGTGTTGGTGCAGGAAACCACTTTTGCACTTGTATTAGTGTGGAAAAACCACTTTTCGCACTTGTGTTAGTGTTGAAAAACCACTTTTCGCACTTGTGTTAGTGTTGAAAAACCACTTTTCGCACTTGTGTTAGTGTTGAAAAACCACTTTTCGCACTTGTGTTGGTGCAGGAAACCACTTTTGCACTTGTATTAGTGTGGAAAAAACACTTTTCGCACTTGTGTTAGTGTTGAAAAACCACTTTTCGCACTTGTGTTGGTGCAGGAAACCACTTTTGCACTTGTATTAGTGTGGAAAAACCACTTTTTGCACTTGTGTTAGTGTTGAAAAGCCACTTTTCGCACTTGTGTTAGTGTTGAAAAACCACTTTTCGCACTTGTGTTGGTGCAGGAAACCACTTTTGCACTTGTATTAGTGTGGAAAAACCACTTTTCACACTTGTGTTAGTGTTGAAAAACAACTTTTCGCACTTGTGTTAGTGTTGTAAAACCACTTTTCGCACTTGTGTTAGTGTTGAAAAACCACTTTTCGCATTTGTATTGGTGCAGGAAACCACTTTTGCACTTGTATTAGTGTGGAAAAAACACTTTTCGCACTTGTGTTAGTGTTGAAAAACCACTTTTCGCACTTGTGTTAGTGTTGAAAAACCACTTTTCGCACTTGTGTTGGTGCAGGAAACCACTTTTGCACTTGTATTAGTGTGGAAAAACCACTTTTCGCACTTGTGTTAGTGTTGAAAAACCACTTTTCGCACTTGTGTTAGTGTTGAAAAACCACTTTTCGCACTTGTGTTAGTGTTGAAAAACCACTTTTCGCACTTGTGTTGGTGCAGGAAACCACTTTTGCACTTGTATTAGTGTGGAAAAAACACTTTTCGCACTTGTGTTAATGTTGAAAAACCACTTTTCGCACTTGTGTTAGTGTTGAAAAACCACTTTTCGCACTTGTGTTTGTGTTGAAAAACCACTTTTCGCATTTGTGTTGGTGCAGGAAACCACTTTTGCACTTGTATTAGTGTGGAAAAAACACTTTTTGCACTTGTGATAGTGTTGAAAAACCACTTTTAGCACTTGTGTTGGTGTTGAAAAACCACTTTTCGCACTTGTGTTGGTGCAGGAAACCACTTTTGCACTTGTATTAGTGTGGAAAAAACACTTTTCGCACTTGCGTTAGTGTTGAAAAACCACTTTTCGCACTTGTGTTGGTGCAGGAAACCACTTTCGCACTTGTATTAGTGTGGCAAAAACACTTTTCGCACTTGTGTTAGTGTTGAAAAACCACTTTTCGCACTTGTGTTAGTGTTGAAAAACCACTTTTCGCACTTGTGTTGGTGCAAGAAACCACTTTTGCACTTGTATTAGTGTGGAAAAACCACTTTTTGCACTTGTGTTAGTGTTGAAAAGCCACTTTTCGCACTTGTGTTAGTGTTGAAAAACCACTTTTCGCACTTGTGTTGGTGCAGGAAACCACTTTTGCACTTGTATTAGTGTGGCAAAAACACTTTTTGCACTTGTGATAGTGTTGAAAAACCACTTTTAGCACTTGTGTTGGTGTTGAAAAACCACTTTTCGCACTTGTGTTGGTGCAGGAAACCACTTTTGCTCTTGTATTAGTGTGGAAAAAACACTTTTCGCACTTGTGTTAGTGTTGAAAAACCACTTTTCGCACTTGCGTTAGTGTTGAAAAACCACTTTTCGCACTTGTGTTGGTGCAGGAAACCACTTTCGCACTTGTATTAGTGTGGCAAAAACACTTTTCGCACTTGTGTTAGTGTTGAAAAACCACTTTTCGCACTTGTGTTAGTGTTGAAAAACCACTTTTCGCACTTGTGTTGGTGCAGGAAACCACTTTTGCACTTGTATTAGTGTGGAAAAAACACTTTTCGCACTTGTGTTAGTGTTGAAAAACCACTTTTCGCACTTGTGTTAGTGTTGAAAAACCACTTTTCGCACTTGTGTTAGTGTTGAAAAACCACTTTTCGCACTTGTGTTGGTGCAGGAAACCACTTTTGCACTTGTATTAGTGTGGAAAAACCACTTTTCGCACTTGTGTTAGTGTTGAAAAGCCACTTTTCGCACTTGTGTTAGTGTTGTAAAACCACTTTTCGCACTTGTGTAGGTGCAGGAAACCACTTTTCCACTTGTATTAGTGTGGAAAAACCACTTTTCGCACTTGTGTTAGTGTTGAAAAGCCACTTTTCGCACTTGTGTTAGTGTTGTAAAACCACTTTTCGCACTTGTGTTGGTGCAGGAAACCACTTTTGCACTTGTATTAGTGTGGAAAAACCACTTTTCTCACTTGTGTTAGTGTTGAAAAACCACTTTTCGCACTTGTGTTAGTGTTGAAAAACCACTTTTCGCACTTGTGTTAGTGTTGAAAAACCACTTTTCGCACTTGTGTTGGTGCAGGAAACCACTTTTGCACTTGTATTAGTGTGGGAAAAACACTTTTCGCACTTGTGTTAGTGTTGAAAAACCACTTTTCGCACTTGTGTTAGTGTTGAAAAACCACTTTTCGCACTTGTGTTAGTGTTGAAAAACCACTTTTCGCACTTGTGTTGGTGCAGGACACCACTTTTGCACTTGTATTAGTGTGGAAAAAACACTTTTTGCACTTGTGATAGTGTTGAAAAACCACTTTTCGCACTTGTGTTAGTGTTGAAAAACCACTTTTCGCACTTGTGTTGGTGCAGGAAACCACTTTTGCACTTGTATTAGTGTGGAAAAACCACTTTTCGCACTTGTGTTAGTGTTGAAAAACCACTTTTCGCACTTGTGTTAGTGTTGAAAAACCACTTTTTGCACTTGTGTTGGAGCAGGAAACCACTTTTGCACTTGTATTAGTGTGGAAAAACACTTTTTGCACTTGTTATAGTGTTGAAAAACCACTTTTCGCACTTGTGTTAGTGTTGAAAAACCACTTTTTGCACTTGTGTTGGTGCAGGAAACCACTTTTGCACTTGTATTAGTGTGGAAAAAACACTTTTTGCACTTGTGATAGTGTTGAAAAACCACTTTTCGCACTTGTGTTAGTGTTGTAAAACCACTTTTCGCACTTGTGTTAGTGTTGAAAAACCACTTTTCGCATTTGTGTTGGTGCAGGAAACCACTTTTGCACTTGTATTAGTGTGGAAAAAACACTTTTCGCACTTGTGTTAGTGTTGAAAAACCACTTTTCGCACTTGTGTTAGTGTTGAAAAACCACTTTTCGCACTTGTGTTAGTGTTGAAAAACCACTTTTCGCACTTGTGTTGGTGCAGGAAACCACTTTTGCACTTGTATTAGCGTGGAAAAACCACTTTTCGCACTTGTGTTAGTGTTGAAAAGCCACTTTTCGCACTTGTGTTAGTGTTGAAAAACCACTTTTCGCACTTGTGTTGGTGCAGGAAACCACTTTTGCACTTGTATTAGTGTGGAAAAACCACTTTTCGCACTTGTGTTAGTGTTGAAAAACCACTTTTCGCACTTGTGTTAGTGTTGAAAAACCACTTTTTGCACTTGTGTTGGAGCAGGAAACCACTTTTGCATTTGTATTAGTGTGGAAAAACACTTTTTGCACTTGTTATAGTGTTGAAAAACCACTTTTCGCACTTGTGTTGGTGCAGGAAACCACTTTTGCACTTGTATTAGTGTGGAAAAACCACTTTTCGCACTTGTGTTAGTGTTGAAAAACCACTTTTCGCACTTGTGTTAGTGTTGAAAAACCACTTTTCGCACTTGTGTTGGTGCAGGAAACCACTTTTGCACTTGTATTAGTGTGGAAAAAACACTTTTTGCACTTTTGATAGTGTTGAAAAACCACTTTTCGCACTTGTGTTGGTGCAGGAAACCACTATTGCACTTGTACTAGTGTGGAAAAACCACTTTTCGCACTTGTGTTAGTGTTGGAAAACCACTTTTCGCATTTGTGTTGGTGTTGAAAAACCACTTTTCGCACTTGTGTTGGTGCAGGAAACCACTTTTGCACTTGTATTAGTGTGGAAAAAACACTTTTTGCACTTGTGATAGTGTTGAAAAACCACTTTTCGCACTTGTGTTAGTGTTGAAAAACCACTTTTCGCACTTGTGTTGGTGCAGGAAACCACTTTTGCACTTGTATTAGTGTGGAAAAACCACTTTTCACACTTGTGTTAGTGTTGAAAGACAACTTTTCGCACTTGTGTTGGTGCAGGAAACCACTTTTGCACTTGTATTAGTGTGGAAAATCCACTTTTGGCACTTGTGTTAGTGTTGAAAAACCACTTTTCGCACTTGTGTTAGTGTTGAAAAACCACTTTTCGCATTTGTGTTGGTGCAGGAAACCACTTTTGCACTTGTATTAGTGTGGAAAAACCACTTTTCGCACTTGTGTTAGTGTTGAAAAACCACTTTTCGCACTTGTGTTAGTGTTGAAAAACCACTTTTCGCACTTGTGTTAGTGTTGAAAAAACACTTTTCGCACTTGTGTTGGTGCAGGAAACCACTTTTGCACTTGTATTAGTGTGGAAAAACCACTTTTCGCACTTGTGTTAGTGTTGAAAAACCACTTTTCGCACTTGTGTTAGTGTTGAAAAACCACTTTTCGCACTTGTGTTAGTGTTGAAAAACCACTTTTCGCACTTGTGTTGGTGCAGGAAACCACTTTTGCACTTGTATTAGTGTGGAAAAAACACTTTTCGCACTTGTGTTAGTGTTGAAAAACCACTTTTCGCACTTGTGTTAGTGTTGAAAAACCACTTTTCGCACTTGTGTTAGTGTTGAAAAACCACTTTTCGCACTTGTGTTGGTGCAGGAAACCACTTTTGCACTTGTATTAGTGTGGAAAAACCACTTTTCGCACTTGTGTTAGTGTTGAAAAACTACTTTTCGCACTTGTGTTAGTGTTGAAAAACCACTTTTCGCACTTGTGTTAGTGTTGAAAAACCACTTTTCGCACTTGTGTTGGTGCAGGAAACCACTTTTGCACTTGTATTAGTGTGGAAAAAACACTTTTCGCACTTGTGTTAGTGTTGAAAAACCACTTTTCGCACTTGTGTTGGTGTTGAAAAACCACTTTTCGCACTTGTGTTAGTGTTGAAAAACCACTTTTCGCACTTGTGTTGGTGCAGTAAACCACTTTTGCACTTGTATTAGTGTGGAAAAAACACTTTTCGCACTTGTGTTAATGTTGAAAAACCACTTTTTGCACTTGTGTTAGTGTTGAAAAACCACCTTTCGCACTTGTGTTAGTGTTGAAAAACCACTTTTCGCACTTGTGTTGGTGCAGGAAACCACTTTTGCACTTGTATTAGTGTGGAAAAAACACTTTTTGCACTTGTGATAGTGTTGAAAAAACACTTTTCGCACTTGTGTTAGTGTTGAAAAACCACTTTTCGCACTTGTGTTGGTGCAGGAAACCACTTTTGCACTTGTATTAGTGTGGAAAAACCACTTTTCACACTTGTGTTAGTGTTGAAAAACAACTTTTCGCACTTGTGTTAGTGTTGTAAAACCACTTTTCGCACTTGTGTCAGTGTTGAAAACCACTTTTCGCATTTGTGTTGGTGCAGGAAACCACTTTTGCACTTGTATTAGTGTGGAAAAAACACTTTTCGCACTTGTGTTAGTGTTGAAAAACCACTTTTCGCACTTGTGTTGGTGTTGAAAAACCACTTTTCACACTTGTGTTAGTGTTGAAAAACCACTTTTCGCACTTGTGTTGGTGCAGGAAACCACTTTTGCACTTGTATTAGTGTGGAAAAACCACTTTTCGCACTTGTGTTAGTGTTGAAAAGCCACTTTTCGCACTTGTGTTAGTGTTGTAAAACTTCTTTTCGCACTTGTGTTGGTGCAGGAAACCACTTTTGCACTTGTATTAGTGTGGAAAAACCACTTTTCGCACTTGTGTTAGTGTTGAAAAACCACTTTTCGCACTTGTGTTAGTGTTGAAAAACCACATTTCGCACTTGTGTTAGTGTTGAAAAACCACTTTTCGCACTTGTGTTGGAGCAGGAAACCACTTTTGCACTTGTATTAGTGTGGAAAAACACTTTTTGCACTTGTGATAGTGTTGAAAAACCACTTTTCGCACTTGTGTTAGTGTTGAAAAACCACTTTTTGCACTTGTGTTGGTGCAGGAAACCAGTTTTGCACTTGTATTAGTGTGGAAAAAACACTTTTTGCACTTGTAATAGTGTTGAAAAACCACTTTTCGCACTTGTGTTAGTGTTGAAAAACCACTTTTCGCACTTGAGTTAGTGTTGAAAAACCACTTTTCGCACTTGTGTTGGTGCAGGAAACCACTTTTGCACTTGTATGAGTGTGGAAAAAACACTTTTTGCACTTGTCATAGTGTTGAAAAACCACTTTTCGCACTTGTGTTAGTGTTGAAAAACCACTTTTCGCACTTGTGTTGGTGCAGGAAACCACTTTTGCACTTGTATTAGTGTGGAAAAAACACTTTTTGCACTTGTGATAGTGTTGAAAAACCACTTTTAGCATTTGTGTTAGTGTTGAAAATCCACTTTTCGCACTTGTGTTGGTGCAGGAAACCACTTTTGCACTTGTATTAGTGTGGAAAATACACTTTTCGCACTTGTGTTAGTGTTGAAAAACCACTTTTCGCACTTGTGTTAGTGTTGAAAAACCACTTTTCGCACTTGTGTTGGTGCAGGAAACCACTTTTGCACTTGTATTAGTGTGGCAAAAACACTTTTTGCACTTGTGTTAGTGTTGAAAAACCACTTTTCGCACTTGTGTTAGTGTTGAAAAACCACTTTTCGCACTTGTGTTGGTGCAGGAAACCACTTTTGCACTTGTATTAGTGTGGAAAAACCACTTTTTGCACTTGTGTTAGTGTTGAAAAGCCACTTTTCGCACTTGTGTTAGTGTTGAAAAACCACTTTTCGCACTTGTGTTGGTGCAGGAAACCACTTTTGCACTTGTATTAGTGTGGAAAAACCACTTTTCACACTTGTGTTAGTGTTGAAAAACAACTTTTCGCACTTGTGTTAGTGTTGTAAAACCACTTTTCGCACTTGTGTTAGTGTTGAAAAACCACTTTTCGCATTTGTATTGGTGCAGGAAACCACTTTTGCACTTGTATTAGTGTGGAAAAACCACTTTTCGCACTTGTGTTAGTGTTGAAAAACCACTTTTCGCACTTGTGTTAGTGTTGAAAAACCACTTTTCGCACTTGTGTTAGTGTTGAAAAACCACTTTTCGCACTTGTGTTGGTGCAGGAAACCACTTTTGCACTTGTATTAGTGTGGAAAAAACACTTTTCGCACTTGTGTTAATGTTGAAAAACCACTTTTCGCACTTGTGTTAGTGTTGAAAACCACTTTTCGCACTTGTGTTTGTGTTGAAAAACCACTTTTCGCATTTGTGTTGCTGCAGGAAACCACTTTTGCACTTGTATTAGTGTGGAAAAAACACTTTTTGCACTTGTGATAGTGTTGAAAAACCACTTTTAGCACTTGTGTTGGTGTTGAAAAACCACTTTTCGCACTTGTGTTGGTGCAGGAAACCACTTTTGCTCTTGTATTAGTGTGGAAAAAACACTTTTCGCACTTGTGTTAGTGTTGAAAAACCACTTTTCGCACTTGCGTTAGTGTTGAAAAACCACTTTTCGCACTTGTGTTGGTGCAGGAAACCACTTTCGCACTTGTATTAGTGTGGCAAAAACACTTTTCGCACTTGTGTTAGTGTTGAAAAACCACTTTTCGCACTTGTGTTAGTGTTGAAAAACCACTTTTCGCACTTGTGTTGGTGCAGGAAACCACTTTTGCACTTGTATTAGTGTGGAAAAAACACTTTTCGCACTTGTGTTAGTGTTGAAAAACCACTTTTCGCACTTGTGTTAGTGTTGAAAAACCACTTTTCGCACTTGTGTTAGTGTTGAAAAACCACTTTTCGCACTTGTGTTGGTGCAGGAAACCACTTTTGCACTTGTATTAGTGTGGAAAAACCACTTTTCGCACTTGTGTTAGTGTTGAAAAGCCACTTTTCGCACTTGTGTTAGTGTTGTAAAACCACTTTTCGCACTTGTGTAGGTGCAGGAAACCACTTTTCCACTTGTATTAGTGTGGAAAAACCACTTTTCGCACTTGTGTTAGTGTTGAAAAGCCACTTTTCGCACTTGTGTTAGTGTTGTAAAACCACTTTTCGCACTTGTGTTGGTGCAGGAAACCACTTTTGCACTTGTATTAGTGTGGAAAAACCACTTTTCTCACTTGTGTTAGTGTTGAAAAACCACTTTTCGCACTTGTGTTAGTGTTGAAAAACCACTTTTCGCACTTGTGTTAGTGTTGAAAAACCACTTTTCGCACTTGTGTTGGTGCAGGAAACCACTTTTGCACTTGTATTAGTGTGGGAAAAACACTTTTCGCACTTGTGTTAATGTTGAAAAACCACTTTTCGCACTTGTGTTAGTGTTGAAAAACCACTTTTCGCACTTGTGTTAGTGTTGAAAAACCACTTTTCGCACTTGTGTTGGTGCAGGACACCACTTTTGCACTTGTATTAGTGTGGAAAAAACACTTTTTGCACTTGTGATAGTGTTGAAAAACCACTTTTCGCACTTGTGTTAGTGTTGAAAAACCACTTTTCGCACTTGTGTTGGTGCAGGAAACCACTTTTGCACTTGTATTAGTGTGGAAAAACCACTTTTCGCACTTGTGTTAGTGTTGAAAAACCACTTTTCGCACTTGTGTTAGTGTTGAAAAACCACTTTTTGCACTTGTGTTGGAGCAGGAAACCACTTTTGCACTTGTATTAGTGTGGAAAAACACTTTTTGCACTTGTTATAGTGTTGAAAAACCACTTTTCGCACTTGTGTTAGTGTTGAAAAACCACTTTTTGCACTTGTGTTGGTGCAGGAAACCACTTTTGCACTTGTATTAGTGTGGAAAAAACACTTTTTGCACTTGTGATAGTGTTGAAAAACCACTTTTCGCACTTGTGTTAGTGTTGTAAAACCACTTTTCGCACTTGTGTTAGTGTTGAAAAACCACTTTTCGCATTTGTGTTGGTGCAGGAAACCACTTTTGCACTTGTATTAGTGTGGAAAAAACACTTTTCGCACTTGTGTTAGTGTTGAAAAACCACTTTTCGCACTTGTGTTAGTGTTGAAAAACCACTTTTCGCACTTGTGTTAGTGTTGAAAAACCACTTTTCGCACTTGTGTTGGTGCAGGAAACCACTTTTGCACTTGTATTAGCGTGGAAAAACCACTTTTCGCACTTGTGTTAGTGTTGAAAAGCCACTTTTCGCACTTGTGTTAGTGTTGAAAAACCACTTTTCGCACTTGTGTTGGTGCAGGAAACCACTTTTGCACTTGTATTAGTGTGGAAAAACCACTTTTCGCACTTGTGTTAGTGTTGAAAAACCACTTTTCGCACTTGTGTTAGTGTTGAAAAACCACTTTTTGCACTTGTGTTGGAGCAGGAAACCACTTTTGCACTTGTATTAGTGTGGAAAAACACTTTTTGCACTTGTTATAGTGTTGAAAAACCACTTTTCGCACTTGTGTTGGTGCAGGAAACCACTTTTGCACTTGTATTAGTGTGGAAAAAACACTTTTTGCACTTGTGATAGTGTTGAAAAACCACTTTTCGCACTTGTGTTAGTGTTGAAAAACCACTTTTCGCACTTGTGTTAGTGTTGAAAAACCACTTTTCGCACTTGTGTTGGTGCAGGAAACCACTTTTGCACTTGTATTAGTGTGGAAAAAACACTTTTCGCACTTGTGTTAGTGTAGAAAAACCACTTTTCGCACTTGTGTTGGTGCAGGAAACCACTTTTGCACTTGTATTAGTGTGGAAAAACCACTTTTCGCACTTGTGTTAGTGTTGAAAAGCCACTTTTCGCACTTGTGTTAGTGTTGAAAAACCACTTTTCGCACTTGTGTTAGTGTTGAAAAACCACTTTTCGCACTTGTGTTGGTGCAGGAAACCACTTTTGCACTTGTATTAGTGTGGAAAAAACACTTTTCGCACTTGTGTTAATGTTGAAAAACCACTTTTCGCACTTGTGTTAGTGTTGAAAACCACTTTTCGCACTTGTGTTTGTGTTGAAAAACCACTTTTCGCATTTGTGTTGCTGCAGGAAACCACTTTTGCACTTGTATTAGTGTGGAAAAAACACTTTTTGCACTTGTGATAGTGTTGAAAAACCACTTTTAGCACTTGTGTTGGTGTTGAAAAACCACTTTTCGCACTTGTGTTGGTGCAGGAAACCACTTTTGCTCTTGTATTAGTGTGGAAAAAACACTTTTCGCACTTGTGTTAGTGTTGAAAAACCACTTTTCGCACTTGCGTTAGTGTTGAAAAACCACTTTTCGCACTTGCGTTAGTGTTGAAAAACCACTTTTCGCACTTGTGTTGGTGCAGGAAACCACTTTCGCACTTGTATTAGTGTGGCAAAAACACTTTTCGCACTTGTGTTAGTGTTGAAAAACCACTTTTCACACTTGTGTTAGTGTTGAAAAACCACTTTTCGCACTTGTGTTGGTGCAGGAAACCACTTTTGCACTTGTATTAGTGTGGAAAAAACACTTTTCGCACTTGTGTTAGTGTTGAAAAACCACTTTTCGCACTTGTGTTAGTGTTGAAAAACCACTTTTCGCACTTGTGTTAGTGTTGAAAAACCACTTTTCGCACTTGTGTTGGTGCAGGAAACCACTTTTGCACTTGTATTAGTGTGGAAAAACCACTTTTCGCACTTGTGTTAGTGTTGAAAAGCCACTTTTCGCACTTGTGTTAGTGTTGTAAAACCACTTTTCGCACTTGTGTAGGTGCAGGAAACCACTTTTCCACTTGTATTAGTGTGGAAAAACCACTTTTCGCACTTGTGTTAGTGTTGAAAAGCCACTTTTCGCACTTGTGTTAGTGTTGTAAAACCACTTTTCGCACTTGTGTTGGTGCAGGAAACCACTTTTGCACTTGTATTAGTGTGGAAAAACCACTTTTCTCACTTGTGTTAGTGTTGAAAAACCACTTTTCGCACTTGTGTTAGTGTTGAAAAACCACTTTTCGCACTTGTGTTAGTGTTGAAAAACCACTTTTCGCACTTGTGTTGGTGCAGGAAACCACTTTTGCACTTGTATTAGTGTGGGAAAAACACTTTTCGCACTTGTGTTAATGTTGAAAAACCACTTTTCGCACTTGTGTTAGTGTTGAAAAACCACTTTTCGCACTTGTGTTAGTGTTGAAAAACCACTTTTCGCACTTGTGTTGGTGCAGGACACCACTTTTGCACTTGTATTAGTGTGGAAAAAACACTTTTTGCACTTGTGATAGTGTTGAAAAACCACTTTTCGCACTTGTGTTAGTGTTGAAAAACCACTTTTCGCACTTGTGTTGGTGCAGGAAACCACTTTTGCACTTGTATTAGTGTGGAAAAACCACTTTTCGCACTTGTGTTAGTGTTGAAAAACCACTTTTCGCACTTGTGTTAGTGTTGAAAAACCACTTTTTGCACTTGTGTTGGAGCAGGAAACCACTTTTGCACTTGTATTAGTGTGGAAAAACACTTTTTGCACTTGTTATAGTGTTGAAAAACCACTTTTCGCACTTGTGTTAGTGTTGAAAAACCACTTTTTGCACTTGTGTTGGTGCAGGAAACCACTTTTGCACTTGTATTAGTGTGGAAAAAACACTTTTTGCACTTGTGATAGTGTTGAAAAACCACTTTTCGCACTTGTGTTAGTGTTGTAAAACCACTTTTCGCACTTGTGTTAGTGTTGAAAAACCACTTTTCGCATTTGTGTTGGTGCAGGAAACCACTTTTGCACTTGTATTAGTGTGGAAAAAACACTTTTCGCACTTGTGTTAGTGTTGAAAAACCACTTTTCGCACTTGTGTTAGTGTTGAAAAACCACTTTTCGCACTTGTGTTAGTGTTGAAAAACCACTTTTCGCACTTGTGTTGGTGCAGGAAACCACTTTTGCACTTGTATTAGCGTGGAAAAACCACTTTTCGCACTTGTGTTAGTGTTGAAAAGCCACTTTTCGCACTTGTGTTAGTGTTGAAAAACCACTTTTCGCACTTGTGTTGGTGCAGGAAACCACTTTTGCACTTGTATTAGTGTGGAAAAACCACTTTTCGCACTTGTGTTAGTGTTGAAAAACCACTTTTCGCACTTGTGTTAGTGTTGAAAAACCACTTTTTGCACTTGTGTTGGAGCAGGAAACCACTTTTGCACTTGTATTAGTGTGGAAAAACACTTTTTGCACTTGTTATAGTGTTGAAAAACCACTTTTCGCACTTGTGTTGGTGCAGGAAACCACTTTTGCACTTGTATTAGTGTGGAAAAAACACTTTTTGCACTTGTGATAGTGTTGAAAAACCACTTTTCGCACTTGTGTTAGTGTTGACAAACCACTTTTCGCACTTGTGTTAGTGTTGAAAAACCACTTTTCGCACTTGTGTTGGTGCAGGAAACCACTTTTGCACTTGTATTAGTGTGGAAAAAACACTTTTCGCACTTGTGTTAGTGTAGAAAAACCACTTTTCGCACTTGTGTTGGTGCAGGAAACCACTTTTGCACTTGTATTAGTGTGGAAAAACCACTTTTCGCACTTGTGTTAGTGTTGAAAAGCCACTTTTCGCACTTGTGTTAGTGTTGTAAAACCACTTTTCGCACTTGTGTTGGTGCAGGAAACCACTTTTGCACTTGTATTAGTGTGGAAAAAAGACTTTTTGCACTTGTGATAGTGTTGAAAAACCACTTTTCGCACTTTTGTTAGTGTTGAAAAACCACTTTTCGCACTTGTGTTAGTGTTGAAAAACCACTTTTCGCACTTGTGTTGGTGCAGGAAACCACTTTTGCACTTGTATTAGTGTGGAAAAAACACTTTTCGCACTTGTGTTAGTGTTGAAAAACCACTTTTCGCACTTGTGTTCGTGTTGAAAAACCACTTTTTGCACTTGTGTTGGTGCAGGAAACCACTTTTGCACTTGTATTAGTGTGGAAAAACCACTTTTTGCACTTGTGTTAGTGTTGAAAATCCACTTTTCGCACTTGTGTTAGTGTTGATAAACCACTTTTCGCACTTGTGTTGGTGCAGGAAACCACTTTTGCACTTGTATTAGTGTGGAAAAACCACTTTTCACACTTGTGTTAGTGTTGAAAACAACTTTTCGCACTTGTGTTAGTGTTGTAAAACCACTTTTCGCACTTGTGTTAGTGTTGAAAAACCACTTTTCGCATTTGTGTTGGTGCAGGAAACCACTTTTGCACTTGTATTAGTGTGGAAAAAACACTTTTCACACTTGTGTTAGTGTTGAAAAACCACTTTTCGCACTTGTGTTAGTGTTGAAAAACCACTTTTCGCACTTGTGTTAGTGTTGAAAAACCACTTTTCGCACTTGTGTTAGTGTGGAAAAACCACTTTTCGCACTTGTGTTAGTGTTGAAAAGCCACTTTTCGCACTTGTGTTAGTGTTGTAAAACCACTTTTCGCACTTGTGTTGGTGCAGGAAACCACTTTTCCACTTGTATTAGTGTGGAAAAACCACTTTTCGCACTTGTGTTAGTGTTGAAAAGCCACTTTTCGCACTTGTGTTGGTGCAGGAAACCACTTTTGCACTTGTATTAGTGTGGAAATACCACTTTTCGCACTTGTTAGTGTTGAAAAACCACTTTTCGCACTTGTGTTAGTGTTGAAAAACCACTTTTCGCACTTGTGTTAGTGTTGAAAAACCACTTTTCGCACTTGTGTTGGTGCAGGAAACCACTTTTGCACTTGTATTAGTGTGGAATAAAGACTTTTTGCACTTGTGATAGTGTTGAAAAACCAATTTTCGCACTTTTGTTAGTGTTGAAAAACCACTTTTCGCACTTGTGTTGGTGCAGGAAACCACTTTTGCACTTGTATTAGTGTGAAAAATCACTTTTCGCACTTGTGTTAGTGTTGAAAAACCACTTTTCGCACTTGTGTTAGTGTTGAAAAACCACTTTTCGCACTTGTGTTAGTGTTGAAAAACCACTTTTCGCACTTGTGTTGGTGCAGGAAACCACTTTTGCACTTGTATTAGTGTGGAAAAAACACTATTCGCTCTTGTGTTAGTGTTGAAAAACCACTTTTCGCACTTGTGTTAGTGTTGAAAAACCACTTTTCGCACTTGTGTTAGTGTTGAAAAACCACTTTTCGCACTTGTGTTGGTGCAGGAAACCACTTTTGCACTTGTATTAGTGTGGAAAAACACTTTTTGCACTTGTGATAGTGTTGAAAAACCACTTTTCGCACTTGTGTTAATGTTGAAAAACCACTTTTCGCACTTGTGTTAGTGTTGAAAAACCACTTTTCGCACTTGTGTTGGTGCACGAAACCACTTTTGCACTTGTATTAGTGTGGAAAAAACACTTTTCGCACTTGTGTTAGTGTTGAAAAACCACTTTTCGCACTTGTGTTCGTGTTGAAAAACCACTTTTTGCACTTGTGTTGGTGCAGGAAACCACTTTTGCACTTGTATTAGTGTGGAAAAACACTTTTTGCACTTGTTATAGTGTTGAAAAACCACTTTTCGCACTTGTGTTAGTGTTGAAAAACCACTTTTCGCACTTGTGTTGGTGCAGGAAACCACTTTTGCACTTGTATTAGTGTGGAAAAAACACTTTTCGCACTTGTGTTAATGTTGAAAAACCACTTTTCGCACTTGTGTTAGTGTTGAAAACCACTTTTCGCACTTGTGTTTGTGTTGAAAAACCACTTTTCGCATTTGTGTTGCTGCAGGAAACCACTTTTGCACTTGTATTAGTGTGGAAAAAACACTTTTTGCACTTGTGATAGTGTTGAAAAACCACTTTTAGCACTTGTGTTGGTGTTGAAAAACCACTTTTCGCACTTGTGTTGGTGCAGGAAACCACTTTTGCTCTTGTATTAGTGTGGAAAAAACACTTTTCGCACTTGTGTTAGTGTTGAAAAACCACTTTTCGCACTTGCGTTAGTGTTGAAAAACCACTTTTCGCACTTGCGTTAGTGTTGAAAAACCACTTTTCGCACTTGTGTTGGTGCAGGAAACCACTTTCGCACTTGTATTAGTGTGGCAAAAACACTTTTCGCACTTGTGTTAGTGTTGAAAAACCACTTTTCACACTTGTGTTAGTGTTGAAAAACCACTTTTCGCACTTGTGTTGGTGCAGGAAACCACTTTTGCACTTGTATTAGTGTGGAAAAAACACTTTTCGCACTTGTGTTAGTGTTGAAAAACCACTTTTCGCACTTGTGTTAGTGTTGAAAAACCACTTTTCGCACTTGTGTTAGTGTTGAAAAACCACTTTTCGCACTTGTGTTGGTGCAGGAAACCACTTTTGCACTTGTATTAGTGTGGAAAAACCACTTTTCGCACTTGTGTTAGTGTTGAAAAGCCACTTTTCGCACTTGTGTTAGTGTTGTAAAACCACTTTTCGCACTTGTGTAGGTGCAGGAAACCACTTTTCCACTTGTATTAGTGTGGAAAAACCACTTTTCGCACTTGTGTTAGTGTTGAAAAGCCACTTTTCGCACTTGTGTTAGTGTTGTAAAACCACTTTTCGCACTTGTGTTGGTGCAGGAAACCACTTTTGCACTTGTATTAGTGTGGAAAAACCACTTTTCTCACTTGTGTTAGTGTTGAAAAACCACTTTTCGCACTTGTGTTAGTGTTGAAAAACCACTTTTCGCACTTGTGTTAGTGTTGAAAAACCACTTTTCGCACTTGTGTTGGTGCAGGAAACCACTTTTGCACTTGTATTAGTGTGGGAAAAACACTTTTCGCACTTGTGTTAATGTTGAAAAACCACTTTTCGCACTTGTGTTAGTGTTGAAAAACCACTTTTCGCACTTGTGTTAGTGTTGAAAAACCACTTTTCGCACTTGTGTTGGTGCAGGACACCACTTTTGCACTTGTATTAGTGTGGAAAAAACACTTTTTGCACTTGTGATAGTGTTGAAAAACCACTTTTCGCACTTGTGTTAGTGTTGAAAAACCACTTTTCGCACTTGTGTTGGTGCAGGAAACCACTTTTGCACTTGTATTAGTGTGGAAAAACCACTTTTCGCACTTGTGTTAGTGTTGAAAAACCACTTTTCGCACTTGTGTTAGTGTTGAAAAACCACTTTTTGCACTTGTGTTGGAGCAGGAAACCACTTTTGCACTTGTATTAGTGTGGAAAAACACTTTTTGCACTTGTTATAGTGTTGAAAAACCACTTTTCGCACTTGTGTTAGTGTTGAAAAACCACTTTTTGCACTTGTGTTGGTGCAGGAAACCACTTTTGCACTTGTATTAGTGTGGAAAAAACACTTTTTGCACTTGTGATAGTGTTGAAAAACCACTTTTCGCACTTGTGTTAGTGTTGTAAAACCACTTTTCGCACTTGTGTTAGTGTTGAAAAACCACTTTTCGCATTTGTGTTGGTGCAGGAAACCACTTTTGCACTTGTATTAGTGTGGAAAAAACACTTTTCGCACTTGTGTTAGTGTTGAAAAACCACTTTTCGCACTTGTGTTAGTGTTGAAAAACCACTTTTCGCACTTGTGTTAGTGTTGAAAAACCACTTTTCGCACTTGTGTTGGTGCAGGAAACCACTTTTGCACTTGTATTAGCGTGGAAAAACCACTTTTCGCACTTGTGTTAGTGTTGAAAAGCCACTTTTCGCACTTGTGTTAGTGTTGAAAAACCACTTTTCGCACTTGTGTTGGTGCAGGAAACCACTTTTGCACTTGTATTAGTGTGGAAAAACCACTTTTCGCACTTGTGTTAGTGTTGAAAAACCACTTTTCGCACTTGTGTTAGTGTTGAAAAACCACTTTTTGCACTTGTGTTGGAGCAGGAAACCACTTTTGCACTTGTATTAGTGTGGAAAAACACTTTTTGCACTTGTTATAGTGTTGAAAAACCACTTTTCGCACTTGTGTTGGTGCAGGAAACCACTTTTGCACTTGTATTAGTGTGGAAAAAACACTTTTTGCACTTGTGATAGTGTTGAAAAACCACTTTTCGCACTTGTGTTAGTGTTGAAAAACCACTTTTCGCACTTGTGTTAGTGTTGAAAAACCACTTTTCGCACTTGTGTTGGTGCAGGAAACCACTTTTGCACTTGTATTAGTGTGGAAAAAACACTTTTCGCACTTGTGTTAGTGTAGAAAAACCACTTTTCGCACTTGTGTTGGTGCAGGAAACCACTTTTGCACTTGTATTAGTGTGGAAAAACCACTTTTCGCACTTGTGTTAGTGTTGAAAAGCCACTTTTCGCACTTGTGTTAGTGTTGTAAAACCACTTTTCGCACTTGTGTTGGTGCAGGAAACCACTTTTGCACTTGTATTAGTGTGGAAAAAAGACTTTTTGCACTTGTGATAGTGTTGAAAAACCACTTTTCGCACTTTTGTTAGTGTTGAAAAACCACTTTTCGCACTTGTGTTAGTGTTGAAAAACCACTTTTCGCACTTGTGTTGGTGCAGGAAACCACTTTTGCACTTGTATTAGTGTGGAAAAAACACTTTTCGCACTTGTGTTAGTGTTGAAAAACCACTTTTCGCACTTGTGTTCGTGTTGAAAAACCACTTTTTGCACTTGTGTTGGTGCAGGAAACCACTTTTGCACTTGTATTAGTGTGGAAAAACCACTTTTTGCACTTGTGTTAGTGTTGAAAATCCACTTTTCGCACTTGTGTTAGTGTTGAAAAACCACTTTTCGCACTTGTGTTGGTGCAGGAAACCACTTTTGCACTTGTATTAGTGTGGAAAAACCACTTTTCACACTTGTGTTAGTGTTGAAAACAACTTTTCGCACTTGTGTTAGTGTTGTAAAACCACTTTTCGCACTTGTGTTAGTGTTGAAAAACCACTTTTCGCATTTGTGTTGGTGCAGGAAACCACTTTTGCACTTGTATTAGTGTGGAAAAAACACTTTTCACACTTGTGTTAGTGTTGAAAAACCACTTTTCGCACTTGTGTTAGTGTTGAAAAACCACTTTTCGCACTTGTGTTAGTCTTGAAAAACCACTTTTCGCACTTGTGTTAGTGTGGAAAAACCACTTTTCGCACTTGTGTTAGTGTTGAAAAGCCACTTTTCGCACTTGTGTTAGTGTTGTAAAACCACTTTTCGCACTTGTGTTGGTGCAGGAAACCACTTTTCCACTTGCATTAGTGTGGAAAAACCACTTTTCGCACTTGTGTTAGTGTTGAAAAGCCACTTTTCGCACTTGTGTTGGTGCAGGAAACCACTTTTGCACTTGTATTAGTGTGGAAATACCACTTTTCACACTTGTTAGTGTTGAAAAACCACTTTTCGCACTTGTGTTAGTGTTGAAAAACCACTTTTCGCACTTGTGTTAGTGTTGAAAAACCACTTTTCGCACTTGTGTTGGTGCAGGAAACCACTTTTGCACTTGTATTAGTGTGGAATAAAGACTTTTTGCACTTGTGATAGTGTTGAAAAACCAATTTTCGCACTTTTGTTAGTGTTGAAAAACCACTTTTCGCACTTGTGTTGGTGCAGGAAACCACTTTTGCACTTGTATTAGTGTGAAAAATCACTTTTCGCACTTGTGTTAGTGTTGAAAAACCACTTTTCGCACTTGTGTTAGTGTTGAAAAACCACTTTTCGCACTTGTGTTAGTGTTGAAAAACCACTTTTCGCACTTGTGTTGGTGCAGGAAACCACTTTTGCACTTGTATTAGTGTGGAAAAAACACTATTCGCTCTTGTGTTAGTGTTGAAAAACCACTTTTCGCACTTGTGTTAGTGTTGAAAAACCACTTTTCGCACTTGTGTTAGTGTTGAAAAACCACTTTTCGCACTTGTGTTGGTGCAGGAAACCACTTTTGCACTTGTATTAGTGTGGAAAAACCACTTTTCGCACTTGTGTTAGTGTTGTAAAACCACTTTTCGCACTTGTGTTAGTGTTGAAACACCACTTTTCGCACATGTGTTGGTGCAGGAAACCACTTTTGCACTTGTATTAGTGTGGAAAAACACTTTTTGCACTTGTGATAGTGTTGAAAAACCACTTTTCGCACTTGTGTTAATGTTGAAAAACCACTTTTCGCACTTGTGTTAGTGTTGAAAAACCACTTTTCGCACTTGTGTTGGTGCAGGAAACCACTTTTGCACTTGTTTTAGTGTGGAAAAACCACTTTTCGCACTTGTGTTAGTGTTGGAAAACCACTTTTCGCATTTGTGTTAGTGTTGAAAAACCACTTTTGCACTTGTATTAGTGTGGAAAAAACACTTTTTGCACTTTTGATAGTGTTGAAAAACCACTTTTCGCACTTGTGTTGGTGCAGGAAACCACTTTTGCACTTGTATTAGTGTGGAAAAAACACTTTTTGCACTTGTGATAGTGTTGAAAAACCACTTTTCGCACTTGTGATAGTGTTGAAAAACCACTTTTCGCACTTGTGTTGGTGCAGGAAACCACTTTTGCACTTGTATTAGTGTGGAAAAAACACTTTTCACACTTGTGTTAGTGTTGAAAGACAACTTTTCGCACTTGTGTTGGTGCAGGAAACCACTTTTGCACTTGTATTAGTGTGGAAAAGCCACTTTTGGCACTTGTGTTAGTGTTGAAAAACCACTTTTCGCACTTGTGTTAGTGTTGAAAAACCACTTTTCGCAGTTGTGTTGGTGCAGGAAACCACTTTTGCACTTGTATTAGTGTGGAAAAACCACTTTTCACACTTGTGTTAGTGTTGAAAAACCACTTTTCGCACTTGTGTTAGTGTTGAAAAACCACTTTTCGCACTTGTGTTGGTGCAGGAAACCACTTTTGCACTTGTATTAGTGTGGGAAAAACACTTTTCGCACTTGTGTTAGTGTTGAAAAACCACTTTTCGCACTTGTGTTCGTGTTGAAAAACCACTTTTCGCACTTGTGTTGGTGCAGGAAACCACTTTTGCACTTGTATTGGTGTGGGAAAACCACTTTTTGCACTTGTGTTAGTGTTGAAAAGCCACTTTTCGCACTTGTGTTAGTGTTGAAAAACCACTTTTCGCACTTGTGTTGGTGCAGGAAACCACTTTTGCACTTGTATTAGTGTGGAAAAACCACTTTTCGCACTTGTGTTAGTGTTGAAAAACCACTTTTCGCACTTGTGTTAGTGTTGAAAAACCACTTTTTGCACTTGTGTTGGAGCAGGAAACCACTTTTGCACTTGTATTAGTGTGGAAAAACACTTTTTGCACTTGTTATAGTGTTGAAAAACCACTTTTCGCACTTGTGTTGGTGCAGGAAACCACTTTTGCACTTGTATTAGTGTGGAAAAAACACTTTTTGCACTTGTGATAGTGTTGAAAAACCACTTTTCGCACTTGTGATAGTGTTGAAAAACCACTTTTCGCACTTGTGTTAGTGTTGAAAAACCACTTTTCGCACTTGTGTTGGTGCAGGAAACCACTTTTGCACTTGTATTAGTGTGGAAAAAACACTTTTCGCACTTGTGTTAGTGTAGAAAAACCACTTTTCGCACTTGTGTTGGTGCAGGAAACCACTTTTGCACTTGTATTAGTGTGGAAAAACCACTTTTCGCACTTGTGTTAGTGTTGAAAAGCCACTTTTCGCACTTGTGTTAGTGTTGTAAAACCACTTTTCGCACTTGTGTTGGTGCAGGAAACCACTTTTGCACTTGTATTAGTGTGGAAAAAAGACTTTTTGCACTTGTGATAGTGTTGAAAAACCACTTTTCGCACTTTTGTTAGTGTTGAAAAACCACTTTTCGCACTTGTGTTAGTGTTGAAAAACCACTTTTCGCACTTGTGTTGGTGCAGGAAACCACTTTTGCACTTGTATTAGTGTGGAAAAAACACTTTTCGCACTTGTGTTAGTGTTGAAAAACCACTTTTCGCACTTGTGTTCGTGTTGAAAAACCACTTTTCGCACTTGTGTTGGTGCAGGAAACCACTTTTGCACTTGTATTAGTGTGGAAAAACCACTTTTTGCACTTGTGTTAGTGTTGAAAAACCACTTTTCGCACTTGTGTTGGTGCAGGAAACCACTTTTGCACTTGTATTAGTGTGGAATAAAGACTTTTTGCACTTGTGATAGTGTTGAAAAACCAATTTTCGCACTTTTGTTAGTGTTGAAAAACCACTTTTCGCACTTGTGTTGGTGCAGGAAACCACTTTTGCACTTGTATTAGTGTGAAAAATCACTTTTCGCACTTGTGTTAGTGTTGAAAAACCACTTTTCGCACTTGTGTTAGTGTTGAAAAACCACTTTTCGCACTTGTGTTAGTGTTGAAAAACCACTTTTCGCACTTGTGTTGGTGCAGGAAACCACTTTTGCACTTGTATTAGTGTGGAAAAAACACTATTCGCTCTTGTGTTAGTGTTGAAAAACCACTTTTCGCACTTGTGTTAGTGTTGAAAAACCACTTTTCGCACTTGTGTTAGTGTTGAAAAACCACTTTTCGCACTTGTGTTGGTGCAGGAAACCACTTTTGCACTTGTATTAGTGTGGAAAAACCACTTTTCGCACTTGTGTTAGTGTTGAAAAACCACTTTTCGCACTTGTGTTAGTGTTGAAACACCACTTTTCGCACATGTGTTGGTGCAGGAAACCACTTTTGCACTTGTATTAGTGTGGAAAAACACTTTTTGCACTTGTGATAGTGTTGAAAAACCACTTTTCGCACTTGTGTTAATGTTGAAAAACCACTTTTCGCACTTGTGTTAGTGTTGAAAAACCACTTTTCGCACTTGTATTGGTGCAGGAAACCACTTTTGCACTTGTATTAGTGTGGAAAAACCACTTTTCGCACTTGTGTTAGTGTTGGAAAACCACTTTTCGCATTTGTGTTAGTGTTGAAAAACCACTTTTGCACTTGTATTAGTGTGGAAAAAACACTTTTTGCACTTTTGATAGTGTTGAAAAACCACTTTTCGCACTTGTGTTGGTGCAGGAAACCACTTTTGCACTTGTATTAGTGTGGAAAAAACACTTTTTGCACTTGTGATAATGTTGAAAAACCACTTTTCGCACTTGTGTTAGTGTTGAAAAACCACTTTTCGCACTTGTGTTGGTGCAGGAAACCACTTTTGCACTTGTATTAGTGTGGAAAAACCACTTTTCACACTTGTGTTAGTGTTGAAAGACAACTTTTCGCACTTGTGTTGGTGCAGGAAACCACTTTTGCACTTGTATTAGTGTGGAAAAGCCACTTTTGGCACTTGTGTTAGTGTTGAAAAACCACTTTTCGCACTTGTGTTAGTGTTGAAAAACCACTTTTCGCAGTTGTGTTGGTGCAGGAAACCACTTTTGCACTTGTATTAGTGTGGAAAAACCACTTTTCACACTTGTGTTAGTGTTGAAAAACCACTTTTCGCACTTGTGTTAGTGTTGAAAAACCACTTTTCGCACTTGTGTTGGTGCAGGAAACCACTTTTGCACTTGTATTAGTGTGGGAAAAACACTTTTCGCACTTGTGTTAGTGTTGAAAAACCACTTTTCGCACTTGTGTTCGTGTTGAAAAACCACTTTTCGCACTTGTGTTGGTGCAGGAAACCACTTTTGCACTTGTATTGGTGTGGGAAAACCACTTTTTGCACTTGTGTTGGTGTTGAAAAGCCACTTTTCGCACTTGTGTTAGTGTTGAAAAACCACTTTTCGCACTTGTGTTGGTGCAGGAAACCACTTTTGCACTTGTATTAGTGTGGAAAAACCACTTTTCGCACTTGTGTTAGTGTTGAAAAACCACTTTTCGCACTTGTGTTAGTGTTGAAAAACCACTTTTTGCACTTGTGTTGGAGCAGGAAACCACTTTTGCACTTGTATTAGTGTGGAAAAACACTTTTTGCACTTGTTATAGTGTTGAAAAACCACTTTTCGCACTTGTGTTGGTGCAGGAAACCACTTTTGCACTTGTATTAGTGTGGAAAAAACACTTTTTGCACTTGTGATAGTGTTGAAAAACCACTTTTCGCACTTGTGATAGTGTTGAAAAACCACTTTTCGCACTTGTGTTAGTGTTGAAAAACCACTTTTCGCACTTGTGTTGGTGCAGGAAACCACTTTTGCACTTGTATTAGTGTGGAAAAAACACTTTTCGCACTTGTGTTAGTGTAGAAAAACCACTTTTCGCACTTGTGTTGGTGCAGGAAACCACTTTTGCACTTGTATTAGTGTGGAAAAACCACTTTTCGCACTTGTGTTAGTGTTGAAAAGCCACTTTTCGCACTTGTGTTAGTGTTGTAAAACCACTTTTCGCACTTGTGTTGGTGCAGGAAACCACTTTTGCACTTGTATTAGTGTGGAAAAAAGACTTTTTGCACTTGTGATAGTGTTGAAAAACCACTTTTCGCACTTTTGTTAGTGTTGAAAAACCACTTTTCGCACTTGTGTTAGTGTTGAAAAACCACTTTTCGCACTTGTGTTGGTGCAGGAAACCACTTTTGCACTTGTATTAGTGTGGAAAAAACACTTTTCGCACTTGTGTTAGTGTTGAAAAACCACTTTTCGCACTTGTGTTCGTGTTGAAAAACCACTTTTCGCACTTGTGTTGGTGCAGGAAACCACTTTTGCACTTGTATTAGTGTGGAAAAACCACTTTTTGCACTTGTGTTAGTGTTGAAAATCCACTTTTCGCACTTGTGTTAGTGTTGAAAAACCACTTTTCGCACTTGTGTTGGTGCAGGAAACCACTTTTGCACTTGTATTAGTGTGGAAAAACCACTTTTCACACTTGTGTTAGTGTTGAAAACACCTTTTCACACTTGTGTTAGTGTTGTAAAACCACATTTCGCACTTGTGTTAGTGTTGAAAAACCACTTTTCGCATTTGTGTTGGTGCAGGAAACCACTTTTGCACTTGTATTAGTGTGGAAAAAACACTTTTCACACTTGTGTTAGTGTTGAAAAACCACTTTTCGCACTTGTGTTAGTGTTGAAAAACCACTTTTCGCACTTGTGTTAGTGTTGAAAAACCACTTTTCGCACTTGTGTTAGTGTGGAAAAACCACTTTTCGCACTTGTGTTAGTGTTGAAAAGCCACTTTTCGCACTTGTGTTAGTGTTGTAAAACCACTTTTCGCACTTGTGTTGGTGCAGGAAACCACTTTTCCACTTGTATTAGTGTGGAAAAACCACTTTTCGCACTTGTGTTAGTGTTGAAAAGCCACTTTTCGCACTTGTGTTAGTGTTGTAAAACCACTTTTCGCACTTGTGTTGGTGCAGGAAACCACTTTTGCACTTGTATTAGTGTGGAAATACCACTTTTCGCACTTGTTAGTGTTGAAAAACCACTTTTCGCACTTGTATTAGTGTGGAAAAACCAATTTTCGCACTTGTGTTAGTGTTGAAAAACCACTTTTCGCACTTGTGTTAGTGTTGAAAAACCACTTTTTGCACTTGTGTTGGAGCAGGAAACCACTTTTGCACTTGTATTAGTGTGGAAAAACACTTTTTGCACTTGTTATAGTGTTGAAAAACCACTTTTCGCACTTGTGTTAGTGTTGAAAAACCACTTTTTGCACTTGTGTTGGTGCAGGAAACCACTTTTGCACTTGTATTAGTGTGGAAAAAACACTTTTTGCACTTGTGATAGTGTTGAAAAACCACTTTTCGCACTTGTGTTAGTGTTGTAAAACCACTTTTCGCACTTGTGTTAGTGTTGAAAAACCACTTTTCGCATTTGTGTTGGTGCAGGAAACCACTTTTGCACTTGTATTAGTGTGGAAAAAACACTTTTCGCACTTGTGTTAGTGTTGAAAAACCACTTTTCGCACTTGTGTTAGTGTTGAAAAACCACTTTTCGCACTTGTGTTAGTGTTGAAAAACCACTTTTCGCACTTGTGTTGGTGCAGGAAACCACTTTTGCACTTGTATTAGCGTGGAAAAACCACTTTTCGCACTTGTGTTAGTGTTGAAAAGCCACTTTTCGCACTTGTGTTAGTGTTGAAAAACCACTTTTCGCACTTGTGTTGGTGCAGGAAACCACTTTTGCACTTGTATTAGTGTGGAAAAACCACTTTTCGCACTTGTGTTAGTGTTGAAAAACCACTTTTCGCACTTGTGTTAGTGTTGAAAAACCACTTTTTGCACTTGTGTTGGAGCAGGAAACCACTTTTGCACTTGTATTAGTGTGGAAAAACACTTTTTGCACTTGTTATAGTGTTGAAAAACCACTTTTCGCACTTGTGTTGGTGCAGGAAACCACTTTTGCACTTGTATTAGTGTGGAAAAAACACTTTTTGCACTTGTGATAGTGTTGAAAAACCACTTTTCGCACTTGTGTTAGTGTTGAAAAACCACTTTTCGCACTTGTGTTAGTGTTGAAAAACCACTTTTCGCACTTGTGTTGGTGCAGGAAACCACTTTTGCACTTGTATTAGTGTGGAAAAAACACTTTTCGCACTTGTGTTAGTGTAGAAAAACCACTTTTCGCACTTGTGTTGGTGCAGGAAACCACTTTTGCACTTGTATTAGTGTGGAAAAACCACTTTTCGCACTTGTGTTAGTGTTGAAAAGCCACTTTTCGCACTTGTGTTAGTGTTGTAAAACCACTTTTCGCACTTGTGTTGGTGCAGCAAACCACTTTTGCACTTGTATTAGTGTGGAAAAAAGACTTTTTGCACTTGTGATAGTGTTGAAAAACCACTTTTCGCACTTTTGTTAGTGTTGAAAAACCACTTTTCGCACTTGTGTTAGTGTTGAAAAACCACTTTTCGCACTTGTGTTGGTGCAGGAAACCACTTTTGCACTTGTATTAGTGTGGAAAAAACACTTTTCGCACTTGTGTTAGTGTTGAAAAACCACTTTTCGCACTTGTGTTCGTGTTGAAAAACCACTTTTTGCACTTGTGTTGGTGCAGGAAACCACTTTTGCACTTGTATTAGTGTGGAAAAACCACTTTTTGCACTTGTGTTAGTGTTGAAAATCCACTTTTCGCACTTGTGTTAGTGTTGAAAAACCACTTTTCGCACTTGTGTTGGTGCAGGAAACCACTTTTGCACTTGTATTAGTGTGGAAAAACCACTTTTCACACTTGTGTTAGTGTTGAAAACAACTTTTCGCACTTGTGTTAGTGTTGTAAAACCACTTTTCGCACTTGTGTTAGTGTTGAAAAACCACTTTTCGCATTTGTGTTGGTGCAGGAAACCACTTTTGCACTTGTATTAGTGTGGAAAAAACACTTTTCACACTTGTGTTAGTGTTGAAAAACCACTTTTCGCACTTGTGTTAGTGTTGAAAAACCACTTTTCGCACTTGTGTTAGTGTTGAAAAACCACTTTTCGCACTTGTGTTAGTGTGGAAAAACCACTTTTCGCACTTGTGTTAGTGTTGAAAAGCCACTTTTCGCACTTGTGTTAGTGTTGTAAAACCACTTTTCGCACTTGTGTTGGTGCAGGAAACCACTTTTCCACTTGTATTAGTGTGGAAAAACCACTTTTCGCACTTGTGTTAGTGTTGAAAAGCCACTTTTCGCACTTGTGTTGGTGCAGGAAACCACTTTTGCACTTGTATTAGTGTGGAAATACCACTTTTCGCACTTGTTAGTGTTGAAAAACCACTTTTCGCACTTGTGTTAGTGTTGAAAAACCACTTTTCGCACTTGTGTTAGTGTTGAAAAACCACTTTTCGCACTTGTGTTGGTGCAGGAAACCACTTTTGCACTTGTATTAGTGTGGAATAAAGACTTTTTGCACTTGTGATAGTGTTGAAAAACCAATTTTCGCACTTTTGTTAGTGTTGAAAAACCACTTTTCGCACTTGTGTTGGTGCAGGAAACCACTTTTGCACTTGTATTAGTGTGAAAAATCACTTTTCGCACTTGTGTTAGTGTTGAAAAACCACTTTTCGCACTTGTGTTAGTGTTGAAAAACCACTTTTCGCACTTGTGTTAGTGTTGAAACACCACTTTTCGCACATGTGTTGGTGCAGGAAACCACTTTTGCACTTGTATTAGTGTGGAAAAACACTTTTTGCACTTGTGATAGTGTTGAAAAACCACTTTTCGCACTTGTGTTAATGTTGAAAAACCACTTTTCGCACTTGTGTTAGTGTTGAAAAACCACTTTTCGCACTTGTGTTGGTGCAGGAAACCACTTTTGCACTTGTATTAGTGTGGAAAAAACACTTTTCGCACTTGTGTTAGTGTTGAAAAACCACTTTTCGCACTTGTGTTAGTGTTGAAAAACCACTTTTCGCACTTGTGTTGGTGCAGGAAACCACTTTTGCACTTGTATTAGTGTGGAAAAAACACTTTTTGCACTTTTGATAGTGTTGAAAAACCACTTTTCGCACTTGTGTTGGTGCAGGAAACCACTATTGCACTTGTATTAGTGTGGAAAAACACTTTTTGCACTTGTGATAGTGTTGAAAAACCACTTTTCGCACTTGTGTTAATGTTGAAAAACCACTTTTCGCACTTGTGTTAGTGTTGAAAAACCACTTTTCGCACTTGTGTTGGTGCAGGAAACCACTTTTGCACTTGTATTAGTGTGGAAAAAACACTTTTCGCACTTGTGTTAGTGTTGAAAAACCACTTTTGCACTTGTATTAGTGTGGAAAAAACACTTTTTGCACTTTTGATAGTGTTGAAAAACCACTTTTCGCACTTGTGTTGGTGCAGGAAACCACTTTTGCACTTGTATTAGTGTGGAAAAAACACATTTTGCACTTTTGATAGTGTTGAAAAACCACTTTTCGCACTTGTGTTGGTGCAGGAAACCACTATTGCACTTGTATTAGTGTGGAAAAACCACTTTTCGCACTTGTGTTAGTGTTGGAAAACCACTTTTCGCATTTGTGTTAGTGTTGAAAAACCACTTTTGCACTTGTATTAGTGTGGAAAAAACACTTTTTGCACTTTTGATAGTGTTGAAAAACCACTTTTCGCACTTGTGTTGGTGCAGGAAACCACTTTTGCACTTGTATTAGTGTGGAAAAAACACTTTTTGCACTTGTGATAGTGTTGAAAAACCACTTTTCGCACTTGTGTTAGTGTTGAAAAACACTTTTCGCACTTGTGTTGGTGCAGGAAACCACTTTTGCACTTGTATTAGTGTGGAAAAACCACTTTTCACACTTGTGTTAGTGTTGAAAGACAACTTTTCGCACTTGTGTTGGTGCAGGAAACCACTTTTGCACTTGTATTAGTGTGGAAAAGCCACTTTTGGCACTTGTGTTAGTGTTGAAAAACCACTTTTCGCACTTGTGTTAGTGTTGAAAAACCACTTTTCGCAGTTGTGTTGGTGCAGGAAACCACTTTTGCACTTGTATTAGTGTGGAAAAACCACTTTTCACACTTGTGTTAGTGTTGAAAAACCACTTTTCGCACTTGTGTTAGTGTTGAAAAACCACTTTTCGCACTTGTGTTGGTGCAGGAAACCACTTTTGCACTTGTATTAGTGTGGGAAAAACACTTTTCGCACTTGTGTTAGTGTTGAAAAACCACTTTTCGCACTTGTGTTCGTGTTGAAAAACCACTTTTCGCACTTGTGTTGGTGCAGGAAACCACTTTTGCACTTGTATTGGTGTGGGAAAACCACTTTTTGCACTTGTGTTAGTGTTGAAAAGCCACTTTTCGCACTTGTGTTAGTGTTGAAAAACCACTTTTCGCACTTGTGTTGGTGCAGGAAACCACTTTTGCACTTGTATTAGTGTGGAAAAACCACTTTTCGCACTTGTGTTAGTGTTGAAAAACCACTTTTCGCACTTGTGTTAGTGTTGAAAAACCACTTTTTGCACTTGTGTTGGAGCAGGAAACCACTTTTGCACTTGTATTAGTGTGGAAAAACACTTTTTGCACTTGTTATAGTGTTGAAAAACCACTTTTCGCACTTGTGTTGGTGCAGGAAACCACTTTTGCACTTGTATTAGTGTGGAAAAAACACTTTTTGCACTTGTGATAGTGTTGAAAAACCACTTTTCGCACTTGTGATAGTGTTGAAAAACCACTTTTCGCACTTGTGTTAGTGTTGAAAAACCACTTTTCGCACTTGTGTTGGTGCAGGAAACCACTTTTGCACTTGTATTAGTGTGGAAAAAACACTTTTCGCACTTGTGTTAGTGTAGAAAAACCACTTTTCGCACTTGTGTTGGTGCAGGAAACCACTTTTGCACTTGTATTAGTGTGGAAAAAAGACTTTTTGCACTTGTGATAGTGTTGAAAAACCACTTTTCGCACTTTTGTTAGTGTTGAAAAACCACTTTTCGCACTTGTGTTAGTGTTGAAAAACCACTTTTCGCACTTGTGTTGGTGCAGGAAACCACTTTTGCACTTGTATTAGTGTGGAAAAAACACTTTTCGCACTTGTGTTAGTGTTGAAAAACCACTTTTCGCACTTGTGTTCGTGTTGAAAAACCACTTTTCGCACTTGTGTTGGTGCAGGAAACCACTTTTGCACTTGTATTAGTGTGGAAAAACCACTTTTTGCACTTGTGTTAGTGTTGAAAATCCACTTTTCGCACTTGTGTTAGTGTTGAAAAACCACTTTTCGCACTTGTGTTGGTGCAGGAAACCACTTTTGCACTTGTATTAGTGTGGAAAAACCACTTTTCACACTTGTGTTAGTGTTGAAAACACCTTTTCGCACTTGTGTTAGTGTTGTAAAACCACATTTCGCACTTGTGTTAGTGTTGAAAAACCACTTTTCGCATTTGTGTTGGTGCAGGAAACCACTTTTGCACTTGTATTAGTGTGGAAAAAACACTTTTCACACTTGTGTTAGTGTTGAAAAACCACTTTTCGCACTTGTGTTAGTGTTGAAAAACCACTTTTCGCACTTGTGTTAGTGTTGAAAAACCACTTTTCGCACTTGTGTTAGTGTGGAAAAACCACTTTTCGCACTTGTGTTAGTGTTGAAAAGCCACTTTTCGCACTTGTGTTAGTGTTGTAAAACCACTTTTCGCACTTGTGTTGGTGCAGGAAACCACTTTTCCACTTGTATTAGTGTGGAAAAACCACTTTTCGCACTTGTGTTAGTGTTGAAAAGCCACTTTTCGCACTTGTGTTAGTGTTGTAAAACCACTTTTCGCACTTGTGTTGGTGCAGGAAACCACTTTTGCACTTGTATTAGTGTGGAAATACCACTTTTCGCACTTGTTAGTGTTGAAAAACCACTTTTCGCACTTGTGTTAGTGTTGAAAAACCACTTTTCGCACTTGTGTTAGTGTTGAAAAACCACTTTTCGCACTTGTGTTGGTGCAGGAAACCACTTTTGCACTTGTATTAGTGTGGAATAAAGACTTTTTGCACTTGTGATAGTGTTGATAAACCAATTTTCGCACTTTTGTTAGTGTTGAAAAACCACTTTTCGCACTTGTGTTGGTGCAGGAAACCACTTTTGCACTTGTATTAGTGTGAAAAATCACTTTTCGCACTTGTTTTAGTGTTGAAAAACCACTTTTCGCACTTGTGTTAGTGTTGAAAAACCACTTTTCGCACTTGTGTTAGTGTTGAAAAACCACTTTTCGCACTTGTGTTGGTGCAGGAAACCACTTTTGCACTTGTATTAGTGTGGAAAAAACACTATTCGCTCTTGTGTTAGTGTTGAAAAACCACTTTTCGCACTTGTGTTAGTGTTGAAAAACCACTTTTCGCACTTGTGTTAGTGTTGAAAAACCACTTTTCGCACTTGTGTTGGTGCAGGAAACCACTTTTGCACTTGTATTAGTGTGGAAAAACCACTTTTCGCACTTGTGTTAGTGTTGAAAAACCACTTTTCGCACTTGTGTTAGTGTTGAAACACCACTTTTCGCACATGTGTTGGTGCAGGAAAACCACTTTTGCACTTGTATTAGTGTGAAAAACACTTTTTGCACTTGTGATAGTGTTGAAAACCACTTTTCACACTTGTGTTAATGTTGAAAAACCACTTTTCGCACTTGTGTTAGTGTTGAAAAACCACTTTTCGCACTTGTGTTGGTGCAGGAAACCACTTTTGCACTTGTATTAGTGTGGAAAAAACACTTTTCGCACTTGTGTTAGTGTTGAAAAACCACTTTTCGCACTTGTGTTAGTGTTGAAAAACCACTTTTCGCACTTGTGTTAGTGTTGAAAAACCACTTTTCGCACTTGTGTTGGTGCAGGAAACCACTTTTGCACTTGTATTAGTGTGGAAAAAACACTTTTTGCACTTTTGATAGTGTTGAAAAACCACTTTTCCGCACTTGTGTTGGTGCAGGAAACCACTATTGCACTTGTATTAGTGTGGAAAAACCACTTTTCGCACTTGTGTTAGTGTTGGAAAACCACTTTTCGCATTTGTGTTAGTGTTGAAAAACCACTTTTCGCACTTGTGTTGGTGCAGGAAACCACTTTTGCACTTGTATTAGTGTGGAAAAAACACTTTTTGCACTTGTGATAGTGTTGAAAAACCACTTTTCGCACTTGTGTTAGTGTTGAAAAACCACTTTTCGCACTTGTGTTGGTGCAGGAAACCACTTTTGCACTTGTATTAGTGTGGAAAAACCACTTTTCACACTTGTGTTAGTGTTGAAAGACAACTTTTCGCACTTGTGTTGGTGCAGGAAACCACTTTTGCACTTGTATTAGTGTGGAAAAGCCACTTTTGGCACTTGTGTTAGTGTTGAAAAACCACTTTTCGCACTTGTGTTAGTGTTGAAAAACCACTTTTCGCAGTTGTGTTGGTGCAGGAAACCACTTTTGCACTTGTATTAGTGTGGAAAAACCACTTTTCGCACTTGTGTTAGTGTTGAAAAACCACTTTTCGCACTTGTGTTAGTGTTGAAAAACCACTTTTCGCACTTGTGTTGGTGCAGGAAACCACTTTTGCACTTGTATTAGTGTGGGAAAAACACTTTTCGCACTTGTGTTAGTGTTGAAAAACCACTTTTCGCACTTTTGTTAGTGTTGAAAAACCACTTTTCGCACTTGTGTTGGTGCAGGAAACCACTTTTGCACTTGTATTAGTGTGGAAAAACCACTTTTCGCACTTGTGTTAGTGTTGAAAAACCACTTTTCGCACTTGTGTTAGTGTTGAAAAACCACTTTTCGCACTTGTGTTAGTGTTGAAAAACCACTTTTCGCACTTGTGTTGGTGCAGGAAACCACTTTTGCACTTGTATTAGTGTGGAAAAAACACTTTTCGCACTTGTGTTAATGTTGAAAAACCACTTTTCGCACTTGTGTTAGTGTTGAAAAACCACTTTTCGCACTTGTGTTAGTGTTGAAAAACCACTTTTCGCACTTGTGTTGGTGCAGGAAACCACTTTTGCACTTGTATTAGTGTGGAAAAAACACTTTTTGCACTTGTGATAGTGTTGAAAAACCACTTTTCGCACTTCTGTTAGTGTTGAAAAACCACTTTTCGCACTTGTGTTGGTGCAGGAAACCACTTTTGCACTTGTATTAGTGTGGAAAAAAACACTTTTCGCACTTGTGTTAGTGTTGAAAAACCACTTTTCGCACTTGTGTTCGTGTTGAAAAACCACTTTTCGCACTTGTGTTAGTGTTGAAAAACCACTTTTCGCATTTGTGTTGGTGCAGGAAACCACTTTTGCACTTGTATTAGTGTGGAAAAAACACTTTTCGCACTTGTGTTGGTGTTGAAAAGCCACTTTTCGCACTTGTGTTAGTGTTGAAAAGCCACTTTTCGCACTTGTGTTAGTGTTGTAAAACCACTTTTCGCACTTGTGTTGGTGCAGGAAACCACTTTTGCACTTGTATTAGTGTGGAAAAACCACTTTTCGCACTTGTGTTAGTGTTGAAAAGCCAATTTTCGCACTTGTGTTAGTGTTGTAAAACCACTTTTCGCACTTGTGTTGGTGCAGGAATCCACTTTTGCACTTGTATTAGTGTGGAAAAACCACTTTTCGCACTTGTGTTAGTGTTGAAAAACCACTTTTCGCACTTGTGTTAGTGTTGAAAAACCACTTTTCGCACTTGTTAGTGTTGAAAAACCACTTTTCGCACTTGTGTTGGTGCAGGAAACCACTTTTGCACTTGTATTAGTGTGGAAAAAACACTTTTCGCACTTGTGTTAATGTTGAAAAACCACTTTTCGCACTTGTGTTAGTGTTGAAAAACCACTTTTCGCACTTGTGTTAGTGTTGAAAAACCACTTTTCGCACTTGTGTTGGTGCAGGAAACCACTTTTGCACTTGTATTAGTGTGGAAAAAACACTTTTTGCACTTGTGATAGTGTTGAAAAACCACTTTTAGCATTTGTGTTAGTGTTGAAAATCCACTTTTCGCACTTGTGTTGGTGCAGGAAACCACTTTTGCACTTGTATTAGTGTGGAAAATACACTTTTCGCACTTGTGTTAGTGTTGAAAAACCACTTTTCGCACTTGTGTTAGTGTTGAAAAACCACTTTTCGCACTTGTGTTGGTGCAGGAAACCACTTTTGCACTTGTATTAGTGTGGCAAAAACACTTTTTGCACTTGTGTTAGTGTTGAAAAACCACTTTTTGCACTTGTGTTAGTGTTGAAAAACCACTTTTCGCACTTGTGTTGGTGCAGGAAACCACTTTTGCACTTGTATTAGTGTGGCAAAACCACTTTTTGCACTTGTGTTAGTGTTGAAAAGCCACTTTTCGCACTTGTGTTAGTGTTGAAAAACCACTTTTCGCACTTGTGTTGGTGCAGGAAACCACTTTTGCACTTGTATTAGTGTGGAAAAACCACTTTTCACACTTGTGTTAGTGTTGAAAAACAACTTTTCGCACTTGTGTTAGTGTTGTAAAACCACTTTTCGCACTTGTGTTAGTGTTGACAAAACCACTTTTCGCATTTGTATTGGTGCAGGAAACCACTTTTGCACTTGTATTAGTGTGGAAAAAACACTTTTCGCACTTGTGTTAGTGTTGAAAAACCACTTTTCGCACTTGTGTTAGTGTTGAAAAACCACTTTTCGCACTTGTGTTGGTGCAGGAAACCACTTTTGCACTTGTATTAGTGTGGAAAAACCACTTTTCGCACTTGTGTTAGTGTTGAAAAACCACTTTTCGCACTTGTGTTAGTGTTGAAAAACCACTTTTCGCACTTGTGTTAGTGTTGAAAAACCACTTTTCGCACTTGTGTTGGTGCAGGAAACCACTTTTGCACTTGTATTAGTGTGGAAAAAAACACTTTTCGCACTTGTGTTAATGTTGAAAAACCACTTTTCGCACTTGTGTTAGTGTTGAAAAACCACTTTTCGCACTTGTGTTTGTGTTGAAAAACCACTTTTCGCATTTGTGTTGGTGCAGGAAACCACTTTTGCACTTGTATTAGTGTGGAAAAAACACTTTTTGCACTTGTGATAGTGTTGAAAAACCACTTTTAGCACTTGTGTTGGTGTTGAAAAACCACTTTTCGCACTTGTGTTGGTGCAGGAAACCACTTTTGCACTTGTATTAGTGGAAAAAACACTTTTCGCACTTGCGTTAGTGTTGAAAAACCACTTTTCGCACTTGTGTTGGTGCAGGAAACCACTTTCGCACTTGTATTAGTGTGGCAAAAACACTTTTCGCACTTGTGTTAGTGTTGAAAAACCACTTTTCGCACTTGTGTTAGTGTTGAAAAACCACTTTTCGCACTTGTGTTGGTGCAAGAAACCACTTTTGCACTTGTATTAGTGTGGAAAAACCACTTTTTGCACTTGTGTTAGTGTTGAAAAGCCACTTTTCGCACTTGTGTTAGTGTTGAAAAACCACTTTTCGCACTTGTGTTGGTGCAGGAAACCACTTTTGCACTTGTATTAGTGTGGCAAAAACACTTTTTGCACTTGTGATAGTGTTGAAAAACCACTTTTAGCACTTGTGTTGGTGTTGAAAAACCACTTTTCGCACTTGTGTTGGTGCAGGAAACCACTTTTGCTCTTGTATTAGTGTGGAAAAAACACTTTTCGCACTTGTGTTAGTGTTGAAAAACCACTTTTCGCACTTGCGTTAGTGTTGAAAAACCACTTTTCGCACTTGTGTTGGTGCAGGAAACCACTTTCGCACTTGTATTAGTGTGGCAAAAACACTTTTCGCACTTGTGTTAGTGTTGAAAAACCACTTTTCGCACTTGTGTTAGTGTTGAAAAACCACTTTTCGCACTTGTGTTGGTGCAGGAAACCACTTTTGCACTTGTATTAGTGTGGAAAAAACACTTTTCGCACTTGTGTTAGTGTTGAAAAACCACTTTTCGCACTTGTGTTAGTGTTGAAAAACCACTTTTCGCACTTGTGTTAGTGTTGAAAAACCACTTTTCGCACTTGTGTTGGTGCAGGAAACCACTTTTGCACTTGTATTAGTGTGGAAAAACCACTTTTCGCACTTGTGTTAGTGTTGAAAAGCCACTTTTCGCACTTGTGTTAGTGTTGTAAAACCACTTTTCGCACTTGTGTAGGTGCAGGAAACCACTTTTCCACTTGTATTAGTGTGGAAAAACCACTTTTCGCACTTGTGTTAGTGTTGAAAAGCCACTTTTCGCACTTGTGTTAGTGTTGTAAAACCACTTTTCGCACTTGTGTTGGTGCAGGAAACCACTTTTGCACTTGTATTAGTGTGGAAAAACCACTTTTCTCACTTGTGTTAGTGTTGAAAAACCACTTTTCGCACTTGTGTTAGTGTTGAAAAACCACTTTTCGCACTTGTGTTAGTGTTGAAAAACCACTTTTCGCACTTGTGTTGGTGCAGGAAACCACTTTTGCACTTGTATTAGTGTGGGAAAAACACTTTTCGCACTTGTGTTAGTGTTGAAAAACCACTTTTCGCACTTGTGTTAGTGTTGAAAAACCACTTTTCGCACTTGTGTTAGTGTTGAAAAACCACTTTTCGCACTTGTGTTGGTGCAGGACACCACTTTTGCACTTGTATTAGTGTGGAAAAAACACTTTTTGCACTTGTGATAGTGTTGAAAAACCACTTTTCGCACTTGTGTTAGTGTTGAAAAACCACTTTTCGCACTTGTGTTGGTGCAGGAAACCACTTTTGCACTTGTATTAGTGTGGAAAAACCACTTTTCGCACTTGTGTTAGTGTTGAAAAACCACTTTTCGCACTTGTGTTAGTGTTGAAAAACCACTTTTTGCACTTGTGTTGGAGCAGGAAACCACTTTTGCACTTGTATTAGTGTGGAAAAACACTTTTTGCACTTGTTATAGTGTTGAAAAACCACTTTTCGCACTTGTGTTAGTGTTGAAAAACCACTTTTTGCACTTGTGTTGGTGCAGGAAACCACTTTTGCACTTGTATTAGTGTGGAAAAAACACTTTTTGCACTTGTGATAGTGTTGAAAAACCACTTTTCGCACTTGTGTTAGTGTTGTAAAACCACTTTTCGCACTTGTGTTAGTGTTGAAAAACCACTTTTCGCATTTGTGTTGGTGCAGGAAACCACTTTTGCACTTGTATTAGTGTGGAAAAAACACTTTTCGCACTTGTGTTAGTGTTGAAAAACCACTTTTCGCACTTGTGTTAGTGTTGAAAAACCACTTTTCGCACTTGTGTTAGTGTTGAAAAACCACTTTTCGCACTTGTGTTGGTGCAGGAAACCACTTTTGCACTTGTATTAGCGTGGAAAAACCACTTTTCGCACTTGTGTTAGTGTTGAAAAACCACTTTTCGCACTTGTGTTAGTGTTGAAAAACCACTTTTTGCACTTGTGTTGGAGCAGGAAACCACTTTTGCACTTGTATTAGTGTGGAAAAACACTTTTTGCACTTGTTATAGTGTTGAAAAACCACTTTTCGCACTTGTGTTGGTGCAGGAAACCACTTTTGCACTTGTATTAGTGTGGAAAAAACACTTTTTGCACTTGTGATAGTGTTGAAAAACCACTTTTCGCACTTGTGTTAGTGTTGAAAAACCACTTTTCGCACTTGTGTTAGTGTTGAAAAACCACTTTTCGCACTTGTGTTGGTGCAGGAAACCACTTTTGCACTTGTATTAGTGTGGAAAAAACACTTTTCGCACTTGTGTTAGTGTAGAAAAACCACTTTTCGCACTTGTGTTGGTGCAGGAAACCACTTTTGCACTTGTATTAGTGTGGAAAAACCACTTTTCGCACTTGTGTTAGTGTTGAAAAGCCACTTTTCGCACTTGTGTTAGTGTTGTAAAACCACTTTTCGCACTTGTGTTGGTGCAGGAAACCACTTTTGCACTTGTATTAGTGTGGAAAAAAGACTTTTTGCACTTGTGATAGTGTTGAAAAACCACTTTTCGCACTTTTGTTAGTGTTGAAAAACCACTTTTCGCACTTGTGTTAGTGTTGAAAAACCACTTTTCGCACTTGTGTTGGTGCAGGAAACCACTTTTGCACTTGTATTAGTGTGGAAAAAACACTTTTCGCACTTGTGTTAGTGTTGAAAAACCACTTTTCGCACTTGTGTTCGTGTTGAAAAACCACTTTTTGCACTTGTGTTGGTGCAGGAAACCACTTTTGCACTTGTATTAGTGTGGAAAAACCACTTTTTGCACTTGTGTTAGTGTTGAAAATCCACTTTTCGCACTTGTGTTAGTGTTGAAAAACCACTTTTCGCACTTGTGTTGGTGCAGGAAACCACTTTTGCACTTGTATTAGTGTGGAAAAACCACTTTTCACACTTGTGTTAGTGTTGAAAACAACTTTTCGCACTTGTGTTAGTGTTGTAAAACCACTTTTCGCACTTGTGTTAGTGTTGAAAAACCACTTTTCGCATTTGTGTTGGTGCAGGAAACCACTTTTGCACTTGTATTAGTGTGGAAAAAACACTTTTCACACTTGTGTTAGTGTTGAAAAACCACTTTTCGCACTTGTGTTAGTGTTGAAAAACCACTTTTCGCACTTGTGTTAGTGTTGAAAAACCACTTTTCGCACTTGTGTTAGTGTGGAAAAACCACTTTTCGCACTTGTGTTAGTGTTGAAAAGCCACTTTTCGCACTTGTGTTAGTGTTGTAAAACCACTTTTCGCACTTGTGTTGGTGCAGGAAACCACTTTTCCACTTGTATTAGTGTGGAAAAACCACTTTTCGCACTTGTGTTAGTGTTGAAAAGCCACTTTTCGCACTTGTGTTGGTGCAGGAAACCACTTTTGCACTTGTATTAGTGTGGAAATACCACTTTTCACACTTGTTAGTGTTGAAAAACCACTTTTCGCACTTGTGTTAGTGTTGAAAAACCACTTTTCGCACTTGTGTTAGTGTTGAAAAACCACTTTTCGCACTTGTGTTGGTGCAGGAAACCACTTTTGCACTTGTATTAGTGTGGAATAAAGACTTTTTGCACTTGTGATAGTGTTGAAAAACCAATTTTCGCACTTTTGTTAGTGTTGAAAAACCACTTTTCGCACTTGTGTTGGTGCAGGAAACCACTTTTGCACTTGTATTAGTGTGAAAAATCACTTTTCGCACTTGTGTTAGTGTTGAAAAACCACTTTTCGCACTTGTGTTAGTGTTGAAAAACCACTTTTCGCACTTGTGTTAGTGTTGAAAAACCACTTTTCGCACTTGTGTTGGTGCAGGAAACCACTTTTGCACTTGTATTAGTGTGGAAAAAACACTATTCGCTCTTGTGTTAGTGTTGAAAAACCACTTTTCGCACTTGTGTTAGTGTTGAAAAACCACTTTTCGCACTTGTGTTAGTGTTGAAAAACCACTTTTCGCACTTGTGTTGGTGCAGGAAACCACTTTTGCACTTGTATTAGTGTGGAAAAACCACTTTTCGCACTTGTGTTAGTGTTGTAAAACCACTTTTCGCACTTGTGTTAGTGTTGAAACACCACTTTTCGCACATGTGTTGGTGCAGGAAACCACTTTTGCACTTGTATTAGTGTGGAAAAACACTTTTTGCACTTGTGATAGTGTTGAAAAACCACTTTTCGCACTTGTGTTAATGTTGAAAAACCACTTTTCGCACTTGTGTTAGTGTTGAAAAACCACTTTTCGCACTTGTGTTGGTGCAGGAAACCACTTTTGCACTTGTATTAGTGTGGAAAAACCACTTTTCGCACTTGTGTTAGTGTTGGAAAACCACTTTTCGCATTTGTGTTAGTGTTGAAAAACCACTTTTGCACTTGTATTAGTGTGGAAAAAACACTTTTTGCACTTTTGATAGTGTTGAAAAACCACTTTTCGCACTTGTGTTGGTGCAGGAAACCACTTTTGCACTTGTATTAGTGTGGAAAAAACACTTTTTGCACTTGTGATAGTGTTGAAAAACCACTTTTCGCACTTGTGTTAGTGTTGAAAAACCACTTTTCGCACTTGTGTTGGTGCAGGAAACCACTTTTGCACTTGTATTAGTGTGGAAAAAACACTTTTCACACTTGTGTTAGTGTTGAAAGACAACTTTTCGCACTTGTGTTGGTGCAGGAAACCACTTTTGCACTTGTATTAGTGTGGAAAAGCCACTTTTGGCACTTGTGTTAGTGTTGAAAAACCACTTTTCGCACTTGTGTTAGTGTTGAAAAACCACTTTTCGCAGTTGTGTTCGTGCAGGAAACCACTTTTGCACTTGTATTAGTGTGGAAAAACCACTTTTCACACTTGTGTTAGTGTTGAAAAACCACTTTTCGCACTTGTGTTAGTGTTGAAAAACCACTTTTCGCACTTGTGTTGGTGCAGGAAACCACTTTTGCACTTGTATTAGTGTGGGAAAAACACTTTTCGCACTTGTGTTAGTGTTGAAAAACCACTTTTCGCACTTGTGTTCGTGTTGAAAAACCACTGCTCGCACTTGTGTTGGTGCAGGAAACCACTTTTGCACTTGTATTGGTGTGGGAAAACCACTTTTTGCACTTGTGTTAGTGTTGAAAAGCCACTTTTCGCACTTGTGTTAGTGTTGAAAAACCACTTTTCGCACTTGTGTTGGTGCAGGAAACCACTTTTGCACTTGTATTAGTGTGGAAAAACCACTTTTCGCACTTGTGTTAGTGTTGAAAAACCACTTTTCGCACTTGTGTTAGTGTTGAAAAACCACTTTTTGCACTTGTGTTGGAGCAGGAAACCACTTTTGCACTTGTATTAGTGTGGAAAAACACTTTTTGCACTTGTTATAGTGTTGAAAAACCACTTTTCGCACTTGTGTTGGTGCAGGAAACCACTTTTGCACTTGTATTAGTGTGGAAAAAACACTTTTTGCACTTGTGATAGTGTTGAAAAACCACTTTTCGCACTTGTGATAGTGTTGAAAAACCACTTTTCGCACTTGTGTTAGTGTTGAAAAACCACTTTTCGCACTTGTGTTGGTGCAGGAAACCACTTTTGCACTTGTATTAGTGTGGAAAAAACACTTTTCGCACTTGTGTTAGTGTAGAAAAACCACTTTTCGCACTTGTGTTGGTGCAGGAAACCACTTTTGCACTTGTATTAGTGTGGAAAAACCACTTTTCGCACTTGTGTTAGTGTTGAAAAGCCACTTTTCGCACTTGTGTTAGTGTTGTAAAACCACTTTTCGCACTTGTGTTAGTGTTGTAAAACCACTTTTCGCACTTGTGTTAGTGTTGAAAAACCACTTTTCGCATTTGTGTTGGTGCAGGAAACCACTTTTGCACTTGTATTAGTGTGGAAAAAACACTTTTCGCACTTGTGTTAGTGTTGAAAAACCACTTTTCGCACTTGTGTTAGTGTTGAAAAACCACTTTTCGCACTTGTGTTAGTGTTGAAAAACCACTTTTCGCACTTGTGTTGGTGCAGGAAACCACTTTTGCACTTGTATTAGCGTGGAAAAACCACTTTTCGCACTTGTGTTAGTGTTGAAAAACCACTTTTCGCACTTGTGTTAGTGTTGAAAAACCACTTTTTGCACTTGTGTTGGAGCAGGAAACCACTTTTGCACTTGTATTAGTGTGGAAAAACACTTTTTGCACTTGTTATAGTGTTGAAAAACCACTTTTCGCACTTGTGTTGGTGCAGGAAACCACTTTTGCACTTGTATTAGTGTGGAAAAAACACTTTTTGCACTTGTGATAGTGTTGAAAAACCACTTTTCGCACTTGTGTTAGTGTTGAAAAACCACTTTTCGCACTTGTGTTAGTGTTGAAAAACCACTTTTCGCACTTGTGTTGGTGCAGGAAACCACTTTTGCACTTGTATTAGTGTGGAAAAAACACTTTTCGCACTTGTGTTAGTGTAGAAAAACCACTTTTCGCACTTGTGTTGGTGCAGGAAACCACTTTTGCACTTGTATTAGTGTGGAAAAACCACTTTTCGCACTTGTGTTAGTGTTGAAAAGCCACTTTTCGCACTTGTGTTAGTGTTGTAAAACCACTTTTCGCACTTGTGTTGGTGCAGGAAACCACTTTTGCACTTGTATTAGTGTGGAAAAAAGACTTTTTGCACTTGTGATAGTGTTGAAAAACCACTTTTCGCACTTTTGTTAGTGTTGAAAAACCACTTTTCGCACTTGTGTTAGTGTTGAAAAACCACTTTTCGCACTTGTGTTGGTGCAGGAAACCACTTTTGCACTTGTATTAGTGTGGAAAAAACACTTTTCGCACTTGTGTTAGTGTTGAAAAACCACTTTTCGCACTTGTGTTCGTGTTGAAAAACCACTTTTTGCACTTGTGTTGGTGCAGGAAACCACTTTTGCACTTGTATTAGTGTGGAAAAACCACTTTTTGCACTTGTGTTAGTGTTGAAAATCCACTTTTCGCACTTGTGTTAGTGTTGAAAAACCACTTTTCGCACTTGTGTTGGTGCAGGAAACCACTTTTGCACTTGTATTAGTGTGGAAAAACCACTTTTCACACTTGTGTTAGTGTTGAAAACAACTTTTCGCACTTGTGTTAGTGTTGTAAAACCACTTTTCGCACTTGTGTTAGTGTTGAAAAACCACTTTTCGCATTTGTGTTGGTGCAGGAAACCACTTTTGCACTTGTATTAGTGTGGAAAAAACACTTTTCACACTTGTGTTAGTGTTGAAAAACCACTTTTCGCACTTGTGTTAGTGTTGAAAAACCACTTTTCGCACTTGTGTTAGTGTTGAAAAACCACTTTTCGCACTTGTGTTAGTGTGGAAAAACCACTTTTCGCACTTGTGTTAGTGTTGAAAAGCCACTTTTCGCACTTGTGTTAGTGTTGTAAAACCACTTTTCGCACTTGTGTTGGTGCAGGAAACCACTTTTCCACTTGTATTAGTGTGGAAAAACCACTTTTCGCACTTGTGTTAGTGTTGAAAAGCCACTTTTCGCACTTGTGTTGGTGCAGGAAACCACTTTTGCACTTGTATTAGTGTGGAAATACCACTTTTCACACTTGTTAGTGTTGAAAAACCACTTTTCGCACTTGTGTTAGTGTTGAAAAACCACTTTTCGCACTTGTGTTAGTGTTGAAAAACCACTTTTCGCACTTGTGTTGGTGCAGGAAACCACTTTTGCACTTGTATTAGTGTGGAATAAAGACTTTTTGCACTTGTGATAGTGTTGAAAAACCAATTTTCGCACTTTTGTTAGTGTTGAAAAACCACTTTTCGCACTTGTGTTGGTGCAGGAAACCACTTTTGCACTTGTATTAGTGTGAAAAATCACTTTTCGCACTTGTGTTAGTGTTGAAAAACCACTTTTCGCACTTGTGTTAGTGTTGAAAAACCACTTTTCGCACTTGTGTTAGTGTTGAAAAACCACTTTTCGCACTTGTGTTGGTGCAGGAAACCACTTTTGCACTTGTATTAGTGTGGAAAAAACACTATTCGCTCTTGTGTTAGTGTTGAAAAACCACTTTTCGCACTTGTGTTAGTGTTGAAAAACCACTTTTCGCACTTGTGTTAGTGTTGAAAAACCACTTTTCGCACTTGTGTTGGTGCAGGAAACCACTTTTGCACTTGTATTAGTGTGGAAAAACCACTTTTCGCACTTGTGTTAGTGTTGTAAAACCACTTTTCGCACTTGTGTTAGTGTTGAAACACCACTTTTCGCACATGTGTTGGTGCAGGAAACCACTTTTGCACTTGTATTAGTGTGGAAAAACACTTTTTGCACTTGTGATAGTGTTGAAAAACCACTTTTCGCACTTGTGTTAATGTTGAAAAACCACTTTTCGCACTTGTGTTAGTGTTGAAAAACCACTTTTCGCACTTGTGTTGGTGCAGGAAACCACTTTTGCACTTGTATTAGTGTGGAAAAACCACTTTTCGCACTTGTGTTAGTGTTGGAAAACCACTTTTCGCATTTGTGTTAGTGTTGAAAAACCACTTTTGCACTTGTATTAGTGTGGAAAAAACACTTTTTGCACTTTTGATAGTGTTGAAAAACCACTTTTCGCACTTGTGTTGGTGCAGGAAACCACTTTTGCACTTGTATTAGTGTGGAAAAAACACTTTTTGCACTTGTGATAGTGTTGAAAAACCACTTTTCGCACTTGTGTTAGTGTTGAAAAACCACTTTTCGCACTTGTGTTGGTGCAGGAAACCACTTTTGCACTTGTATTAGTGTGGAAAAAACACTTTTCACACTTGTGTTAGTGTTGAAAGACAACTTTTCGCACTTGTGTTGGTGCAGGAAACCACTTTTGCACTTGTATTAGTGTGGAAAAGCCACTTTTGGCACTTGTGTTAGTGTTGAAAAACCACTTTTCGCACTTGTGTTAGTGTTGAAAAACCACTTTTCGCAGTTGTGTTCGTGCAGGAAACCACTTTTGCACTTGTATTAGTGTGGAAAAACCACTTTTCACACTTGTGTTAGTGTTGAAAAACCACTTTTCGCACTTGTGTTAGTGTTGAAAAACCACTTTTCGCACTTGTGTTGGTGCAGGAAACCACTTTTGCACTTGTATTAGTGTGGGAAAAACACTTTTCGCACTTGTGTTAGTGTTGAAAAACCACTTTTCGCACTTGTGTTCGTGTTGAAAAACCACTGCTCGCACTTGTGTTGGTGCAGGAAACCACTTTTGCACTTGTATTGGTGTGGGAAAACCACTTTTTGCACTTGTGTTAGTGTTGAAAAGCCACTTTTCGCACTTGTGTTAGTGTTGAAAAACCACTTTTCGCACTTGTGTTGGTGCAGGAAACCACTTTTGCACTTGTATTAGTGTGGAAAAACCACTTTTCGCACTTGTGTTAGTGTTGAAAAACCACTTTTCGCACTTGTGTTAGTGTTGAAAAACCACTTTTTGCACTTGTGTTGGAGCAGGAAACCACTTTTGCACTTGTATTAGTGTGGAAAAACACTTTTTGCACTTGTTATAGTGTTGAAAAACCACTTTTCGCACTTGTGTTGGTGCAGGAAACCACTTTTGCACTTGTATTAGTGTGGAAAAAACACTTTTTGCACTTGTGATAGTGTTGAAAAACCACTTTTCGCACTTGTGATAGTGTTGAAAAACCACTTTTCGCACTTGTGTTAGTGTTGAAAAACCACTTTTCGCACTTGTGTTGGTGCAGGAAACCACTTTTGCACTTGTATTAGTGTGGAAAAAACACTTTTCGCACTTGTGTTAGTGTAGAAAAACCACTTTTCGCACTTGTGTTGGTGCAGGAAACCACTTTTGCACTTGTATTAGTGTGGAAAAACCACTTTTCGCACTTGTGTTAGTGTTGAAAAGCCACTTTTCGCACTTGTGTTAGTGTTGTAAAACCACTTTTCGCACTTGTGTTGGTGCAGGAAACCACTTTTGCACTTGTATTAGTGTGGAAAAAAGACTTTTTGCACTTGTGATAGTGTTGAAAAACCACTTTTCGCACTTTTGTTAGTGTTGAAAAACCACTTTTCGCACTTGTGTTAGTGTTGAAAAACCACTTTTCGCACTTGTGTTGGTGCAGGAAACCACTTTTGCACTTGTATTAGTGTGGAAAAAACACTTTTCGCACTTGTGTTAGTGTTGAAAAACCACTTTTCGCACTTGTGTTCGTGTTGAAAAACCACTTTTCGCACTTGTGTTGGTGCAGGAAACCACTTTTGCACTTGTATTAGTGTGGCAAAAACACTTTTTGCACTTGTGATAGTGTTGAAAAACCACTTTTAGCACTTGTGTTGGTGTTGAAAAACCACTTTTCGCACTTGTGTTGGTGCAGGAAACCACTTTTGCTCTTGTATTAGTGTGGAAAAAACACTTTTCGCACTTGTGTTAGTGTTGAAAAACCACTTTTCGCACTTGCGTTAGTGTTGAAAAACCACTTTTCGCACTTGTGTTGGTGCAGGAAACCACTTTCGCACTTGTATTAGTGTGGCAAAAACACTTTTCGCACTTGTGTTAGTGTTGAAAAACCACTTTTCGCACTTGTGTTAGTGTTGAAAAACCACTTTTCGCACTTGTGTTGGTGCAGGAAACCACTTTTGCACTTGTATTAGTGTGGAAAAAACACTTTTCGCACTTGTGTTAGTGTTGAAAAACCACTTTTCGCACTTGTGTTAGTGTTGAAAAACCACTTTTCGCACTTGTGTTAGTGTTGAAAAACCACTTTTCGCACTTGTGTTGGTGCAGGAAACCACTTTTGCACTTGTATTAGTGTGGAAAAACCACTTTTCGCACTTGTGTTAGTGTTGAAAAGCCACTTTTCGCACTTGTGTTAGTGTTGTAAAACCACTTTTCGCACTTGTGTAGGTGCAGGAAACCACTTTTCCACTTGTATTAGTGTGGAAAAACCACTTTTCGCACTTGTGTTAGTGTTGAAAAGCCACTTTTCGCACTTGTGTTAGTGTTGTAAAACCACTTTTCGCACTTGTGTTGGTGCAGGAAACCACTTTTGCACTTGTATTAGTGTGGAAAAACCACTTTTCTCACTTGTGTTAGTGTTGAAAAACCACTTTTCGCACTTGTGTTAGTGTTGAAAAACCACTTTTCGCACTTGTGTTAGTGTTGAAAAACCACTTTTCGCACTTGTGTTGGTGCAGGAAACCACTTTTGCACTTGTATTAGTGTGGGAAAAACACTTTTCGCACTTGTGTTAGTGTTGAAAAACCACTTTTCGCACTTGTGTTAGTGTTGAAAAACCACTTTTCGCACTTGTGTTAGTGTTGAAAAACCACTTTTCGCACTTGTGTTGGTGCAGGACACCACTTTTGCACTTGTATTAGTGTGGAAAAAACACTTTTTGCACTTGTGATAGTGTTGAAAAACCACTTTTCGCACTTGTGTTAGTGTTGAAAAACCACTTTTCGCACTTGTGTTGGTGCAGGAAACCACTTTTGCACTTGTATTAGTGTGGAAAAACCACTTTTCGCACTTGTGTTAGTGTTGAAAAACCACTTTTCGCACTTGTGTTAGTGTTGAAAAACCACTTTTTGCACTTGTGTTGGAGCAGGAAACCACTTTTGCACTTGTATTAGTGTGGAAAAACACTTTTTGCACTTGTTATAGTGTTGAAAAACCACTTTTCGCACTTGTGTTAGTGTTGAAAAACCACTTTTTGCACTTGTGTTGGTGCAGGAAACCACTTTTGCACTTGTATTAGTGTGGAAAAAACACTTTTTGCACTTGTGATAGTGTTGAAAAACCACTTTTCGCACTTGTGTTAGTGTTGTAAAACCACTTTTCGCACTTGTGTTAGTGTTGAAAAACCACTTTTCGCATTTGTGTTGGTGCAGGAAACCACTTTTGCACTTGTATTAGTGTGGAAAAAACACTTTTCGCACTTGTGTTAGTGTTGAAAAACCACTTTTCGCACTTGTGTTAGTGTTGAAAAACCACTTTTCGCACTTGTGTTAGTGTTGAAAAACCACTTTTCGCACTTGTGTTGGTGCAGGAAACCACTTTTGCACTTGTATTAGCGTGGAAAAACCACTTTTCGCAATTGTGTTAGTGTTGAAAAGCCACTTTTCGCACTTGTGTTAGTGTTGAAAAACCACTTTTCGCACTTGTGTTGGTGCAGGAAACCACTTTTGCACTTGTATTAGTGTGGAAAAACCACTTTTCGCACTTGTGTTAGTGTTGAAAAACCACTTTTCGCACTTGTGTTAGTGTTGAAAAACCACTTTTTGCACTTGTGTTGGAGCAGGAAACCACTTTTGCACTTGTATTAGTGTGGAAAAACACTTTTTGCACTTGTTATAGTGTTGAAAAACCACTTTTCGCACTTGTGTTGGTGCAGGAAACCACTTTTGCACTTGTATTAGTGTGGAAAAAACACTTTTTGCACTTGTGATAGTGTTGAAAAACCACTTTTCGCACTTGTGTTAGTGTTGAAAAACCACTTTTCGCACTTGTGTTAGTGTTGAAAAACCACTTTTCGCACTTGTGTTGGTGCAGGAAACCACTTTTGCACTTGTATTAGTGTGGAAAAAACACTTTTCGCACTTGTGTTAGTGTAGAAAAACCACTTTTCGCACTTGTGTTGGTGCAGGAAACCACTTTTGCACTTGTATTAGTGTGGAAAAACCACTTTTCGCACTTGTGTTAGTGTTGAAAAGCCACTTTTCGCACTTGTGTTAGTGTTGTAAAACCACTTTTCGCACTTGTGTTGGTGCAGGAAACCACTTTTGCACTTGTATTAGTGTGGAAAAAAGACTTTTTGCACTTGTGATAGTGTTGAAAAACCACTTTTCGCACTTTTGTTAGTGTTGAAAAACCACTTTTCGCACTTGTGTTAGTGTTGAAAAACCACTTTTCGCACTTGTGTTGGTGCAGGAAACCACTTTTGCACTTGTATTAGTGTGGAAAAAACACTTTTCGCACTTGTGTTAGTGTTGAAAAACCACTTTTCGCACTTGTGTTCGTGTTGAAAAACCACTTTTTGCACTTGTGTTGGTGCAGGAAACCACTTTTGCACTTGTATTAGTGTGGAAAAACCACTTTTTGCACTTGTGTTAGTGTTGAAAATCCACTTTTCGCACTTGTGTTAGTGTTGAAAAACCACTTTTCGCACTTGTGTTGGTGCAGGAAACCACTTTTGCACTTGTATTAGTGTGGAAAAACCACTTTTCACACTTGTGTTAGTGTTGAAAACAACTTTTCGCACTTGTGTTAGTGTTGTAAAACCACTTTTCGCACTTGTGTTAGTGTTGAAAAACCACTTTTCGCATTTGTGTTGGTGCAGGAAACCACTTTTGCACTTGTATTAGTGTGGAAAAAACACTTTTCACACTTGTGTTAGTGTTGAAAAACCACTTTTCGCACTTGTGTTAGTGTTGAAAAACCACTTTTCGCACTTGTGTTAGTGTTGAAAAACCACTTTTCGCACTTGTGTTAGTGTGGAAAAACCACTTTTCGCACTTGTGTTAGTGTTGAAAAGCCACTTTTCGCACTTGTGTTAGTGTTGTAAAACCACTTTTCGCACTTGTGTTGGTGCAGGAAACCACTTTTCCACTTGTATTAGTGTGGAAAAACCACTTTTCGCACTTGTGTTAGTGTTGAAAAGCCACTTTTCGCACTTGTGTTGGTGCAGGAAACCACTTTTGCACTTGTATTAGTGTGGAAATACCACTTTTCACACTTGTTAGTGTTGAAAAACCACTTTTCGCACTTGTGTTAGTGTTGAAAAACCACTTTTCGCACTTGTGTTAGTGTTGAAAAACCACTTTTCGCACTTGTGTTGGTGCAGGAAACCACTTTTGCACTTGTATTAGTGTGGAATAAAGACTTTTTGCACTTGTGATAGTGTTGAAAAACCAATTTTCGCACTTTTGTTAGTGTTGAAAAACCACTTTTCGCACTTGTGTTGGTGCAGGAAACCACTTTTGCACTTGTATTAGTGTGAAAAATCACTTTTCGCACTTGTGTTAGTGTTGAAAAACCACTTTTCGCACTTGTGTTAGTGTTGAAAAACCACTTTTCGCACTTGTGTTAGTGTTGAAAAACCACTTTTCGCACTTGTGTTGGTGCAGGAAACCACTTTTGCACTTGTATTAGTGTGGAAAAAACACTATTCGCTCTTGTGTTAGTGTTGAAAAACCACTTTTCGCACTTGTGTTAGTGTTGAAAAACCACTTTTCGCACTTGTGTTAGTGTTGAAAAACCACTTTTCGCACTTGTGTTGGTGCAGGAAACCACTTTTGCACTTGTATTAGTGTGGAAAAACCACTTTTCGCACTTGTGTTAGTGTTGTAAAACCACTTTTCGCACTTGTGTTAGTGTTGAAACACCACTTTTCGCACATGTGTTGGTGCAGGAAACCACTTTTGCACTTGTATTAGTGTGGAAAAACACTTTTTGCACTTGTGATAGTGTTGAAAAACCACTTTTCGCACTTGTGTTAATGTTGAAAAACCACTTTTCGCACTTGTGTTAGTGTTGAAAAACCACTTTTCGCACTTGTGTTGGTGCAGGAAACCACTTTTGCACTTGTATTAGTGTGGAAAAACCACTTTTCGCACTTGTGTTAGTGTTGGAAAACCACTTTTCGCATTTGTGTTAGTGTTGAAAAACCACTTTTGCACTTGTATTAGTGTGGAAAAAACACTTTTTGCACTTTTGATAGTGTTGAAAAACCACTTTTCGCACTTGTGTTGGTGCAGGAAACCACTTTTGCACTTGTATTAGTGTGGAAAAAACACTTTTTGCACTTGTGATAGTGTTGAAAAACCATTTTCGCACTTGTGTTAGTGTTGAAAAACCACTTTTCGCACTTGTGTTGGTGCAGGAAACCACTTTTGCACTTGTATTAGTGTGGAAAAAACACTTTTCACACTTGTGTTAGTGTTGAAAGACAACTTTTCGCACTTGTGTTGGTGCAGGAAACCACTTTTGCACTTGTATTAGTGTGGAAAAGCCACTTTTGGCACTTGTGTTAGTGTTGAAAAACCACTTTTCGCACTTGTGTTAGTGTTGAAAAACCACTTTTCGCAGTTGTGTTGGTGCAGGAAACCACTTTTGCACTTGTATTAGTGTGGAAAAACCACTTTTCACACTTGTGTTAGTGTTGAAAAACCACTTTTCGCACTTGTGTTAGTGTTGAAAAACCACTTTTCGCACTTGTGTTGGTGCAGGAAACCACTTTTGCACTTGTATTAGTGTGGGAAAAACACTTTTCGCACTTGTGTTAGTGTTGAAAAACCACTTTTCGCACTTGTGTTCGTGTTGAAAAACCACTTCTCGCACTTGTGTTGGTGCAGGAAACCACTTTTGCACTTGTATTGGTGTGGGAAAACCACTTTTTGCACTTGTGTTAGTGTTGAAAAGCCACTTTTCGCACTTGTGTTAGTGTTGAAAAACCACTTTTCGCACTTGTGTTGGTGCAGGAAACCACTTTTGCACTTGTATTAGTGTGGAAAAACCACTTTTCGCACTTGTGTTAGTGTTGAAAAACCACTTTTCGCACTTGTGTTAGTGTTGAAAAACCACTTTTTGCACTTGTGTTGGAGCAGGAAACCACTTTTGCACTTGTATTAGTGTGGAAAAACACTTTTTGCACTTGTTATAGTGTTGAAAAACCACTTTTCGCACTTGTGTTGGTGCAGGAAACCACTTTTGCACTTGTATTAGTGTGGAAAAAACACTTTTTGCACTTGTGATAGTGTTGAAAAACCACTTTTCGCACTTGTGATAGTGTTGAAAAACCACTTTTCGCACTTGTGTTAGTGTTGAAAAACCACTTTTCGCACTTGTGTTGGTGCAGGAAACCACTTTTGCACTTGTATTAGTGTGGAAAAAACACTTTTCGCACTTGTGTTAGTGTAGAAAAACCACTTTTCGCACTTGTGTTGGTGCAGGAAACCACTTTTGCACTTGTATTAGTGTGGAAAAACCACTTTTCGCACTTGTGTTAGTGTTGAAAAGCCACTTTTCGCACTTGTGTTAGTGTTGTAAAACCACTTTTCGCACTTGTGTTGGTGCAGGAAACCACTTTTGCACTTGTATTAGTGTGGAAAAAGACTTTTTGCACTTGTGATAGTGTTGAAAAACCACTTTTCGCACTTTTGTTAGTGTTGAAAAACCACTTTTCGCACTTGTGTTAGTGTTGAAAAACCACTTTTCGCACTTGTGTTGGTGCAGGAAACCACTTTTGCACTTGTATTAGTGTGGAAAAAACACTTTTCGCACTTGTGTTAGTGTTGAAAAACCACTTTTCGCACTTGTGTTCGTGTTGAAAAACCACTTTTCGCACTTGTGTTGGTGCAGGAAACCACTTTTGCACTTGTATTAGTGTGGAAAAACCACTTTTTGCACTTGTGTTAGTGTTGAAAAACCACTTTTCGCACTTGTGTTGGTGCAGGAAACCACTTTTGCACTTGTATTAGTGTGGAATAAAGACTTTTTGCACTTGTGATAGTGTTGAAAAACCAATTTTCGCACTTTTGTTAGTGTTGAAAAAACCACTTTTCGCACTTGTGTTGGTGCAGGAAACCACTTTTGCACTTGTATTAGTGTGAAAAATCACTTTTCGCACTTGTGTTAGTGTTGAAAAACCACTTTTCGCACTTGTGTTAGTGTTGAAAACCACTTTTCGCACTTGTGTTAGTGTTGAAAAACCACTTTTCGCACTTGTGTTGGTGCAGGAAACCACTTTTGCACTTGTATTAGTGTGGAAAAAACACTATTCGCTCTTGTGTTAGTGTTGAAAAACCACTTTTCGCACTTGTGTTAGTGTTGAAAAACCACTTTTCGCACTTGTGTTAGTGTTGAAAAACCACTTTTCGCACTTGTGTTGGTGCAGGAAACCACTTTTGCACTTGTATTAGTGTGGAAAAACCACTTTTCGCACTTGTGTTAGTGTTGAAAAACCACTTTTCGCACTTGTGTTAGTGTTGAAACACCACTTTTCGCACATGTGTTGGTGCAGGAAACCACTTTTGCACTTGTATTAGTGTGGAAAAACACTTTTTGCACTTGTGATAGTGTTGAAAAACCACTTTTCGCACTTGTGTTAATGTTGAAAAACCACTTTTCGCACTTGTGTTAGTGTTGAAAAACCACTTTTCGCACTTGTGTTGGTGCAGGAAACCACTTTTGCACTTGTATTAGTGTGGAAAAACCACTTTTCGCACTTGTGTTAGTGTTGGAAAACCACTTTTCGCATTTGTGTTAGTGTTGAAAAACCACTTTTGCACTTGTATTAGTGTGGAAAAAACACTTTTTGCACTTTTGATAGTGTTGAAAAACCACTTTTCGCACTTGTGTTGGTGCAGGAAACCACTTTTGCACTTGTATTAGTGTGGAAAAAACACTTTTTGCACTTGTGATAATGTTGAAAAACCACTTTTCGCACTTGTGTTAGTGTTGAAAAACCACTTTTCGCACTTGTGTTGGTGCAGGAAACCACTTTTGCACTTGTATTAGTGTGGAAAAACCACTTTTCACACTTGTGTTAGTGTTGAAAGACAACTTTTCGCACTTGTGTTGGTGCAGGAAACCACTTTTGCACTTGTATTAGTGTGGAAAAGCCACTTTTGGCACTTGTGTTAGTGTTGAAAAACCACTTTTCGCACTTGTGTTAGTGTTGAAAAACCACTTTTCGCAGTTGTGTTGGTGCAGGAAACACTTTTGCACTTGTATTAGTGTGGAAAAACACTTTTCACACTTGTGTTAGTGTTGAAAAACCACTTTTCGCACTTGTGTTAGTGTTGAAAAACCACTTTTCGCACTTGTGTTGGTGCAGGAAACCACTTTTGCACTTGTATTAGTGTGGGAAAAACACTTTTCGCACTTGTGTTAGTGTTGAAAAACCACTTTTCGCACTTGTGTTCGTGTTGAAAAACCACTTTTCGCACTTGTGTTGGTGCAGGAAACCACTTTTGCACTTGTATTGGTGTGGGAAAACCACTTTTTGCACTTGTGTTGGTGTTGAAAAGCCACTTTTCGCACTTGTGTTAGTGTTGAAAAACCACTTTTCGCACTTGTGTTGGTGCAGGAAACCACTTTTGCACTTGTATTAGTGTGGAAAAACCACTTTTCGCACTTGTGTTAGTGTTGAAAAACCACTTTTCGCACTTGTGTTAGTGTTGAAAAACCACTTTTTGCACTTGTGTTGGAGCAGGAAACCACTTTTGCACTTGTATTAGTGTGGAAAAACACTTTTTGCACTTGTTATAGTGTTGAAAAACCACTTTTCGCACTTGTGTTGGTGCAGGAAACCACTTTTGCACTTGTATTAGTGTGGAAAAAACACTTTTTGCACTTGTGATAGTGTTGAAAAACCACTTTTCGCACTTGTGATAGTGTTGAAAAACCACTTTTCGCACTTGTGTTAGTGTTGAAAAACCACTTTTCGCACTTGTGTTGGTGCAGGAAACCACTTTTGCACTTGTATTAGTGTGGAAAAAACACTTTTCGCACTTGTGTTAGTGTAGAAAAACCACTTTTCGCACTTGTGTTGGTGCAGGAAACCACTTTTGCACTTGTATTAGTGTGGAAAAACCACTTTTCGCACTTGTGTTAGTGTTGAAAAGCCACTTTTCGCACTTGTGTTAGTGTTGTAAAACCACTTTTCGCACTTGTGTTGGTGCAGGAAACCACTTTTGCACTTGTATTAGTGTGGAAAAAAGACTTTTTGCACTTGTGATAGTGTTGAAAAACCACTTTTCGCACTTTTGTTAGTGTTGAAAAACCACTTTTCGCACTTGTGTTAGTGTTGAAAAACCACTTTTCGCACTTGTGTTGGTGCAGGAAACCACTTTTGCACTTGTATTAGTGTGGAAAAAACACTTTTCGCACTTGTGTTAGTGTTGAAAAACCACTTTTCGCACTTGTGTTCGTGTTGAAAAACCACTTTTCGCACTTGTGTTGGTGCAGGAAACCACTTTTGCACTTGTATTAGTGTGGAAAAACCACTTTTTGCACTTGTGTTAGTGTTGAAAATCCACTTTTCGCACTTGTGTTAGTGTTGAAAAACCACTTTTCGCACTTGTGTTGGTGCAGGAAACCACTTTTGCACTTGTATTAGTGTGGAAAAACCACTTTTCACACTTGTGTTAGTGTTGAAAACACCTTTTCGCACTTGTGTTAGTGTTGTAAAACCACATTTCGCACTTGTGTTAGTGTTGAAAAACCACTTTTCGCATTTGTGTTGGTGCAGGAAACCACTTTTGCACTTGTATTAGTGTGGAAAAAACACTTTTCACACTTGTGTTAGTGTTGAAAAACCACTTTTCGCACTTGTGTTAGTGTTGAAAAACCACTTTTCGCACTTGTGTTAGTGTTGAAAAACCACTTTTCGCACTTGTGTTAGTGTGGAAAAACCACTTTTCGCACTTGTGTTAGTGTTGAAAAGCCACTTTTCGCACTTGTGTTAGTGTTGTAAAACCACTTTTCGCACTTGTGTTGGTGCAGGAAACCACTTTTCCACTTGTATTAGTGTGGAAAAACCACTTTTCGCACTTGTGTTAGTGTTGAAAAGCCACTTTTCGCACTTGTGTTAGTGTTGTAAAACCACTTTTCGCACTTGTGTTGGTGCAGGAAACCACTTTTGCACTTGTATTAGTGTGGAAATACCACTTTTCGCACTTGTTAGTGTTGAAAAACCACTTTTCGCACTTGTATTAGTGTGGAAAAACCACTTTTCGCACTTGTGTTAGTGTTGAAAAACCACTTTTCGCACTTGTGTTAGTGTTGAAAAACCACTTTTTGGACTTGTGTTGGAGCAGGAAACCACTTTTGCACTTGTATTAGTGTGGAAAAACACTTTTTGCACTTGTTATAGTGTTGAAAAACCACTTTTCGCACTTGTGTTAGTGTTGAAAAACCACTTTTTGCACTTGTGTTGGTGCAGGAAACCACTTTTGCACTTGTATTAGTGTGGAAAAAACACTTTTTGCACTTGTGATAGTGTTGAAAAACCACTTTTCGCACTTGTGTTAGTGTTGTAAAACCACTTTTCGCACTTGTGTTAGTGTTGAAAAACCACTTTTCGCATTTGTGTTGGTGCAGGAAACCACTTTTGCACTTGTATTAGTGTGGAAAAAACACTTTTCGCACTTGTGTTAGTGTTGAAAAACCACTTTTCGCACTTGTGTTAGTGTTGAAAAACCACTTTTCGCACTTGTGTTAGTGTTGAAAAACCACTTTTCGCACTTGTGTTGGTGCAGGAAACCACTTTTGCACTTGTATTAGCGTGGAAAAACCACTTTTCGCACTTGTGTTAGTGTTGAAAAGCCACTTTTCGCACTTATGTTAGTGTTGAAAAACCACTTTTCGCACTTGTGTTGGTGCAGGAAACCACTTTTGCACTTGTATTAGTGTGGAAAAACCACTTTTCGCACTTGTGTTAGTGTTGAAAAACCACTTTTCGCACTTGTGTTAGTGTTGAAAAACCACTTTTTGCACTTGTGTTGGAGCAGGAAACCACTTTTGCACTTGTATTAGTGTGGAAAAACACTTTTTGCACTTGTTATAGTGTTGAAAAACCACTTTTCGCACTTGTGTTGGTGCAGGAAACCACTTTTGCACTTGTATTAGTGTGGAAAAAAACACTTTTTGCACTTGTGATAGTGTTGAAAAACCACTTTTCGCACTTGTGTTAGTGTTGAAAAACCACTTTTCGCACTTGTGTTAGTGTTGAAAAACCACTTTTCGCACTTGTGTTGGTGCAGGAAACCACTTTTGCACTTGTATTAGTGTGGAAAAAACACTTTTCGCACTTGTGTTAGTGTAGAAAAACCACTTTTCGCACTTGTGTTGGTGCAGGAAACCACTTTTGCACTTGTATTAGTGTGGAAAAACCACTTTTCGCACTTGTGTTAGTGTTGAAAAGCCACTTTTCACACTTGTGTTAGTGTTGTAAAACCACTTTTCGCACTTGTGTTGGTGCAGCAAACCACTTTTGCACTTGTATTAGTGTGGAAAAAAGACTTTTTGCACTTGTGATAGTGTTGAAAAACCACTTTTCGCACTTTTGTTAGTGTTGAAAAACCACTTTTCGCACTTGTGTTAGTGTTGAAAAACCACTTTTCGCACTTGCGTTGGTGCAGGAAACCACTTTTGCACTTGTATTAGTGTGGAAAAAACACTTTTCGCACTTGTGTTAGTGTTGAAAAACCACTTTTCGCACTTGTGTTCGTGTTGAAAAACCACTTTTTGCACTTGTGTTGGTGCAGGAAACCACTTTTGCACTTGTATTAGTGTGGAAAAACCACTTTTTGCACTTGTGTTAGTGTTGAAAATCCACTTTTCGCACTTGTGTTAGTGTTGAAAAACCACTTTTCGCACTTGTGTTGGTGCAGGAAACCACTTTTGCACTTGTATTAGTGTGGAAAAACCACTTTTCACACTTGTGTTAGTGTTGAAAACAACTTTTCGCACTTGTGTTAGTGTTGTAAAACCACTTTTCGCACTTGTGTTAGTGTTGAAAAACCACTTTTCGCATTTGTGTTGGTGCAGGAAACCACTTTTGCACTTGTATTAGTGTGGAAAAAACACTTTTCACACTTGTGTTAGTGTTGAAAAACCACTTTTCGCACTTGTGTTAGTGTTGAAAAACCACTTTTCGCACTTGTGTTAGTGTTGAAAAACCACTTTTCGCACTTGTGTTAGTGTGGAAAAACCACTTTTCGCACTTGTGTTAGTGTTGAAAAGCCACTTTTCGCACTTGTGTTAGTGTTGTAAAACCACTTTTCGCACTTGTGTTGGTGCAGGAAACCACTTTTCCACTTGTATTAGTGTGGAAAAACCACTTTTCGCACTTGTGTTAGTGTTGAAAAGCCACTTTTCGCACTTGTGTTGGTGCAGGAAACCACTTTTGCACTTGTATTAGTGTGGAAATACCACTTTTCGCACTTGTTAGTGTTGAAAAACCACTTTTCGCACTTGTGTTAGTGTTGAAAAACCACTTTTCGCACTTGTGTTAGTGTTGAAAAACCACTTTTCGCACTTGTGTTGGTGCAGGAAACCACTTTTGCACTTGTATTAGTGTGGAATAAAGACTTTTTGCACTTGTGATAGTGTTGAAAAACCAATTTTCGCACTTTTGTTAGTGTTGAAAAACCACTTTTCGCACTTGTGTTGGTGCAGGAAACCACTTTTGCACTTGTATTAGTGTGAAAAATCACTTTTCGCACTTGTGTTAGTGTTGAAAAACCACTTTTCGCACTTGTGTTAGTGTTGAAAAACCACTTTTCGCACTTGTGTTAGTGTTGAAACACCACTTTTCGCACATGTGTTGGTGCAGGAAACCACTTTTGCACTTGTATTAGTGTGGAAAAACACTTTTTGCACTTGTGATAGTGTTGAAAAACCACTTTTCGCACTTGTGTTAATGTTGAAAAACCACTTTTCGCACTTGTGTTAGTGTTGAAAAACCACTTTTCGCACTTGTGTTGGTGCAGGAAACCACTTTTGCACTTGTATTAGTGTGGAAAAAACACTTTTCGCACTTGTGTTAGTGTTGAAAAACCACTTTTCGCACTTGTGTTAGTGTTGAAAAACCACTTTTCGCACTTGTGTTGGTGCAGGAAACCACTTTTGCACTTGTATTAGTGTGGAAAAAACACTTTTTGCACTTTTGATAGTGTTGAAAAACCACTTTTCGCACTTGTGTTGGTGCAGGAAACCACTATTGCACTTGTATTAGTGTGGAAAAACACTTTTTGCACTTGTGATAGTGTTGAAAAACCACTTTTCGCACTTGTGTTAATGTTGAAAAACCACTTTTCGCACTTGTGTTAGTGTTGAAAAACCACTTTTCGCACTTGTGTTGGTGCAGGAAACCACTTTTGCACTTGTATTAGTGTGGAAAAAACACTTTTCGCACTTGTGTTAGTGTTGAAAAACCACTTTTGCACTTGTATTAGTGTGGAAAAAACACTTTTTGCACTTTTGATAGTGTTGAAAAACCACTTTTCGCACTTGTGTTGGTGCAGGAAACCACTTTTGCACTTGTATTAGTGTGGAAAAAACACATTTTGCACTTTTGATAGTGTTGAAAAACCACTTTTCGCACTTGTGTTGGTGCAGGAAACCACTATTGCACTTGTATTAGTGTGGAAAAACCACTTTTCGCACTTGTGTTAGTGTTGGAAAACCACTTTTCGCATTTGTGTTAGTGTTGAAAAACCACTTTTGCACTTGTATTAGTGTGGAAAAAACACTTTTTGCACTTTTGATAGTGTTGAAAAACCACTTTTCGCACTTGTGTTGGTGCAGGAAACCACTTTTGCACTTGTATTAGTGTGGAAAAAACACTTTTTGCACTTGTGATAGTGTTGAAAAACCACTTTTCGCACTTGTGTTAGTGTTGAAAAACACTTTTCGCACTTGTGTTGGTGCAGGAAACCACTTTTGCACTTGTATTAGTGTGGAAAAACCACTTTTCACACTTGTGTTAGTGTTGAAAGACAACTTTTCGCACTTGTGTTGGTGCAGGAAACCACTTTTGCACTTGTATTAGTGTGGAAAAGCCACTTTTGGCACTTGTGTTAGTGTTGAAAAACCACTTTTCGCACTTGTGTTAGTGTTGAAAAACCACTTTTCGCAGTTGTGTTGGTGCAGGAAACCACTTTTGCACTTGTATTAGTGTGGAAAAACCACTTTTCACACTTGTGTTAGTGTTGAAAAACCACTTTTCGCACTTGTGTTAGTGTTGAAAAACCACTTTTCGCACTTGTGTTGGTGCAGGAAACCACTTTTGCACTTGTATTAGTGTGGGAAAAACACTTTTCGCACTTGTGTTAGTGTTGAAAAACCACTTTTCGCACTTGTGTTCGTGTTGAAAAACCACTTTTCGCACTTGTGTTGGTGCAGGAAACCACTTTTGCACTTGTATTGGTGTGGGAAAACCACTTTTTGCACTTGTGTTAGTGTTGAAAAGCCACTTTTCGCACTTGTGTTAGTGTTGAAAAACCACTTTTCGCACTTGTGTTGGTGCAGGAAACCACTTTTGCACTTGTATTAGTGTGGAAAAACCACTTTTCGCACTTGTGTTAGTGTTGAAAAACCACTTTTCGCACTTGTGTTAGTGTTGAAAAACCACTTTTTGCACTTGTGTTGGAGCAGGAAACCACTTTTGCACTTGTATTAGTGTGGAAAAACACTTTTTGCACTTGTTATAGTGTTGAAAAACCACTTTTCGCACTTGTGTTGGTGCAGGAAACCACTTTTGCACTTGTATTAGTGTGGAAAAAACACTTTTTGCACTTGTGATAGTGTTGAAAAACCACTTTTCGCACTTGTGATAGTGTTGAAAAACCACTTTTCGCACTTGTGTTAGTGTTGAAAAACCACTTTTCGCACTTGTGTTGGTGCAGGAAACCACTTTTGCACTTGTATTAGTGTGGAAAAAACACTTTTCGCACTTGTGTTAGTGTAGAAAAACCACTTTTCGCACTTGTGTTGGTGCAGGAAACCACTTTTGCACTTGTATTAGTGTGGAAAAAAGACTTTTTGCACTTGTGATAGTGTTGAAAAACCACTTTTCGCACTTTTGTTAGTGTTGAAAAACCACTTTTCGCACTTGTGTTAGTGTTGAAAAACCACTTTTCGCACTTGTGTTGGTGCAGGAAACCACTTTTGCACTTGTATTAGTGTGGAAAAAACACTTTTCGCACTTGTGTTAGTGTTGAAAAACCACTTTTCGCACTTGTGTTCGTGTTGAAAAACCACTTTTCGCACTTGTGTTGGTGCAGGAAACCACTTTTGCACTTGTATTAGTGTGGAAAAACCACTTTTTGCACTTGTGTTAGTGTTGAAAATCCACTTTTCGCACTTGTGTTAGTGTTGAAAAACCACTTTTCGCACTTGTGTTGGTGCAGGAAACCACTTTTGCACTTGTATTAGTGTGGAAAAACCACTTTTCACACTTGTGTTAGTGTTGAAAACACCTTTTCGCACTTGTGTTAGTGTTGTAAAACCACATTTCGCACTTGTGTTAGTGTTGAAAAACCACTTTTCGCATTTGTGTTGGTGCAGGAAACCACTTTTGCACTTGTATTAGTGTGGAAAAAACACTTTTCACACTTGTGTTAGTGTTGAAAAACCACTTTTCGCACTTGTGTTAGTGTTGAAAAACCACTTTTCGCACTTGTGTTAGTGTTGAAAAACCACTTTTCGCACTTGTGTTAGTGTGGAAAAACCACTTTTCGCACTTGTGTTAGTGTTGAAAAGCCACTTTTCGCACTTGTGTTAGTGTTGTAAAACCACTTTTCGCACTTGTGTTGGTGCAGGAAACCACTTTTCCACTTGTATTAGTGTGGAAAAACCACTTTTCGCACTTGTGTTAGTGTTGAAAAGCCACTTTTCGCACTTGTGTTAGTGTTGTAAAACCACTTTTCGCACTTGTGTTGGTGCAGGAAACCACTTTTGCACTTGTATTAGTGTGGAAATACCACTTTTCGCACTTGTTAGTGTTGAAAAACCACTTTTCGCACTTGTGTTAGTGTTGAAAAACCACTTTTCGCACTTGTGTTAGTGTTGAAAAACCACTTTTCGCACTTGTGTTGGTGCAGGAAACCACTTTTGCACTTGTATTAGTGTGGAATAAAGACTTTTTGCACTTGTGATAGTGTTGATAAACCAATTTTCGCACTTTTGTTAGTGTTGAAAAACCACTTTTCGCACTTGTGTTGGTGCAGGAAACCACTTTTGCACTTGTATTAGTGTGAAAAATCACTTTTCGCACTTGTTTTAGTGTTGAAAAACCACTTTTCGCACTTGTGTTAGTGTTGAAAAACCACTTTTCGCACTTGTGTTAGTGTTGAAAAACCACTTTTCGCACTTGTGTTGGTGCAGGAAACCACTTTTGCACTTGTATTAGTGTGGAAAAAACACTATTCGCTCTTGTGTTAGTGTTGAAAAACCACTTTTCGCACTTGTGTTAGTGTTGAAAAACCACTTTTCGCACTTGTGTTAGTGTTGAAAAACCACTTTTCGCACTTGTGTTGGTGCAGGAAACCACTTTTGCACTTGTATTAGTGTGGAAAAACCACTTTTCGCACTTGTGTTAGTGTTGAAAAACCACTTTTCGCACTTGTGTTAGTGTTGAAACACCACTTTTCGCACATGTGTTGGTGCAGGAAACCACTTTTGCACTTGTATTAGTGTGGAAAAACACTTTTTGCACTTGTGATAGTGTTGAAAAACCACTTTTCGCACTTGTGTTAATGTTGAAAAACCACTTTTCGCACTTGTGTTAGTGTTGAAAAACCACTTTTCGCACTTGTGTTGGTGCAGGAAACCACTTTTGCACTTGTATTAGTGTGGAAAAAACACTTTTCGCACTTGTGTTAGTGTTGAAAAACCACTTTTCGCACTTGTGTTAGTGTTGAAAAACCACTTTTCGCACTTGTGTTAGTGTTGAAAAACCACTTTTCGCACTTGTGTTGGTGCAGGAAACCACTTTTGCACTTGTATTAGTGTGGAAAAAACACTTTTTGCACTTTTGATAGTGTTGAAAAACCACTTTTCGCACTTGTGTTGGTGCAGGAAACCACTATTGCACTTGTATTAGTGTGGAAAAACCACTTTTCGCACTTGTGTTAGTGTTGGAAAACCACTTTTCGCATTTGTGTTAGTGTTGAAAAACCACTTTTCGCACTTGTGTTGGTGCAGGAAACCACTTTTGCACTTGTATTAGTGTGGAAAAAACACTTTTTGCACTTGTGATAGTGTTGAAAAACCACTTTTCGCACTTGTGTTAGTGTTGAAAAACCACTTTTCGCACTTGTGTTGGTGCAGGAAACCACTTTTGCACTTGTATTAGTGTGGAAAAACCACTTTTCACACTTGTGTTAGTGTTGAAAGACAACTTTTCGCACTTGTGTTGGTGCAGGAAACCACTTTTGCACTTGTATTAGTGTGGAAAAGCCACTTTTGGCACTTGTGTTAGTGTTGAAAAACCACTTTTCGCACTTGTGTTAGTGTTGAAAAACCACTTTTCGCAGTTGTGTTGGTGCAGGAAACCACTTTTGCACTTGTATTAGTGTGGAAAAACCACTTTTCGCACTTGTGTTAGTGTTGAAAAACCACTTTTCGCACTTGTGTTAGTGTTGAAAAACCACTTTTCGCACTTGTGTTGGTGCAGGAAACCACTTTTGCACTTGTATTAGTGTGGGAAAAACACTTTTCGCACTTGTGTTAGTGTTGAAAAACCACTTTTCGCACTTTTGTTAGTGTTGAAAAACCACTTTTCGCACTTGTGTTGGTGCAGGAAACCACTTTTGCACTTGTATTAGTGTGGAAAAACCACTTTTCGCACTTGTGTTAGTGTTGAAAAACCACTTTTCGCACTTGTGTTAGTGTTGAAAAACCACTTTTCGCACTTGTGTTAGTGTTGAAAAACCACTTTTCGCACTTGTGTTGGTGCAGGAAACCACTTTTGCACTTGTATTAGTGTGGAAAAAACACTTTTCGCACTTGTGTTAATGTTGAAAAACCACTTTTCGCACTTGTGTTAGTGTTGAAAAACCACTTTTCGCACTTGTGTTAGTGTTGAAAAACCACTTTTCGCACTTGTGTTGGTGCAGGAAACCACTTTTGCACTTGTATTAGTGTGGAAAAAACACTTTTTGCACTTGTGATAGTGTTGAAAAACCACTTTTCGCACTTCTGTTAGTGTTGAAAAACCACTTTTCGCACTTGTGTTGGTGCAGGAAACCACTTTTGCACTTGTATTAGTGTGGAAAAAACACTTTTCGCACTTGTGTTAGTGTTGAAAAACCACTTTTCGCACTTGTGTTCGTGTTGAAAAACCACTTTTCGCACTTGTGTTAGTGTTGAAAAACCACTTTTCGCATTTGTGTTGGTGCAGGAAACCACTTTTGCACTTGTATTAGTGTGGAAAAAACACTTTTCGCACTTGTGTTGGTGTTGAAAAGCCACTTTTCGCACTTGTGTTAGTGTTGAAAAGCCACTTTTCGCACTTGTGTTAGTGTTGTAAAACCACTTTTCGCACTTGTGTTGGTGCAGGAAACCACTTTTGCACTTGTATTAGTGTGGAAAAACCACTTTTCGCACTTGTGTTAGTGTTGAAAAGCCAATTTTCGCACTTGTGTTAGTGTTGTAAAACCACTTTTCGCACTTGTGTTGGTGCAGGAATCCACTTTTGCACTTGTATTAGTGTGGAAAAACCACTTTTCGCACTTGTGTTAGTGTTGAAAAACCACTTTTCGCACTTGTGTTAGTGTTGAAAAACCACTTTTCGCACTTGTTAGTGTTGAAAAACCACTTTTCGCACTTGTGTTGGTGCAGGAAACCACTTTTGCACTTGTATTAGTGTGGAAAAAACACTTTTCGCACTTGTGTTAATGTTGAAAAACCACTTTTCGCACTTGTGTTAGTGTTGAAAAACCACTTTTCGCACTTGTGTTAGTGTTGAAAAACCACTTTTCGCACTTGTGTTGGTGCAGGAAACCACTTTCGCACTTGTATTAGTGTGGCAAAAACACTTTTCGCACTTGTGTTAGTGTTGAAAAAAGAACTTTTCGCACTTGTGTTAGTGTTGAAAAACCACTTTTCGCACTTGTGTTGGTGCAAGAAACCACTTTTGCACTTGTATTAGTGTGGAAAAACCACTTTTTGCACTTGTGTTAGTGTTGAAAAGCCACTTTTCGCACTTGTGTTAGTGTTGAAAAACCACTTTTCGCACTTGTGTTGGTGCAGGAAACCACTTTTGCACTTGTATTAGTGTGGCAAAAACACTTTTTGCACTTGTGATAGTGTTGAAAAACCACTTTTAGCACTTGTGTTGGTGTTGAAAAACCACTTTTCGCACTTGTGTTGGTGCAGGAAACCACTTTTGCTCTTGTATTAGTGTGGAAAAAACACTTTTCGCACTTGTGTTAGTGTTGAAAAACCACTTTTCGCACTTGCGTTAGTGTTGAAAAACCACTTTTCGCACTTGTGTTGGTGCAGGAAACCACTTTCGCACTTGTATTAGTGTGGCAAAAACACTTTTCGCACTTGTGTTAGTGTTGAAAAACCACTTTTCGCACTTGTGTTAGTGTTGAAAAACCACTTTTCGCACTTGTGTTGGTGCAGGAAACCACTTTTGCACTTGTATTAGTGTGGAAAAAACACTTTTCGCACTTGTGTTAGTGTTGAAAAACCACTTTTCGCACTTGTGTTAGTGTTGAAAAACCACTTTTCGCACTTGTGTTAGTGTTGAAAAACCACTTTTCGCACTTGTGTTGGTGCAGGAAACCACTTTTGCACTTGTATTAGTGTGGAAAAACCACTTTTCGCACTTGTGTTAGTGTTGAAAAGCCACTTTTCGCACTTGTGTTAGTGTTGTAAAACCACTTTTCGCACTTGTGTAGGTGCAGGAAACCACTTTTCCACTTGTATTAGTGTGGAAAAACCACTTTTCGCACTTGTGTTAGTGTTGAAAAGCCACTTTTCGCACTTGTGTTAGTGTTGTAAAACCACTTTTCGCACTTGTGTTGGTGCAGGAAACCACTTTTGCACTTGTATTAGTGTGGAAAAACCACTTTTCTCACTTGTGTTAGTGTTGAAAAACCACTTTTCGCACTTGTGTTAGTGTTGAAAAACCACTTTTCGCACTTGTGTTAGTGTTGAAAAACCACTTTTCGCACTTGTGTTGGTGCAGGAAACCACTTTTGCACTTGTATTAGTGTGGGAAAAACACTTTTCGCACTTGTGTTAGTGTTGAAAAACCACTTTTCGCACTTGTGTTAGTGTTGAAAAACCACTTTTCGCACTTGTGTTAGTGTTGAAAAACCACTTTTCGCACTTGTGTTGGTGCAGGACACCACTTTTGCACTTGTATTAGTGTGGAAAAAACACTTTTTGCACTTGTGATAGTGTTGAAAAACCACTTTTGCACTTGTATTAGTGTGGAAAAACCACTTTTCGCACTTGTGTTAGTGTTGAAAAACCACTTTTCGCACTTGTGTTAGTGTTGAAAAACCACTTTTTGCACTTGTGTTGGAGCAGGAAACCACTTTTGCACTTGTATTAGTGTGGAAAAACACTTTTTGCACTTGTTATAGTGTTGAAAAACCACTTTTCGCACTTGTGTTAGTGTTGAAAAACCACTTTTTGCACTTGTGTTGGTGCAGGAAACCACTTTTGCACTTGTATTAGTGTGGAAAAAACACTTTTTGCACTTGTGATAGTGTTGAAAAACCACTTTTCGCACTTGTGTTAGTGTTGTAAAACCACTTTTCGCACTTGTGTTAGTGTTGAAAAACCACTTTTCGCATTTGTGTTGGTGCAGGAAACCACTTTTGCACTTGTATTAGTGTGGAAAAAACACTTTTCGCACTTGTGTTAGTGTTGAAAAACCACTTTTCGCACTTGTGTTAGTGTTGAAAAACCACTTTTCGCACTTGTGTTAGTGTTGAAAAACCACTTTTCGCACTTGTGTTGGTGCAGGAAACCACTTTTGCACTTGTATTAGCGTGGAAAAACCACTTTTCGCACTTGTGTTAGTGTTGAAAAGCCACTTTTCGCACTTGTGTTAGTGTTGAAAAACCACTTTTCGCACTTGTGTTGGTGCAGGAAACCACTTTTGCACTTGTATTAGTGTGGAAAAACCACTTTTCGCACTTGTGTTAGTGTTGAAAAACCACTTTTCGCACTTGTGTTAGTGTTGAAAAACCACTTTTTGCACTTGTGTTGGAGCAGGAAACCACTTTTGCACTTGTATTAGTGTGGAAAAACCACTTTTCGCACTTGTGTTAGTGTTGAAAAACCACTTTTCGCACTTGTGTTAGTGTTGAAACACCACTTTTCGCACATGTGTTGGTGCAGGAAACCACTTTTGCACTTGTATTAGTGTGGAAAAACACTTTTTGCACTTGTGATAGTGTTGAAAAACCACTTTTCGCACTTGTGTTAATGTTGAAAAACCACTTTTCGCACTTGTGTTAGTGTTGAAAAACCACTTTTCGCACTTGTGTTGGTGCAGGAAACCACTTTTGCACTTGTATTAGTGTGGAAAAAACACTTTTCGCACTTGTGTTAGTGTTGAAAAACCACTTTTCGCACTTGTGTTAGTGTTGAAAAACCACTTTTCGCACTTGTGTTAGTGTTGAAAAACCACTTTTCGCACTTGTGTTGGTGCAGGAAACCACTTTTGCACTTGTATTAGTGTGGAAAAAACACTTTTTGCACTTTTGATAGTGTTGAAAAACCACTTTTCGCACTTGTGTTGGTGCAGGAAACCACTATTGCACTTGTATTAGTGTGGAAAAACCACTTTTCGCACTTGTGTTAGTGTTGGAAAACCACTTTTCGCATTTGTGTTAGTGTTGAAAAACCACTTTTCGCACTTGTGTTGGTGCAGGAAACCACTTTTGCACTTGTATTAGTGTGGAAAAAACACTTTTTGCACTTGTGATAGTGTTGAAAAACCACTTTTCGCACTTGTGTTAGTGTTGAAAAACCACTTTTCGCACTTGTGTTGGTGCAGGAAACCACTTTTGCACTTGTATTAGTGTGGAAAAACCACTTTTCACACTTGTGTTAGTGTTGAAAGACAACTTTTCGCACTTGTGTTGGTGCAGGAAACCACTTTTGCACTTGTATTAGTGTGGAAAAGCCACTTTTGGCACTTGTGTTAGTGTTGAAAAACCACTTTTCGCACTTGTGTTAGTGTTGAAAAACCACTTTTCGCAGTTGTGTTGGTGCAGGAAACCACTTTTGCACTTGTATTAGTGTGGAAAAACCACTTTTCGCACTTGTGTTAGTGTTGAAAAACCACTTTTCGCACTTGTGTTAGTGTTGAAAAACCACTTTTCGCACTTGTGTTGGTGCAGGAAACCACTTTTGCACTTGTATTAGTGTGGGAAAAACACTTTTCGCACTTGTGTTAGTGTTGAAAAACCACTTTTCGCACTTTTGTTAGTGTTGAAAAACCACTTTTCGCACTTGTGTTGGTGCAGGAAACCACTTTTGCACTTGTATTAGTGTGGAAAAACCACTTTTCGCACTTGTGTTAGTGTTGAAAAACCACTTTTCGCACTTGTGTTAGTGTTGAAAAACCACTTTTCGCACTTGTGTTAGTGTTGAAAAACCACTTTTCGCACTTGTGTTGGTGCAGGAAACCACTTTTGCACTTGTATTAGTGTGGAAAAAACACTTTTCGCACTTGTGTTAATGTTGAAAAACCACTTTTCGCACTTGTGTTAGTGTTGAAAAACCACTTTTCGCACTTGTGTTAGTGTTGAAAAACCACTTTTCGCACTTGTGTTGGTGCAGGAAACCACTTTTGCACTTGTATTAGTGTGGAAAAAACACTTTTTGCACTTGTGATAGTGTTGAAAAACCACTTTTCGCACTTCTGTTAGTGTTGAAAAACCACTTTTCGCACTTGTGTTGGTGCAGGAAACCACTTTTGCACTTGTATTAGTGTGGAAAAAACACTTTTCGCACTTGTGTTAGTGTTGAAAAACCACTTTTCGCACTTGTGTTCGTGTTGAAAAACCACTTTTCGCACTTGTGTTAGTGTTGAAAAACCACTTTTCGCATTTGTGTTGGTGCAGGAAACCACTTTTGCACTTGTATTAGTGTGGAAAAAACACTTTTCGCACTTGTGTTGGTGTTGAAAAGCCACTTTTCGCACTTGTGTTAGTGTTGAAAAGCCACTTTTCGCACTTGTGTTAGTGTTGTAAAACCACTTTTCGCACTTGTGTTGGTGCAGGAAACCACTTTTGCACTTGTATTAGTGTGGAAAAACCACTTTTCGCACTTGTGTTAGTGTTGAAAAGCCAATTTTCGCACTTGTGTTAGTGTTGTAAAACCACTTTTCGCACTTGTGTTGGTGCAGGAATCCACTTTTGCACTTGTATTAGTGTGGAAAAACCACTTTTCGCACTTGTGTTAGTGTTGAAAAACCACTTTTCGCACTTGTGTTAGTGTTGAAAAACCACTTTTCGCACTTGTTAGTGTTGAAAAACCACTTTTCGCACTTGTGTTGGTGCAGGAAACCACTTTTGCACTTGTATTAGTGTGGAAAAAACACTTTTCGCACTTGTGTTAATGTTGAAAAACCACTTTTCGCACTTGTGTTAGTGTTGAAAAACCACTTTTCGCACTTGTGTTAGTGTTGAAAAACCACTTTTCGCACTTGTGTTGGTGCAGGAAACCACTTTCGCACTTGTATTAGTGTGGCAAAAACACTTTTCGCACTTGTGTTAGTGTTGAAAAACCACTTTTCGCACTTGTGTTAGTGTTGAAAAACCACTTTTCGCACTTGTGTTGGTGCAAGAAACCACTTTTGCACTTGTATTAGTGTGGAAAAACCACTTTTTGCACTTGTGTTAGTGTTGAAAAGCCACTTTTCGCACTTGTGTTAGTGTTGAAAAACCACTTTTCGCACTTGTGTTGGTGCAGGAAACCACTTTTGCACTTGTATTAGTGTGGCAAAAACACTTTTTGCACTTGTGATAGTGTTGAAAAACCACTTTTAGCACTTGTGTTGGTGTTGAAAAACCACTTTTCGCACTTGTGTTGGTGCAGGAAACCACTTTTGCTCTTGTATTAGTGTGGAAAAAACACTTTTCGCACTTGTGTTAGTGTTGAAAAACCACTTTTCGCACTTGCGTTAGTGTTGAAAAACCACTTTTCGCACTTGTGTTGGTGCAGGAAACCACTTTCGCACTTGTATTAGTGTGGCAAAAACACTTTTCGCACTTGTGTTAGTGTTGAAAAACCACTTTTCGCACTTGTGTTAGTGTTGAAAAACCACTTTTCGCACTTGTGTTGGTGCAGGAAACCACTTTTGCACTTGTATTAGTGTGGAAAAAACACTTTTCGCACTTGTGTTAGTGTTGAAAAACCACTTTTCGCACTTGTGTTAGTGTTGAAAAACCACTTTTCGCACTTGTGTTAGTGTTGAAAAACCACTTTTCGCACTTGTGTTGGTGCAGGAAACCACTTTTGCACTTGTATTAGTGTGGAAAAACCACTTTTCGCACTTGTGTTAGTGTTGAAAAGCCACTTTTCGCACTTGTGTTAGTGTTGTAAAACCACTTTTCGCACTTGTGTAGGTGCAGGAAACCACTTTTCCACTTGTATTAGTGTGGAAAAACCACTTTTCGCACTTGTGTTAGTGTTGAAAAGCCACTTTTCGCACTTGTGTTAGTGTTGTAAAACCACTTTTCGCACTTGTGTTGGTGCAGGAAACCACTTTTGCACTTGTATTAGTGTGGAAAAACCACTTTTCTCACTTGTGTTAGTGTTGAAAAACCACTTTTCGCACTTGTGTTAGTGTTGAAAAACCACTTTTCGCACTTGTGTTAGTGTTGAAAAACCACTTTTCGCACTTGTGTTGGTGCAGGAAACCACTTTTGCACTTGTATTAGTGTGGGAAAAACACTTTTCGCACTTGTGTTAGTGTTGAAAAACCACTTTTCGCACTTGTGTTAGTGTTGAAAAACCACTTTTCGCACTTGTGTTAGTGTTGAAAAACCACTTTTCGCACTTGTGTTGGTGCAGGACACCACTTTTGCACTTGTATTAGTGTGGAAAAAACACTTTTTGCACTTGTGATAGTGTTGAAAAACCACTTTTCGCACTTGTGTTAGTGTTGAAAAACCACTTTTCGCACTTGTGTTGGTGCAGGAAACCACTTTTGCACTTGTATTAGTGTGGAAAAACCACTTTTCGCACTTGTGTTAGTGTTGAAAAACCACTTTTCGCACTTGTGTTAGTGTTGAAAAACCACTTTTTGCACTTGTGTTGGAGCAGGAAACCACTTTTGCACTTGTATTAGTGTGGAAAAACACTTTTTGCACTTGTTATAGTGTTGAAAAACCACTTTTCGCACTTGTGTTAGTGTTGAAAAACCACTTTTTGCACTTGTGTTGGTGCAGGAAACCACTTTTGCACTTGTATTAGTGTGGAAAAAACACTTTTTGCACTTGTGATAGTGTTGAAAAACCACTTTTCGCACTTGTGTTAGTGTTGTAAAACCACTTTTCGCACTTGTGTTAGTGTTGAAAAACCACTTTTCGCATTTGTGTTGGTGCAGGAAACCACTTTTGCACTTGTATTAGTGTGGAAAAAACACTTTTCGCACTTGTGTTAGTGTTGAAAAACCACTTTTCGCACTTGTGTTAGTGTTGAAAAACCACTTTTCGCACTTGTGTTAGTGTTGAAAAACCACTTTTCGCACTTGTGTTGGTGCAGGAAACCACTTTTGCACTTGTATTAGCGTGGAAAAACCACTTTTCGCACTTGTGTTAGTGTTGAAAAGCCACTTTTCGCACTTGTGTTAGTGTTGAAAAACCACTTTTCGCACTTGTGTTGGTGCAGGAAACCACTTTTGCACTTGTATTAGTGTGGAAAAACCACTTTTCGCACTTGTGTTAGTGTTGAAAAACCACTTTTCGCACTTGTGTTAGTGTTGAAAAACCACTTTTTGCACTTGTGTTGGAGCAGGAAACCACTTTTGCACTTGTATTAGTGTGGAAAAACACTTTTTGCACTTGTTATAGTGTTGAAAAACCACTTTTCGCACTTGTGTTGGTGCAGGAAACCACTTTTGCACTTGTATTAGTGTGGAAAAAACACTTTTTGCACTTGTGATAGTGTTGAAAAACCACTTTTCGCACTTGTGTTAGTGTTGAAAAACCACTTTTCGCACTTGTGTTAGTGTTGAAAAACCACTTTTCGCACTTGTGTTGGTGCAGGAAACCACTTTTGCACTTGTATTAGTGTGGAAAAAACACTTTTCGCACTTGTGTTAGTGTAGAAAAACCACTTTTCGCACTTGTGTTGGTGCAGGAAACCACTTTTGCACTTGTATTAGTATGGAAAAACCACTTTTCGCACTTGTGTTAGTGTTGAAAAGCCACTTTTCGCACTTGTGTTAGTGTTGTAAAACCACTTTTCGCACTTGTGTTGGTGCAGGAAACCACTTTTGCACTTGTATTAGTGTGGAAAAAAGACTTTTTGCACTTGTGATAGTGTTGAAAAACCACTTTTCGCACTTTTGTTAGTGTTGAAAAACCACTTTTCGCACTTGTGTTAGTGTTGAAAAACCACTTTTCGCACTTGTGTTGGTGCAGGAAACCACTTTTGCACTTGTATTAGTGTGGAAAAAACACTTTTCGCACTTGTGTTAGTGTTGAAAAACCACTTTTCGCACTTGTGTTCGTGTTGAAAAACCACTTTTTGCACTTGTGTTGGTGCAGGAAACCACTTTTGCACTTGTATTAGTGTGGAAAAACCACTTTTTGCACTTGTGTTAGTGTTGAAAATCCACTTTTCGCACTTGTGTTAGTGTTGAAAAACCACTTTTCGCACTTGTGTTGGTGCAGGAAACCACTTTTGCACTTGTATTAGTGTGGAAAAACCACTTTTCACACTTGTGTTAGTGTTGAAAACAACTTTTCGCACTTGTGTTAGTGTTGTAAAACCACTTTTCGCACTTGTGTTAGTGTTGAAAAACCACTTTTCGCATTTGTGTTGGTGCAGGAAACCACTTTTGCACTTGTATTAGTGTGGAAAAAACACTTTTCACACTTGTGTTAGTGTTGAAAAACCACTTTTCGCACTTGTGTTAGTGTTGAAAAACCACTTTTCGCACTTGTGTTAGTCTTGAAAAACCACTTTTCGCACTTGTGTTAGTGTGGAAAAACCACTTTTCGCACTTGTGTTAGTGTTGAAAAGCCACTTTTCGCACTTGTGTTAGTGTTGTAAAACCACTTTTCGCACTTGTGTTGGTGCAGGAAACCACTTTTCCACTTGCATTAGTGTGGAAAAACCACTTTTCGCACTTGTGTTAGTGTTGAAAAGCCACTTTTCGCACTTGTGTTGGTGCAGGAAACCACTTTTGCACTTGTATTAGTGTGGAAATACCACTTTTCACACTTGTTAGTGTTGAAAAACCACTTTTCGCACTTGTGTTAGTGTTGAAAAACCACTTTTCGCACTTGTGTTAGTGTTGAAAAACCACTTTTCGCACTTGTGTTGGTGCAGGAAACCACTTTTGCACTTGTATTAGTGTGGAATAAAGACTTTTTGCACTTGTGATAGTGTTGAAAAACCAATTTTCGCACTTTTGTTAGTGTTGAAAAACCACTTTTCGCACTTGTGTTGGTGCAGGAAACCACTTTTGCACTTGTATTAGTGTGAAAAATCACTTTTCGCACTTGTGTTAGTGTTGAAAAACCACTTTTCGCACTTGTGTTAGTGTTGAAAAACCACTTTTCGCACTTGTGTTAGTGTTGAAAAACCACTTTTCGCACTTGTGTTGGTGCAGGAAACCACTTTTGCACTTGTATTAGTGTGGAAAAAACACTATTCGCTCTTGTGTTAGTGTTGAAAAACCACTTTTCGCACTTGTGTTAGTGTTGAAAAACCACTTTTCGCACTTGTGTTAGTGTTGAAAAACCACTTTTCGCACTTGTGTTGGTGCAGGAAACCACTTTTGCACTTGTATTAGTGTGGAAAAACCACTTTTCGCACTTGTGTTAGTGTTGTAAAACCACTTTTCGCACTTGTGTTAGTGTTGAAACACCACTTTTCGCACATGTGTTGGTGCAGGAAACCACTTTTGCACTTGTATTAGTGTGGAAAAACACTTTTTGCACTTGTGATAGTGTTGAAAAACCACTTTTCGCACTTGTGTTAATGTTGAAAAACCACTTTTCGCACTTGTGTTAGTGTTGAAAAACCACTTTTCGCACTTGTGTTGGTGCAGGAAACCACTTTTGCACTTGTTTTAGTGTGGAAAAACCACTTTTCGCACTTGTGTTAGTGTTGGAAAACCACTTTTCGCATTTGTGTTAGTGTTGAAAAACCACTTTTGCACTTGTATTAGTGTGGAAAAAACACTTTTTGCACTTTTGATAGTGTTGAAAAACCACTTTTCGCACTTGTGTTGGTGCAGGAAACCACTTTTGCACTTGTATTAGTGTGGAAAAAACACTTTTTGCACTTGTGATAGTGTTGAAAAACCACTTTTCGCACTTGTGATAGTGTTGAAAAACCACTTTTCGCACTTGTGTTGGTGCAGGAAACCACTTTTGCACTTGTATTAGTGTGGAAAAAACACTTTTCACACTTGTGTTAGTGTTGAAAGACAACTTTTCGCACTTGTGTTGGTGCAGGAAACCACTTTTGCACTTGTATTAGTGTGGAAAAGCCACTTTTGGCACTTGTGTTAGTGTTGAAAAACCACTTTTCGCACTTGTGTTAGTGTTGAAAAACCACTTTTCGCAGTTGTGTTGGTGCAGGAAACCACTTTTGCACTTGTATTAGTGTGGAAAAACCACTTTTCACACTTGTGTTAGTGTTGAAAAACCACTTTTCGCACTTGTGTTAGTGTTGAAAAACCACTTTTCGCACTTGTGTTGGTGCAGGAAACCACTTTTGCACTTGTATTAGTGTGGGAAAAACACTTTTCGCACTTGTGTTAGTGTTGAAAAACCACTTTTCGCACTTGTGTTCGTGTTGAAAAACCACTTTTCGCACTTGTGTTGGTGCAGGAAACCACTTTTGCACTTGTATTGGTGTGGGAAAACCACTTTTTGCACTTGTGTTAGTGTTGAAAAGCCACTTTTCGCACTTGTGTTAGTGTTGAAAAACCACTTTTCGCACTTGTGTTGGTGCAGGAAACCACTTTTGCACTTGTATTAGTGTGGAAAAACCACTTTTCGCACTTGTGTTAGTGTTGAAAAACCACTTTTCGCACTTGTGTTAGTGTTGAAAAACCACTTTTTGCACTTGTGTTGGAGCAGGAAACCACTTTTGCACTTGTATTAGTGTGGAAAAACACTTTTTGCACTTGTTATAGTGTTGAAAAACCACTTTTCGCACTTGTGTTGGTGCAGGAAACCACTTTTGCACTTGTATTAGTGTGGAAAAAACACTTTTTGCACTTGTGATAGTGTTGAAAAACCACTTTTCGCACTTGTGATAGTGTTGAAAAACCACTTTTCGCACTTGTGTTAGTGTTGAAAAACCACTTTTCGCACTTGTGTTGGTGCAGGAAACCACTTTTGCACTTGTATTAGTGTGGAAAAAACACTTTTCGCACTTGTGTTAGTGTAGAAAAACCACTTTTCGCACTTGTGTTGGTGCAGGAAACCACTTTTGCACTTGTATTAGTGTGGAAAAACCACTTTTCGCACTTGTGTTAGTGTTGAAAAGCCACTTTTCGCACTTGTGTTAGTGTTGTAAAACCACTTTTCGCACTTGTGTTGGTGCAGGAAACCACTTTTGCACTTGTATTAGTGTGGAAAAAAGACTTTTTGCACTTGTGATAGTGTTGAAAAACCACTTTTCGCACTTTTGTTAGTGTTGAAAAACCACTTTTCGCACTTGTGTTAGTGTTGAAAAACCACTTTTCGCACTTGTGTTGGTGCAGGAAACCACTTTTGCACTTGTATTAGTGTGGAAAAAACACTTTTCGCACTTGTGTTAGTGTTGAAAAACCACTTTTCGCACTTGTGTTCGTGTTGAAAAACCACTTTTCGCACTTGTGTTGGTGCAGGAAACCACTTTTGCACTTGTATTAGTGTGGAAAAACCACTTTTTGCACTTGTGTTAGTGTTGAAAAACCACTTTTCGCACTTGTGTTGGTGCAGGAAACCACTTTTGCACTTGTATTAGTGTGGAATAAAGACTTTTTGCACTTGTGATAGTGTTGAAAAACCAATTTTCGCACTTTTGTTAGTGTTGAAAAACCACTTTTCGCACTTGTGTTGGTGCAGGAAACCACTTTTGCACTTGTATTAGTGTGAAAAATCACTTTTCGCACTTGTGTTAGTGTTGAAAAACCACTTTTCGCACTTGTGTTAGTGTTGAAAAACCACTTTTCGCACTTGTGTTAGTGTTGAAAAACCACTTTTCGCACTTGTGTTGGTGCAGGAAACCACTTTTGCACTTGTATTAGTGTGGAAAAAACACTATTCGCTCTTGTGTTAGTGTTGAAAAACCACTTTTCGCACTTGTGTTAGTGTTGAAAAACCACTTTTCGCACTTGTGTTAGTGTTGAAAAACCACTTTTCGCACTTGTGTTGGTGCAGGAAACCACTTTTGCACTTGTATTAGTGTGGAAAAACCACTTTTCGCACTTGTGTTAGTGTTGAAAAACCACTTTTCGCACTTGTGTTAGTGTTGAAACACCACTTTTCGCACATGTGTTGGTGCAGGAAACCACTTTTGCACTTGTATTAGTGTGGAAAAACACTTTTTGCACTTGTGATAGTGTTGAAAAACCACTTTTCGCACTTGTGTTAATGTTGAAAAACCACTTTTCGCACTTGTGTTAGTGTTGAAAAACCACTTTTCGCACTTGTATTGGTGCAGGAAACCACTTTTGCACTTGTATTAGTGTGGAAAAACCACTTTTCGCACTTGTGTTAGTGTTGGAAAACCACTTTTCGCATTTGTGTTAGTGTTGAAAAACCACTTTTGCACTTGTATTAGTGTGGAAAAAACACTTTTTGCACTTTTGATAGTGTTGAAAAACCACTTTTCGCACTTGTGTTGGTGCAGGAAACCACTTTTGCACTTGTATTAGTGTGGAAAAAACACTTTTTGCACTTGTGATAATGTTGAAAAACCACTTTTCGCACTTGTGTTAGTGTTGAAAAACCACTTTTCGCACTTGTGTTGGTGCAGGAAACCACTTTTGCACTTGTATTAGTGTGGAAAAACCACTTTTCACACTTGTGTTAGTGTTGAAAGACAACTTTTCGCACTTGTGTTGGTGCAGGAAACCACTTTTGCACTTGTATTAGTGTGGAAAAGCCACTTTTGGCACTTGTGTTAGTGTTGAAAAACCACTTTTCGCACTTGTGTTAGTGTTGAAAAACCACTTTTCGCAGTTGTGTTGGTGCAGGAAACCACTTTTGCACTTGTATTAGTGTGGAAAAACCACTTTTCACACTTGTGTTAGTGTTGAAAAACCACTTTTCGCACTTGTGTTAGTGTTGAAAAACCACTTTTCGCACTTGTGTTGGTGCAGGAAACCACTTTTGCACTTGTATTAGTGTGGGAAAAACACTTTTCGCACTTGTGTTAGTGTTGAAAAACCACTTTTCGCACTTGTGTTCGTGTTGAAAAACCACTTTTCGCACTTGTGTTGGTGCAGGAAACCACTTTTGCACTTGTATTGGTGTGGGAAAACCACTTTTTGCACTTGTGTTGGTGTTGAAAAGCCACTTTTCGCACTTGTGTTAGTGTTGAAAAACCACTTTTCGCACTTGTGTTGGTGCAGGAAACCACTTTTGCACTTGTATTAGTGTGGAAAAACCACTTTTCGCACTTGTGTTAGTGTTGAAAAACCACTTTTCGCACTTGTGTTAGTGTTGAAAAACCACTTTTTGCACTTGTGTTGGAGCAGGAAACCACTTTTGCACTTGTATTAGTGTGGAAAAACACTTTTTGCACTTGTTATAGTGTTGAAAAACCACTTTTCGCACTTGTGTTGGTGCAGGAAACCACTTTTGCACTTGTATTAGTGTGGAAAAAACACTTTTTGCACTTGTGATAGTGTTGAAAAACCACTTTTCGCACTTGTGATAGTGTTGAAAAACCACTTTTCGCACTTGTGTTAGTGTTGAAAAACCACTTTTCGCACTTGTGTTGGTGCAGGAAACCACTTTTGCACTTGTATTAGTGTGGAAAAAACACTTTTCGCACTTGTGTTAGTGTAGAAAAACCACTTTTCGCACTTGTGTTGGTGCAGGAAACCACTTTTGCACTTGTATTAGTGTGGAAAAACCACTTTTCGCACTTGTGTTAGTGTTGAAAAGCCACTTTTCGCACTTGTGTTAGTGTTGTAAAACCACTTTTCGCACTTGTGTTGGTGCAGGAAACCACTTTTGCACTTGTATTAGTGTGGAAAAAAGACTTTTTGCACTTGTGATAGTGTTGAAAAACCACTTTTCGCACTTTTGTTAGTGTTGAAAAACCACTTTTCGCACTTGTGTTAGTGTTGAAAAACCACTTTTCGCACTTGTGTTGGTGCAGGAAACCACTTTTGCACTTGTATTAGTGTGGAAAAAACACTTTTCGCACTTGTGTTAGTGTTGAAAAACCACTTTTCGCACTTGTGTTCGTGTTGAAAAACCACTTTTCGCACTTGTGTTGGTGCAGGAAACCACTTTTGCACTTGTATTAGTGTGGAAAAACCACTTTTTGCACTTGTGTTAGTGTTGAAAATCCACTTTTCGCACTTGTGTTAGTGTTGAAAAACCACTTTTCGCACTTGTGTTGGTGCAGGAAACCACTTTTGCACTTGTATTAGTGTGGAAAAACCACTTTTCACACTTGTGTTAGTGTTGAAAACACCTTTTCACACTTGTGTTAGTGTTGTAAAACCACATTTCGCACTTGTGTTAGTGTTGAAAAACCACTTTTCGCATTTGTGTTGGTGCAGGAAACCACTTTTGCACTTGTATTAGTGTGGAAAAAACACTTTTCACACTTGTGTTAGTGTTGAAAAACCACTTTTCGCACTTGTGTTAGTGTTGAAAAACCACTTTTCGCACTTGTGTTAGTGTTGAAAAACCACTTTTCGCACTTGTGTTAGTGTGGAAAAACCACTTTTCGCACTTGTGTTAGTGTTGAAAAGCCACTTTTCGCACTTGTGTTAGTGTTGTAAAACCACTTTTCGCACTTGTGTTGGTGCAGGAAACCACTTTTCCACTTGTATTAGTGTGGAAAAACCACTTTTCGCACTTGTGTTAGTGTTGAAAAGCCACTTTTCGCACTTGTGTTAGTGTTGTAAAACCACTTTTCGCACTTGTGTTGGTGCAGGAAACCACTTTTGCACTTGTATTAGTGTGGAAATACCACTTTTCGCACTTGTTAGTGTTGAAAAACCACTTTTCGCACTTGTATTAGTGTGGAAAAACCAATTTTCGCACTTGTGTTAGTGTTGAAAAACCACTTTTCGCACTTGTGTTAGTGTTGAAAAACCACTTTTTGCACTTGTGTTGGAGCAGGAAACCACTTTTGCACTTGTATTAGTGTGGAAAAACACTTTTTGCACTTGTTATAGTGTTGAAAAACCACTTTTCGCACTTGTGTTAGTGTTGAAAAACCACTTTTTGCACTTGTGTTGGTGCAGGAAACCACTTTTGCACTTGTATTAGTGTGGAAAAAACACTTTTTGCACTTGTGATAGTGTTGAAAAACCACTTTTCGCACTTGTGTTAGTGTTGTAAAACCACTTTTCGCACTTGTGTTAGTGTTGAAAAACCACTTTTCGCATTTGTGTTGGTGCAGGAAACCACTTTTGCACTTGTATTAGTGTGGAAAAAACACTTTTCGCACTTGTGTTAGTGTTGAAAAACCACTTTTCGCACTTGTGTTAGTGTTGAAAAACCACTTTTCGCACTTGTGTTAGTGTTGAAAAACCACTTTTCGCACTTGTGTTGGTGCAGGAAACCACTTTTGCACTTGTATTAGCGTGGAAAAACCACTTTTCGCACTTGTGTTAGTGTTGAAAAGCCACTTTTCGCACTTGTGTTAGTGTTGAAAAACCACTTTTCGCACTTGTGTTGGTGCAGGAAACCACTTTTGCACTTGTATTAGTGTGGAAAAACCACTTTTCGCACTTGTGTTAGTGTTGAAAAACCACTTTTCGCACTTGTGTTAGTGTTGAAAAACCACTTTTTGCACTTGTGTTGGAGCAGGAAACCACTTTTGCACTTGTATTAGTGTGGAAAAACACTTTTTGCACTTGTTATAGTGTTGAAAAACCACTTTTCGCACTTGTGTTGGTGCAGGAAACCACTTTTGCACTTGTATTAGTGTGGAAAAAACACTTTTTGCACTTGTGATAGTGTTGAAAAACCACTTTTCGCACTTGTGTTAGTGTTGAAAAACCACTTTTCGCACTTGTGTTAGTGTTGAAAAACCACTTTTCGCACTTGTGTTGGTGCAGGAAACCACTTTTGCACTTGTATTAGTGTGGAAAAAACACTTTTCGCACTTGTGTTAGTGTAGAAAAACCACTTTTCGCACTTGTGTTGGTGCAGGAAACCACTTTTGCACTTGTATTAGTGTGGAAAAACCACTTTTCGCACTTGTGTTAGTGTTGAAAAGCCACTTTTCGCACTTGTGTTAGTGTTGTAAAACCACTTTTCGCACTTGTGTTGGTGCAGCAAACCACTTTTGCACTTGTATTAGTGTGGAAAAAAGACTTTTTGCACTTGTGATAGTGTTGAAAAACCACTTTTCGCACTTTTGTTAGTGTTGAAAAACCACTTTTCGCACTTGTGTTAGTGTTGAAAAACCACTTTTCGCACTTGTGTTGGTGCAGGAAACCACTTTTGCACTTGTATTAGTGTGGAAAAAACACTTTTCGCACTTGTGTTAGTGTTGAAAAACCACTTTTCGCACTTGTGTTCGTGTTGAAAAACCACTTTTTGCACTTGTGTTGGTGCAGGAAACCACTTTTGCACTTGTATTAGTGTGGAAAAACCACTTTTTGCACTTGTGTTAGTGTTGAAAATCCACTTTTCGCACTTGTGTTAGTGTTGAAAAACCACTTTTCGCACTTGTGTTGGTGCAGGAAACCACTTTTGCACTTGTATTAGTGTGGAAAAACCACTTTTCACACTTGTGTTAGTGTTGAAAACAACTTTTCGCACTTGTGTTAGTGTTGTAAAACCACTTTTCGCACTTGTGTTAGTGTTGAAAAACCACTTTTCGCATTTGTGTTGGTGCAGGAAACCACTTTTGCACTTGTATTAGTGTGGAAAAAACACTTTTCACACTTGTGTTAGTGTTGAAAAACCACTTTTCGCACTTGTGTTAGTGTTGAAAAACCACTTTTCGCACTTGTGTTAGTGTTGAAAAACCACTTTTCGCACTTGTGTTAGTGTGGAAAAACCACTTTTCGCACTTGTGTTAGTGTTGAAAAGCCACTTTTCGCACTTGTGTTAGTGTTGTAAAACCACTTTTCGCACTTGTGTTGGTGCAGGAAACCACTTTTCCACTTGTATTAGTGTGGAAAAACCACTTTTCGCACTTGTGTTAGTGTTGAAAAGCCACTTTTCGCACTTGTGTTGGTGCAGGAAACCACTTTTGCACTTGTATTAGTGTGGAAATACCACTTTTCGCACTTGTTAGTGTTGAAAAACCACTTTTCGCACTTGTGTTAGTGTTGAAAAACCACTTTTCGCACTTGTGTTAGTGTTGAAAAACCACTTTTCGCACTTGTGTTGGTGCAGGAAACCACTTTTGCACTTGTATTAGTGTGGAATAAAGACTTTTTGCACTTGTGATAGTGTTGAAAAACCAATTTTCGCACTTTTGTTAGTGTTGAAAAACCACTTTTCGCACTTGTGTTGGTGCAGGAAACCACTTTTGCACTTGTATTAGTGTGAAAAATCACTTTTCGCACTTGTGTTAGTGTTGAAAAACCACTTTTCGCACTTGTGTTAGTGTTGAAAAACCACTTTTCGCACTTGTGTTAGTGTTGAAACACCACTTTTCGCACATGTGTTGGTGCAGGAAACCACTTTTGCACTTGTATTAGTGTGGAAAAACACTTTTTGCACTTGTGATAGTGTTGAAAAACCACTTTTCGCACTTGTGTTAATGTTGAAAAACCACTTTTCGCACTTGTGTTAGTGTTGAAAAACCACTTTTCGCACTTGTGTTGGTGCAGGAAACCACTTTTGCACTTGTATTAGTGTGGAAAAAACACTTTTCGCACTTGTGTTAGTGTTGAAAAACCACTTTTCGCACTTGTGTTAGTGTTGAAAAACCACTTTTCGCACTTGTGTTGGTGCAGGAAACCACTTTTGCACTTGTATTAGTGTGGAAAAAACACTTTTTGCACTTTTGATAGTGTTGAAAAACCACTTTTCGCACTTGTGTTGGTGCAGGAAACCACTATTGCACTTGTATTAGTGTGGAAAAACACTTTTTGCACTTGTGATAGTGTTGAAAAACCACTTTTCGCACTTGTGTTAATGTTGAAAAACCACTTTTCGCACTTGTGTTAGTGTTGAAAAACCACTTTTCGCACTTGTGTTGGTGCAGGAAACCACTTTTGCACTTGTATTAGTGTGGAAAAAACACTTTTCGCACTTGTGTTAGTGTTGAAAAACCACTTTTGCACTTGTATTAGTGTGGAAAAAACACTTTTTGCACTTTTGATAGTGTTGAAAAACCACTTTTCGCACTTGTGTTGGTGCAGGAAACCACTTTTGCACTTGTATTAGTGTGGAAAAAACACATTTTGCACTTTTGATAGTGTTGAAAAACCACTTTTCGCACTTGTGTTGGTGCAGGAAACCACTATTGCACTTGTATTAGTGTGGAAAAACCACTTTTCGCACTTGTGTTAGTGTTGGAAAACCACTTTTCGCATTTGTGTTAGTGTTGAAAAACCACTTTTGCACTTGTATTAGTGTGGAAAAAACACTTTTTGCACTTTTGATAGTGTTGAAAAACCACTTTTCGCACTTGTGTTGGTGCAGGAAACCACTTTTGCACTTGTATTAGTGTGGAAAAAACACTTTTTGCACTTGTGATAGTGTTGAAAAACCACTTTTCGCACTTGTGTTAGTGTTGAAAAACACTTTTCGCACTTGTGTTGGTGCAGGAAACCACTTTTGCACTTGTATTAGTGTGGAAAAACCACTTTTCACACTTGTGTTAGTGTTGAAAGACAACTTTTCGCACTTGTGTTGGTGCAGGAAACCACTTTTGCACTTGTATTAGTGTGGAAAAGCCACTTTTGGCACTTGTGTTAGTGTTGAAAAACCACTTTTCGCACTTGTGTTAGTGTTGAAAAACCACTTTTCGCAGTTGTGTTGGTGCAGGAAACCACTTTTGCACTTGTATTAGTGTGGAAAAACCACTTTTCACACTTGTGTTAGTGTTGAAAAACCACTTTTCGCACTTGTGTTAGTGTTGAAAAACCACTTTTCGCACTTGTGTTGGTGCAGGAAACCACTTTTGCACTTGTATTAGTGTGGGAAAAACACTTTTCGCACTTGTGTTAGTGTTGAAAAACCACTTTTCGCACTTGTGTTCGTGTTGAAAAACCACTTTTCGCACTTGTGTTGGTGCAGGAAACCACTTTTGCACTTGTATTGGTGTGGGAAAACCACTTTTTGCACTTGTGTTAGTGTTGAAAAGCCACTTTTCGCACTTGTGTTAGTGTTGAAAAACCACTTTTCGCACTTGTGTTGGTGCAGGAAACCACTTTTGCACTTGTATTAGTGTGGAAAAACCACTTTTCGCACTTGTGTTAGTGTTGAAAAACCACTTTTCGCACTTGTGTTAGTGTTGAAAAACCACTTTTTGCACTTGTGTTGGAGCAGGAAACCACTTTTGCACTTGTATTAGTGTGGAAAAACACTTTTTGCACTTGTTATAGTGTTGAAAAACCACTTTTCGCACTTGTGTTGGTGCAGGAAACCACTTTTGCACTTGTATTAGTGTGGAAAAAACACTTTTTGCACTTGTGATAGTGTTGAAAAACCACTTTTCGCACTTGTGATAGTGTTGAAAAACCACTTTTCGCACTTGTGTTAGTGTTGAAAAACCACTTTTCGCACTTGTGTTGGTGCAGGAAACCACTTTTGCACTTGTATTAGTGTGGAAAAAACACTTTTCGCACTTGTGTTAGTGTAGAAAAACCACTTTTCGCACTTGTGTTGGTGCAGGAAACCACTTTTGCACTTGTATTAGTGTGGAAAAAAGACTTTTTGCACTTGTGATAGTGTTGAAAAACCACTTTTCGCACTTTTGTTAGTGTTGAAAAACCACTTTTCGCACTTGTGTTAGTGTTGAAAAACCACTTTTCGCACTTGTGTTGGTGCAGGAAACCACTTTTGCACTTGTATTAGTGTGGAAAAAACACTTTTCGCACTTGTGTTAGTGTTGAAAAACCACTTTTCGCACTTGTGTTCGTGTTGAAAAACCACTTTTCGCACTTGTGTTGGTGCAGGAAACCACTTTTGCACTTGTATTAGTGTGGAAAAACCACTTTTTGCACTTGTGTTAGTGTTGAAAATCCACTTTTCGCACTTGTGTTAGTGTTGAAAAACCACTTTTCGCACTTGTGTTGGTGCAGGAAACCACTTTTGCACTTGTATTAGTGTGGAAAAACCACTTTTCACACTTGTGTTAGTGTTGAAAACACCTTTTCGCACTTGTGTTAGTGTTGTAAAACCACATTTCGCACTTGTGTTAGTGTTGAAAAACCACTTTTCGCATTTGTGTTGGTGCAGGAAACCACTTTTGCACTTGTATTAGTGTGGAAAAAACACTTTTCACACTTGTGTTAGTGTTGAAAAACCACTTTTCGCACTTGTGTTAGTGTTGAAAAACCACTTTTCGCACTTGTGTTAGTGTTGAAAAACCACTTTTCGCACTTGTGTTAGTGTGGAAAAACCACTTTTCGCACTTGTGTTAGTGTTGAAAAGCCACTTTTCGCACTTGTGTTAGTGTTGTAAAACCACTTTTCGCACTTGTGTTGGTGCAGGAAACCACTTTTCCACTTGTATTAGTGTGGAAAAACCACTTTTCGCACTTGTGTTAGTGTTGAAAAGCCACTTTTCGCACTTGTGTTAGTGTTGTAAAACCACTTTTCGCACTTGTGTTGGTGCAGGAAACCACTTTTGCACTTGTATTAGTGTGGAAATACCACTTTTCGCACTTGTTAGTGTTGAAAAACCACTTTTCGCACTTGTGTTAGTGTTGAAAAACCACTTTTCGCACTTGTGTTAGTGTTGAAAAACCACTTTTCGCACTTGTGTTGGTGCAGGAAACCACTTTTGCACTTGTATTAGTGTGGAATAAAGACTTTTTGCACTTGTGATAGTGTTGATAAACCAATTTTCGCACTTTTGTTAGTGTTGAAAAACCACTTTTCGCACTTGTGTTGGTGCAGGAAACCACTTTTGCACTTGTATTAGTGTGAAAAATCACTTTTCGCACTTGTTTTAGTGTTGAAAAACCACTTTTCGCACTTGTGTTAGTGTTGAAAAACCACTTTTCGCACTTGTGTTAGTGTTGAAAAACCACTTTTCGCACTTGTGTTGGTGCAGGAAACCACTTTTGCACTTGTATTAGTGTGGAAAAAACACTATTCGCTCTTGTGTTAGTGTTGAAAAACCACTTTTCGCACTTGTGTTAGTGTTGAAAAACCACTTTTCGCACTTGTGTTAGTGTTGAAAAACCACTTTTCGCACTTGTGTTGGTGCAGGAAACCACTTTTGCACTTGTATTAGTGTGGAAAAACCACTTTTCGCACTTGTGTTAGTGTTGAAAAACCACTTTTCGCACTTGTGTTAGTGTTGAAACACCACTTTTCGCACATGTGTTGGTGCAGGAAACCACTTTTGCACTTGTATTAGTGTGGAAAAACACTTTTTGCACTTGTGATAGTGTTGAAAAACCACTTTTCACACTTGTGTTAATGTTGAAAAACCACTTTTCGCACTTGTGTTAGTGTTGAAAAACCACTTTTCGCACTTGTGTTGGTGCAGGAAACCACTTTTGCACTTGTATTAGTGTGGAAAAAACACTTTTCGCACTTGTGTTAGTGTTGAAAAACCACTTTTCGCACTTGTGTTAGTGTTGAAAAACCACTTTTCGCACTTGTGTTAGTGTTGAAAAACCACTTTTCGCACTTGTGTTGGTGCAGGAAACCACTTTTGCACTTGTATTAGTGTGGAAAAAACACTTTTTGCACTTTTGATAGTGTTGAAAAACCACTTTTCGCACTTGTGTTGGTGCAGGAAACCACTATTGCACTTGTATTAGTGTGGAAAAACCACTTTTCGCACTTGTGTTAGTGTTGGAAAACCACTTTTCGCATTTGTGTTAGTGTTGAAAAACCACTTTTCGCACTTGTGTTGGTGCAGGAAACCACTTTTGCACTTGTATTAGTGTGGAAAAAACACTTTTTGCACTTGTGATAGTGTTGAAAAACCACTTTTCGCACTTGTGTTAGTGTTGAAAAACCACTTTTCGCACTTGTGTTGGTGCAGGAAACCACTTTTGCACTTGTATTAGTGTGGAAAAACCACTTTTCACACTTGTGTTAGTGTTGAAAGACAACTTTTCGCACTTGTGTTGGTGCAGGAAACCACTTTTGCACTTGTATTAGTGTGGAAAAGCCACTTTTGGCACTTGTGTTAGTGTTGAAAAACCACTTTTCGCACTTGTGTTAGTGTTGAAAAACCACTTTTCGCAGTTGTGTTGGTGCAGGAAACCACTTTTGCACTTGTATTAGTGTGGAAAAACCACTTTTCGCACTTGTGTTAGTGTTGAAAAACCACTTTTCGCACTTGTGTTAGTGTTGAAAAACCACTTTTCGCACTTGTGTTGGTGCAGGAAACCACTTTTGCACTTGTATTAGTGTGGGAAAAACACTTTTCGCACTTGTGTTAGTGTTGAAAAACCACTTTTCGCACTTTTGTTAGTGTTGAAAAACCACTTTTCGCACTTGTGTTGGTGCAGGAAACCACTTTTGCACTTGTATTAGTGTGGAAAAACCACTTTTCGCACTTGTGTTAGTGTTGAAAAACCACTTTTCGCACTTGTGTTAGTGTTGAAAAACCACTTTTCGCACTTGTGTTAGTGTTGAAAAACCACTTTTCGCACTTGTGTTGGTGCAGGAAACCACTTTTGCACTTGTATTAGTGTGGAAAAAACACTTTTCGCACTTGTGTTAATGTTGAAAAACCACTTTTCGCACTTGTGTTAGTGTTGAAAAACCACTTTTCGCACTTGTGTTAGTGTTGAAAAACCACTTTTCGCACTTGTGTTGGTGCAGGAAACCACTTTTGCACTTGTATTAGTGTGGAAAAAACACTTTTTGCACTTGTGATAGTGTTGAAAAACCACTTTTCGCACTTCTGTTAGTGTTGAAAAACCACTTTTCGCACTTGTGTTGGTGCAGGAAACCACTTTTGCACTTGTATTAGTGTGGAAAAAACACTTTTCGCACTTGTGTTAGTGTTGAAAAACCACTTTTCGCACTTGTGTTCGTGTTGAAAAACCACTTTTCGCACTTGTGTTAGTGTTGAAAAACCACTTTTCGCATTTGTGTTGGTGCAGGAAACCACTTTTGCACTTGTATTAGTGTGGAAAAAACACTTTTCGCACTTGTGTTGGTGTTGAAAAGCCACTTTTCGCACTTGTGTTAGTGTTGAAAAGCCACTTTTCGCACTTGTGTTAGTGTTGTAAAACCACTTTTCGCACTTGTGTTGGTGCAGGAAACCACTTTTGCACTTGTATTAGTGTGGAAAAACCACTTTTCGCACTTGTGTTAGTGTTGAAAAGCCAATTTTCGCACTTGTGTTAGTGTTGTAAAACCACTTTTCGCACTTGTGTTGGTGCAGGAATCCACTTTTGCACTTGTATTAGTGTGGAAAAACCACTTTTCGCACTTGTGTTAGTGTTGAAAAACCACTTTTCGCACTTGTGTTAGTGTTGAAAAACCACTTTTCGCACTTGTTAGTGTTGAAAAACCACTTTTCGCACTTGTGTTGGTGCAGGAAACCACTTTTGCACTTGTATTAGTGTGGAAAAAACACTTTTCGCACTTGTGTTAATGTTGAAAAACCACTTTTCGCACTTGTGTTAGTGTTGAAAAACCACTTTTCGCACTTGTGTTAGTGTTGAAAAACCACTTTTCGCACTTGTGTTGGTGCAGGAAACCACTTTTGCACTTGTATTAGTGTGGAAAAAACACTTTTTGCACTTGTGATAGTGTTGAAAAAACCACTTTTAGCATTTGTGTTAGTGTTGAAAATCCACTTTTCGCACTTGTGTTGGTGCAGGAAACCACTTTTGCACTTGTATTAGTGTGGAAAATACACTTTTCGCACTTGTGTTAGTGTTGAAAACCACTTTTCGCACTTGTGTTAGTGTTGAAAAACCACTTTTCGCACTTGTGTTGGTGCAGGAAACCACTTTTGCACTTGTATTAGTGTGGCAAAAACACTTTTTGCACTTGTGTTAGTGTTGAAAAACCACTTTTTGCACTTGTGTTAGTGTTGAAAAACCACTTTTCGCACTTGTGTTGGTGCAGGAAACCACTTTTGCACTTGTATTAGTGTGGCAAAACCACTTTTTGCACTTGTGTTAGTGTTGAAAAGCCACTTTTCGCACTTGTGTTAGTGTTGAAAAACCACTTTTCGCACTTGTGTTGGTGCAGGAAACCACTTTTGCACTTGTATTAGTGTGGAAAAACCACTTTTCACACTTGTGTTAGTGTTGAAAAACAACTTTTCGCACTTGTGTTAGTGTTGTAAAACCACTTTTCGCACTTGTGTTAGTGTTGAAAAACCACTTTTCGCATTTGTATTGGTGCAGGAAACCACTTTTGCACTTGTATTAGTGTGGAAAAAACACTTTTCGCACTTGTGTTAGTGTTGAAAAACCACTTTTCGCACTTGTGTTAGTGTTGAAAAACCACTTTTCGCACTTGTGTTGGTGCAGGAAACCACTTTTGCACTTGTATTAGTGTGGAAAAACCACTTTTCGCACTTGTGTTAGTGTTGAAAAACCACTTTTCGCACTTGTGTTAGTGTTGAAAAACCACTTTTCGCACTTGTGTTAGTGTTGAAAAACCACTTTTCGCACTTGTGTTGGTGCAGGAAACCACTTTTGCACTTGTATTAGTGTGGAAAAAACACTTTTCGCACTTGTGTTAATGTTGAAAAACCACTTTTCGCACTTGTGTTAGTGTTGAAAAACCACTTTTCGCACTTGTGTTTGTGTTGAAAAACCACTTTTCGCATTTGTGTTGGTGCAGGAAACCACTTTTGCACTTGTATTAGTGTGGAAAAAACACTTTTTGCACTTGTGATAGTGTTGAAAAACCACTTTTAGCACTTGTGTTGGTGTTGAAAAACCACTTTTCGCACTTGTGTTGGTGCAGGAAACCACTTTTGCACTTGTATTAGTGTGGAAAAAACACTTTTCGCACTTGCGTTAGTGTTGAAAAACCACTTTTCGCACTTGTGTTGGTGCAGGAAACCACTTTCGCACTTGTATTAGTGTGGCAAAAACACTTTTCGCACTTGTGTTAGTGTTGAAAAACCACTTTTCGCACTTGTGTTAGTGTTGAAAAACCACTTTTCGCACTTGTGTTGGTGCAAGAAACCACTTTTGCACTTGTATTAGTGTGGAAAAACCACTTTTTGCACTTGTGTTAGTGTTGAAAAGCCACTTTTCGCACTTGTGTTAGTGTTGAAAAACCACTTTTCGCACTTGTGTTGGTACAGGAAACCACTTTTGCACTTGTATTAGTGTGGAAAAACCACTTTTCACACTTGCGTTAGTGTTGAAAAACAACTTTTCGCACTTGTGTTAGTGTTGTAAAACCACTTTTCGCACTTGTGTTAGTGTTGAAAAACCACTTTTCGCATTTGTGTTGGTGCAGGAAACCACTTTTGCACTTGTATTAGTGTGGAAAAAACACTTTTCGCACTTGTGTTAGTGTTGAAAAACCACTTTTCGCACTTGTGTCAGTGTTGAAAACCACTTTTCGCACTTGTGTTGGTGGCAGGAAAACACTTTTGCACTTGTATTAGTGTGGAAAAACCACTTTTCGCACTTGTGTTAGTGTTGAAAAAACCACTTTTCGCACTTGTGTTAGTGTTGAAAAACCACTTTTCGCACTTGTGTTAGTGTTGAAAAACCACTTTTCGCATTTGTGTTGGTGCAGGAAACCACTTTTGCACTTGTATTAGTGTGGAAAAAACACTTTTCGCACTTGTGTTAATGTTGAAAAACCACTTTTCGCACTTGTGTCAGTGTTGAAAAACCACTTTTCGCACTTGTGTTGGTGCAGGAAAACACTTTTGCACTTGTATTAGTGTGGAAAAACCACTTTTCGCACTTGTGTTAGTGTTGAAAAACCACTTTTCGCACTTGTGTTAGTGTTGAAAAACCACTTTTTCGCACTTGTGTTAGTGTTGAAAAACCACTTTTCGCACTTGTGTTGGTGCAGGAAACCACTTTTGCACTTGTATTAGTGTGGAAAGAACACTTTTCGCACTTGTGTTAATGTTGAAAAACCACTTTTCGCACTTGTGTTAGTGTTGAAAAACCACTTTTCGCACTTGTGTTGGTGCAGGAAACCACTTTTGCACTTGTATTAGTGTGGAAAAACCACTTTTCACACTTGTGTTAGTGCTGAAAGACAACTTTTCGCACTTGTGTTGGTGCAGGAAACCACTTTTGCACTTGTATTAGTGTGGAAAAGCCACTTTTGGCACTTGTGTTAGTGTTGAAAAACCACTTTTCGCACTTGTGTTGGTGTTGAAAAACCACTTTTCGCACTTGTGTTGGTGCAGGAAACACTTTTGCACTTGTATTAGTGTGGAAAAAAGACTTTTTGCACTTGTGATAGTGTTGAAAAACCACTTTTCGCACTTTTGTTAGTGTTGAAAAACCACTTTTCGCACTTGTGTTAGTGTTGAAAAACCACTTTTCGCACTTGTGTTGGTGCAGGAAACCACTTTTGCACTTGTATTAGTGTGGAAAAAACACTTTTCGCACTTGTGTTAGTGTTGAAAAACCACTTTCGCACTTGTGTTCGTGTTGAAAAAACCACTTTTCGCACTTGTGTTGGTGCAGGAAACCACTTTTGCACTTGTATTAGTGTGGAAAAACCACTTTTTGCACTTGTGTTAGTGTTGAAAATCCACTTTTCGCACTTGTGTTAGTGTTGAAAAACCACTTTTCGCACTTGTGTTGGTGCAGGAAACCACTTTTGCACTTGTATTAGTGTGGAAAAACCACTTTTCACACTTGTGTTAGTGTTGAAAACACCTTTTCGCACTTGTGTTAGTGTTGTAAAACCACTTTTCGCACTTGTGTTAGTGTTGAAAAACCACTTTTCGCATTTGTGTTGGTGCAGGAAACCACTTTTGCACTTGTATTAGTGTGGAAAAAACACTTTTCACACTTGTGTTAGTGTTGAAAAACCACTTTTCGCACTTGTGTTAGTGTTGAAAAACCACTTTTCGCACTTGTGTTAGTGTTGAAAAACCACTTTTCGCACTTGTGTTAGTGTGGAAAAACCACTTTTCGCACTTGTGTTAGTGTTGAAAAGCCACTTTTCGCACTTGTGTTAGTATTGTAAAACCACTTTTCGCACTTGTGTTGGTGCAGGAAACCACTTTTCCACTTGTATTAGTGTGGAAAAACCACTTTTCGCACTTGTGTTAGTGTTGAAAAGCCACTTTTCGCACTTGTGTTAGTGTTGTAAAACCACTTTTCGCACTTGTGTTGGTGCAGGAAACCACTTTTGCACTTGTATTAGTGTGGAAATACCACTTTTCGCACTTGTTAGTGTTGAAAAACCACTTTTCGCACTTGTGTTAGTGTTGAAAAACCACTTTTCGCACTTGTGTTAGTGTTGAAAAACCACTTTTCGCACTTGTGTTGGTGCAGGAAACCACTTTTGCACTTGTATTAGTGTGGAATAAAGACTTTTTGCACTTGTGATAGTGTTGAAAAACCAATTTTCGCACTTTTGTTAGTGTTGAAAAACCACTTTTCGCACTTGTGTTGGTGCAGGAAACCACTTTTGCACTTGTATTAGTGTGAAAAATCACTTTTCGCACTTGTTTTAGTGTTGAAAAACCACTTTTCGCACTTGTTTTAGTGTTGAAAAACCACTTTTCGCACTTGTGTTAGTGTTGAAAAACCACTTTTCGCACTTGTGTTGGTGCAGGAAACCACTTTTGCACTTGTATTAGTGTGGAAAAAACACTATTCGCTCTTGTGTTAGTGTTGAAAAACCACTTTTCGCACTTGTGTTAGTGTTGAAAAACCACTTTTCGCACTTGTGTTAGTGTTGAAAAACCACTTTTCGCACTTGTGTTGGTGCAGGAAACCACTTTTGCACTTGTATTAGTGTGGAAAAACCACTTTTCGCACTTGTGTTAGTGTTGAAAAACCACTTTTCGCACTTGTGTTAGTGTTGAAACACCACTTTTCGCACATGTGTTGGTGCAGGAAACCACTTTTGCACTTGTATTAGTGTGGAAAAACACTTTTTGCACTTGTGATAGTGTTGAAAAACCACTTTTCGCACTTGTGTTAATGTTGAAAAACCACTTTTCGCACTTGTGTTAGTGTTGAAAAACCACTTTTCGCACTTGTGTTGGTGCAGGAAACCACTTTTGCACTTGTATTAGTGTGGAAAAAACACTTTTCGCACTTGTGTTAGTGTTGAAAAACCACTTTTCGCACTTGTGTTAGTGTTGAAAAACCACTTTTCGCACTTGTGTTAGTGTTGAAAAACCACTTTTCGCACTTGTGTTGGTGCAGGAAACCACTTTTGCACTTGTATTAGTGTGGAAAAAACACTTTTTGCACTTTTGATAGTGTTGAAAAACCACTTTTCGCACTTGTGTTGGTGCAGGAAACCACTATTGCACTTGTATTAGTGTGGAAAAACCACTTTTCGCACTTGTGTTAGTGTTGGAAAACCACTTTTCGCATTTGTGTTAGTGTTGAAAAACCACTTTTCGCACTTGTGTTGGTGCAGGAAACCACTTTTGCACTTGTATTAGTGTGGAAAAAACACTTTTTGCACTTGTGATAGTGTTGAAAAACCACTTTTCGCACTTGTGTTAGTGTTGAAAAACCACTTTTCGCACTTGTGTTGGTGCAGGAAACCACTTTTGCACTTGTATTAGTGTGGAAAAACCACTTTTCACACTTGTGTTAGTGTTGAAAGACAACTTTTCGCACTTGTGTTGGTGCAGGAAACCACTTTTGCACTTGTATTAGTGTGGAAAAGCCACTTTTGGCACTTGTGTTAGTGTTGAAAAACCACTTTTCGCACTTGTGTTAGTGTTGAAAAACCACTTTTCGCAGTTGTGTTGGTGCAGGAAACCACTTTTGCACTTGTATTAGTGTGGAAAAACCACTTTTCGCACTTGTGTTAGTGTTGAAAAACCACTTTTCGCACTTGTGTTAGTGTTGAAAAACCACTTTTCGCACTTGTGTTGGTGCAGGAAACCACTTTTGCACTTGTATTAGTGTGGGAAAAACACTTTTCGCACTTGTGTTAGTGTTGAAAAACCACTTTTCGCACTTTTGTTAGTGTTGAAAAACCACTTTTCGCACTTGTGTTGGTGCAGGAAACCACTTTTGCACTTGTATTAGTGTGGAAAAACCACTTTTCGCACTTGTGTTAGTGTTGAAAAACCACTTTTCGCACTTGTGTTAGTGTTGAAAAACCACTTTTCGCACTTGTGTTAGTGTTGAAAAACCACTTTTCGCACTTGTGTTGGTGCAGGAAACCACTTTTGCACTTGTATTAGTGTGGAAAAAACACTTTTCGCACTTGTGTTAATGTTGAAAAACCACTTTTCGCACTTGTGTTAGTGTTGAAAAACCACTTTTCGCACTTGTGTTAGTGTTGAAAAACCACTTTTCGCACTTGTGTTGGTGCAGGAAACCACTTTTGCACTTGTATTAGTGTGGAAAAAACACTTTTTGCACTTGTGATAGTGTTGAAAAACCACTTTTCGCACTTCTGTTAGTGTTGAAAAACCACTTTTCGCACTTGTGTTGGTGCAGGAAACCACTTTTGCACTTGTATTAGTGTGGAAAAAACACTTTTCGCACTTGTGTTAGTGTTGAAAAACCACTTTTCGCACTTGTGTTCGTGTTGAAAAACCACTTTTCGCACTTGTGTTAGTGTTGAAAAACCACTTTTCGCATTTGTGTTGGTGCAGGAAACCACTTTTGCACTTGTATTAGTGTGGAAAAAACACTTTTCGCACTTGTGTTAGTGTTGAAAAGCCACTTTTCGCACTTGTGTTAGTGTTGAAAAGCCACTTTTCGCACTTGTGTTAGTGTTGTAAAACCACTTTTCGCACTTGTGTTGGTGCAGGAAACCACTTTTGCACTTGTATTAGTGTGGAAAAACCACTTTTCGCACTTGTGTTAGTGTTGAAAAGCCAATTTTCGCACTTGTGTTAGTGTTGTAAAACCACTTTTCGCACTTGTGTTGGTGCAGGAATCCACTTTTGCACTTGTATTAGTGTGGAAAAACCACTTTTCGCACTTGTGTTAGTGTTGAAAAACCACTTTTCGCACTTGTGTTAGTGTTGAAAAACCACTTTTCGCACTTGTTAGTGTTGAAAAACCACTTTTCGCACTTGTGTTGGTGCAGGAAACCACTTTTGCACTTGTATTAGTGTGGAAAAAACACTTTTCGCACTTGTGTTAATGTTGAAAAACCACTTTTCGCACTTGTGTTAGTGTTGAAAAACCACTTTTCGCACTTGTGTTAGTGTTGAAAAACCACTTTTCGCACTTGTGTTGGTGCAGGAAACCACTTTTGCACTTGTATTAGTGTGGAAAAAACACTTTTTGCACTTGTGATAGTGTTGAAAAACCACTTTTAGCATTTGTGTTAGTGTTGAAAATCCACTTTTCGCACTTGTGTTGGTGCAGGAAACCACTTTTGCACTTGTATTAGTGTGGAAAATACACTTTTCGCACTTGTGTTAGTGTTGAAAAACCACTTTTCGCACTTGTGTTAGTGTTGAAAAACCACTTTTCGCACTTGTGTTGGTGCAGGAAACCACTTTTGCACTTGTATTAGTGTGGCAAAAACACTTTTTGCACTTGTGTTAGTGTTGAAAAACCACTTTTTGCACTTGTGTTAGTGTTGAAAAACCACTTTTCGCACTTGTGTTGGTGCAGGAAACCACTTTTGCACTTGTATTAGTGTGGAAAAACCACTTTTTGCACTTGTGTTAGTGTTGAAAAGCCACTTTTCGCACTTGTGTTAGTGTTGAAAAACCACTTTTCGCACTTGTGTTGGTGCAGGAAACCACTTTTGCACTTGTATTAGTGTGGAAAAACCACTTTTCACACTTGTGTTAGTGTTGAAAAACAACTTTTCGCACTTGTGTTAGTGTTGTAAAACCACTTTTCGCACTTGTGTTAGTGTTGAAAAACCACTTTTCGCATTTGTATTGGTGCAGGAAACCACTTTTGCACTTGTATTAGTGTGGAAAAAACACTTTTCGCACTTGTGTTAGTGTTGAAAAACCACTTTTCGCACTTGTGTTAGTGTTGAAAAACCACTTTTCGCACTTGTGTTGGTGCAGGAAACCACTTTTGCACTTGTATTAGTGTGGAAAAACCACTTTTCGCACTTGTGTTAGTGTTGAAAAACCACTTTTCGCACTTGTGTTAGTGTTGAAAAACCACTTTTCGCACTTGTGTTAGTGTTGAAAAACCACTTTTCGCACTTGTGTTGGTGCAGGAAACCACTTTTGCACTTGTAATAGTGTGGAAAAAACACTTTTCGCACTTGTGTTAATGTTGAAAAACCACTTTTCGCACTTGTGTTAGTGTTGAAAAACCACTTTTCGCACTTGTGTTTGTGTTGAAAAACCACTTTTCGCATTTGTGTTGGTGCAGGAAACCACTTTTGCACTTGTATTAGTGTGGAAAAAACACTTTATGCACTTGTGATAGTGTTGAAAAACCACTTTTAGCACTTGTGTTGGTGTTGAAAAACCACTTTTCGCACTTGTGTTGGTGCAGGAAACCACTTTTGCACTTGTATTAGTGTGGAAAAAACACTTTTCGCACTTGCGTTAGTGTTGAAAAACCACTTTTCGCACTTGTGTTGGTGCAGGAAACCACTTTCGCACTTGTATTAGTGTGGCAAAAAACACTTTTCGCACTTGTGTTAGTGTTGAAAAACCACTTTTCGCACTTGTGTTAGTGTTGAAAAACCACTTTTCGCACTTGTGTTGGTGCAAGAAACCACTTTTGCACTTGTATTAGTGTGGAAAAACCACTTTTTGCACTTGTGTTAGTGTTGAAAAGCCACTTTTCGCACTTGTGTTAGTGTTGAAAAACCACTTTTCGCACTGTGTTGGTGCAGGAAACCACTTTTGCACTTGTATTAGTGTGGAAAAACCACTTTTCACACTTGCGTTAGTGTTGAAAACAACTTTTCGCACTTGTGTTAGTGTTGTAAAACCACTTTTCGCACTTGTGTTAGTGTTGAAAACACTTTTCGCATTTGTGTTGGTGCAGGAAACCACTTTTGCACTTGTATTAGTGTGGAAAAACACTTTTCGCACTTGTGTTAGTGTTGAAAAACCACTTTTCGCACTTGTTCCTGTCAGTGTTGAAAAACCACTTTTCGCACTTGTGTTGGTGCAGGGAAAACACTTTTGCACTTGTATTAGTGTGGAAAAACCACTTTTCGCACTTGTGGTTAGTGTTGAAAAGCCCAATTTTCGCACTTGTGTTAGTGTTGTAAAACCACTTTTCGCACTTGTGTTGGTGCAGGAATCCACTTTTGCACTTGTATTAGTGTGGAAAAACCACTTTTCGCACTTGTGTTAGTGTTGAAAAACCACTTTTCGCACTTGTGTTAGTGTTGAAAAACCACTTTTTCGCACTTGTTAGTGTTGAAAAACCACTTTTCGCACTTGTGTTGGTGCAGGAAACCACTTTTGCACTTGTATTAGTGTGGGAAAAAAACACTTTTCGCACTTGTGTTAATGTTGAAAAACCACTTTTCGCACTTGTGTTAGTGTTGAAAAACCACTTTTCGCACTTGTGTTAGTGTTGAAAAACCACTTTTCGCACTTGTGTTGGTGCAGGAAACCACTTTTGCACTTGTATTAGTGTGGAAAAAACACCTTTTTGCACTTGTGATAGTGTTGAAAAACCACTTTTAGCATTTGTGTTAGTGTTGAAAATCCACTTTCGCACTTGTGTTGGTGCAGGAAACCACTTTTGCACTTGTATTAGTGTGGAAAATACACTTTTCGCACTGTGTTAGTGTTGAAAAACCACTTTTCGCACTTGTGTTAGTGTTGAAAAAACACTTTTCGCACTTGTGTTGGTGCAGGAAACCACTTTTGCACTTGTATTAGTGTGGCAAAAACACTTTTTGCACTTGTGTTAGTGTTGAAAAACCACTTTTTGCACTTGTGTTAGTGTTGAAAAACCACTTTTCGCACTTGTGTTGGTGCAGGAAACCACTTTTGCACTTGTATTAGTGTGGAAAAACCACTTTTTGCACTTGTGTTAGTGTTGAAAAGCCACTTTTCGCACTTGTGTTAGTGTTGAAAAAACCACTTTTCGCACTTGTGTTGGTGCAGGAAACCACTTTTGCACTTGTATTAGTGTGGAAAAACCACTTTTCACACTTGTGTTAGTGTTGAAAAACAACTTTCGCACTTGTGTTAGTGTTGTAAAACCACTTTTCGCACTTGTGTTAGTGTTGAAAAACCACTTTTCGCATTTGTATTGGTGCAGGAAACCACTTTTGCACTTGTATTAGTGTGGAAAAAACACTTTTCGCACTTGTGTTAGTGTTGAAAAACCACTTTTCGCACTTGTGTTAGTGTTGAAAACCACTTTTCGCACTTGTGTTGGTGCAGGAAACCACTTTTGCACTTGTATTAGTGTGGAAAACCACTTTTCGCACTTGTGTTAGTGTTGAAAAACCACTTTTCGCACTTGTGTTAGTGTTGAAAAACCACTTTTCGCACTTGTGTTAGTGTTGAAAAACCACTTTTCGCACTTGTGTTGGTGCAGGAAACCACTTTTGCACTTGTATTAGTGTGGAAAAAACACTTTTCGCACTTGTGTTAATGTTGAAAAACCACTTTTCGCACTTGTGTTAGTGTTGAAAAACCACTTTTCGCACTTGTGTTTGTGTTGAAAAACCACTTTTCGACATTGTGTTGGTGCAGGAAACCACTTTTGCACTTGTATTAGTGTGGAAAAAAAACACTTTTTGCACTTGTGATAGTGTTGAAAAACCACTTTTAGCACTTGTGTTGGTGTTGAAAAACCACTTTTCGCACTTGTGTTGGTGCAGGAAACCACTTTTGCACTTGTATTAGTGTGGAAAAAACACTTTTCGCACTTGCGTTAGTGTTGAAAAACCACTTTTCGCACTTGTGTTGGTGCAGGAAACCACTTTCGCACTTGTATTAGTGTGGCAAAAACACTTTTCGCACTTGTGTTAGTGTTGAAAAACCACTTTTCGCACTTGTGTTAGTGTTGAAAAACCACTTTTCGCACTTGTGTTGGTGCAAGAAACCACTTTTGCACTTGTATTAGTGTGGAAAAACCACTTTTTGCACTTGTGTTAGTGTTGAAAAGCCACTTTTCGCACTTGTGTTAGTGTTGAAAAACCACTTTTCGCACTTGTGTTGGTGCAGGAAACCACTTTTGCACTTGTATTAGTGTGGAAAAACCACTTTTCACACTTGCGTTAGTGTTGAAAAACAACTTTTCGCACTTGTGTTAGTGTTGTAAAACCACTTTTCGCACTTGTGTTAGTGTTGAAAAACCACTTTTCGCATTTGTGTTGGTGCAGGAAACCACTTTTGCACTTGTATTAGTGTGGAAAAAACACTTTTCGCACTTGTGTTAGTGTTGAAAAACCACTTTTCGCACTTGTGTCAGTGTTGAAAAACCACTTTTCGCACTTGTGTTGGTGCAGGAAAACACTTTTGCACTTGTATTAGTGTGGAAAAACCACTTTTCGCACTTGTGTTAGTGTTGAAAAACCACTTTTCGCACTTGTGTTAGTGTTGAAAAACCACTTTTCGCACTTGTGTTAGTGTTGAAAAACCACTTTTCGCATTTGTGTTGGTGCAGGAAACCACTTTTGCACTTGTATTAGTGTGGAAAAAACACTTTTCGCACTTGTGTTAGTGTTGAAAAACCACTTTTCGCACTTGTGTCAGTGTTGAAAAACCACTTTTCGCACTTGTGTTGGTGCAGGAAAACACTTTTGCACTTGTATTAGTGTGGAAAAACCACTTTTCGCACTTGTGTTAGTGTTGAAAAACCACTTTTCGCACTTGTGTTAGTGTTGAAAAACCACTTTTCGCACTTGTGTTAGTGTTGAAAAACCACTTTTCGCACTTGTGTTGGTGCAGGAAACCACTTTTGCACTTGTATTAGTGTGGAAAAAACACTTTTCGCACTTGTGTTAATGTTGAAAAACCACTTTTCGCACTTGTGTTAGTGTTGAAAAACCACTTTTCGCACTTGTGTTGGTGCAGGAAACCACTTTTGCACTTGTATTAGTGTGGAAAAACCACTTTTCACACTTGTGTTAGTGCTGAAAGACAACTTTTCGCACTTGTGTTGGTGCAGGAAACCACTTTTGCACTTGTATTAGTGTGGAAAAGCCACTTTTGGCACTTGTGTTAGTGTTGAAAAACCACTTTTCGCACTTGTGTTAGTGTTGAAAAACCACTTTTCGCAGTTGTGTTGGTGCAGGAAACCACTTTTGCACTTGTATTAGTGTGGAAAAACCACTTTTCGCACTTGTGTTAGTGTTGAAAAACCACTTTTCGCACTTGTGTTAGTGTTGAAAAACCACTTTTCGCACTTGTGTTAGTGTTGAAAAACCACTTTTCGCACTTGTGTTGGTGCAGGAAACCACTTTTGCACTTGTATTAGTGTGGGAAAAACACTTTTCGCACTTGTGTTAGTGTTGAAAAACCACTTTTTGCACTTGTGTTAGTGTTGAAAAACCACTTTTCGCACTTGTGTTGGTGCAGGAAACCACTTTTGCACTTGTATTAGTGTGGAAAAAAGACTTTTTGCACTTGTGATAGTGTTGAAAAACCACTTTTCGCACTTTTGTTAGTGTTGAAAAACCACTTTTCGCACTTGTGTTGGTGCAGGAAACCACTTTTGCACTTGTATTAGTGTGGAAAAACCACTTTTCGCACTTGTGTTAGTGTTGAAAAACCACTTTTCACACTTGTGTTAGTGTTGAAAAACCACTTTTCGCACTTGTGTTAGTGTTGAAAAACCACTTTTCGCACTTGTGTTGGTGCAGGAAACCACTTTTGCACTTGTATTAGTGTGGAAAAAACACTTTTCGCACTTGTGTTAATGTTGAAAAACCACTTTTCGCACTTGTGTTAGTGTTGAAAAACCACTTTTCGCACTTGTGTTAGTGTTGAAAAACCACTTTTCGCACTTGTGTTGGTGGAGGAAACCACTTTTGCACTTGTATTAGTGTGGAAAAAACACTTTTTGCACTTGTGATAGTGTTGAAAAACCACTTTTCGCACTTCTGTTAGTGTTGAAAAACCACTTTTCGCACTTGTGTTGGTGCAGGAAACCACTTTTGCACTTGTATTAGTGTGGAAAAAACACTTTTCGCACTTGTGTTAGTGTTGAAAAACCACTTTTCGCACTTGTGTTCGTGTTGAAAAACCACTTTTCGCACATGTGTTGGTGCAGGAAACCGCTTTTGCACTTGTATTAGTGTGGAAAAACCACTTTTTGCACTTGTGTTAGTGTTGAAAAGCCACTTTTCGCACTTGTGTTAGTGTTGAAAAACACCTTTTCGCACTTGTGTTGGTGCAGGAAACCACTTTTGCACTTGTATTAGTGTGGAAAAACCACTTTTCACACTTGTGTTAGTGTTGAAAAACAACTTTTCCCACTTGTGTTAGTGTTGTAAAACCACTTTTCGCACTTGTGTTAGTGTTGAAAAACCACTTTTCGCATTTGTGTTGGTGCAGGAAACCACTTTTGCACTTGTATTAGTGTGGAAAAAACACTTTTCGCACTTGTGTTAGTGTTGAAAAGCCACTTTTCGCACTTGTGTTAGTGTTGTAAAACCACTTTTCGCACTTGTGTTGGTGCAGGAAACCACTTTTGCACTTGTATTAGTGTGGAAAAACCACTTTTCGCACTTGTGTTAGTGTTGAAAAGCCACTTTTCGCACTTGTGTTAGTGTTGTAAAACCACTTTTCGCACTTGTGTTGGTGCAGGAACCCACTTTTGCACTTGTATTAGTGTGGAAAAACCACTTTTCGCACTTGTGTTAGTGTTGAAAAACCACTTTTCGCACGTGTGTTGGTGCAGGAAACCACTTTTGCACTTGTATTAGTGTGGCAAAAACACTTTTCGCACTTGTGTTAGTGTTGAAAAACCACTTTTCGCACTTGTGTTAGTGTTGAAAAACCACTTTTCGCACTTGTGTTGGTGCAGGAAACCACTTTTGCACTTGTATTAGTGTGGAAAAACCACTTTTCACACTTGTGTTAGTGTTGAAAAACAACTTTTCGCACTTGTGTTAGTGTTGTAAAACCACTTTTCGCACTTGTGTTAGTGTTGAAAAACCACTTTTCGCATTTGTGTTGGTGCAGGAAACCACTTTTGCACTTGTATTAGTGTGGAAAAAACACTTTTCGCACTTGTGTTAGTGTTGAAAAACCACTTTTCGCACTTGTGTTGGTGCAGGAAACCACTTTTGCACTTGTATTAGTGTGGAAAAAACACTTTTCGCACTTGTGTTAATGTTGAAAAACCACTTTTCGCACTTGTGTTAGTGTTGAAAAACCACTTTTTGCACTTGTGTTAGTGTTGAAAAACCACTTTTTGCACTTGTGTTAGTGTTGAAAAACCACTTTTCGCACTTGTGTTGGTGCAGGAAACCACTTTTGCACTTGTATTAGTGTGGAAAAAACACTTTTTGCACTTTTGATAGTGTTGAAAAACCACTTTTCGCACTTGTGTTAGTGTTGAAAAACCACTTTTCGCACTTGTGTTGGTGCAGGAAACCACTTTTGCACTTGTATTAGTGTGGAAAAACCACTTTTCACACTTGCGTTAGTGTTGAAAAACAACTTTTCGCACTTGTGTTAGTGTTGTAAAAACCACTTTTCGCACTTGTGTTAGTGTTGAAAAACCACTTTTCGCATTTGTGTTGGTGCAGGAAACCACTTTTGCACTTGTATTAGTGTGGAAAAAACACTTTTCGCACTTGTGTTAGTGTTGAAAAACCACTTTTCGCACTTGTGTCAGTGTTGAAAAACCACTTTTCGCACTTGTGTTGGTGCAGGAAAACACTTTTGCACTTGTATTAGTGTGGAAAAACCACTTTTCGCACTTGTGTTAGTGTTGAAAAACCACTTTTCGCACTTGTGTTAGTGTTGAAAAACCACTTTTCGCACTTGTGTTAGTGTTGAAAAACCACTTTTCGCATTTGTGTTGGTGCAGGAAACCACTTTTGCACTTGTATTAGTGTGGAAAAAACACTTTTCGCACTTGTGTTAGTGTTGAAAAACCACTTTTCGCACTTGTGTCAGTGTTGAAAAACCACTTTTCGCACTTGTGTTGGTGCAGGAAAACACTTTTGCACTTGTATTAGTGTGGAAAAACCACTTTTCGCACTTGTGTTAGTGTTGAAAAACCACTTTTCGCACTTGTGTTAGTGTTGAAAAACCACTTTTCGCACTTGTGTTAGTGTTGAAAAACCACTTTTCGCACTTGTGTTGGTGCAGGAAACCACTTTTGCACTTGTATTAGTGTGGAAAAAACACTTTTCGCACTTGTGTTAATGTTGAAAAACCACTTTTCGCACTTGTGTTAGTGTTGAAAAACCACTTTTCGCACTTGTGTTGGTGCAGGAAACCACTTTTGCACTTGTATTAGTGTGGAAAAACCACTTTTCACACTTGTGTTAGTGCTGAAAGACAACTTTTCGCACTTGTGTTGGTGCAGGAAACCACTTTTGCACTTGTATTAGTGTGGAAAAGCCACTTTTGGCACTTGTGTTAGTGTTGAAAAACCACTTTTCGCACTTGTGTTAGTGTTGAAAAACCACTTTTCGCAGTTGTGTTGGTGCAGGAAACCACTTTTGCACTTGTATTAGTGTGGAAAAACCACTTTTCGCACTTGTGTTTGTGTTGAAAAACCACTTTTCGCACTTGTGTTAGTGTTGAAAAACCACTTTTCGCACTTGTGTTAGTGTTGAAAAACCACTTTTCGCACTTGTGTTGGTGCAGGAAACCACTTTTGCACTTGTATTAGTGTGGGAAAAACACTTTTCGCACTTGTGTTAGTGTTGAAAAACCACTTTTTGCACTTGTGTTAGTGTTGAAAAACCACTTTTCGCACTTGTGTTGGTGCAGGAAACCACTTTTGCACTTGTATTAGTGTGGAAAAAAGACTTTTTGCACTTGTGATAGTGTTGAAAAACCACTTTTCGCACTTTTGTTAGTGTTGAAAAACCACTTTTCGCACTTGTGTTGGTGCAGGAAACCACTTTTGCACTTGTATTAGTGTGGAAAAACCACTTTTCGCACTTGTGTTAGTGTTGAAAAACCACTTTTCACACTTGTGTTAGTGTTGAAAAACCACTTTTCGCACTTGTGTTAGTGTTGAAAAACCACTTTTCGCACTTGTGTTGGTGCAGGAAACCACTTTTGCACTTGTATTAGTGTGGAAAAAACACTTTTCGCACTTGTGTTAATGTTGAAAAACCACTTTTCGCACTTGTGTTAGTGTTGAAAAACCACTTTTCGCACTTGTGTTAGTGTTGAAAAACCACTTTTCGCACTTGTGTTGGTGCAGGAAACCACTTTTGCACTTGTATTAGTGTGGAAAAAACACTTTTTGCACTTGTGATAGTGTTGAAAAACCACTTTTCGCACTTCTGTTAGTGTTGAAAAACCACTTTTCGCACTTGTGTTGGTGCAGGAAACCACTTTTGCACTTGTATTAGTGTGGAAAAAACACTTTTCGCACTTGTGTTAGTGTTGAAAAACCACTTTTCGCACTTGTGTTCGTGTTGAAAAACCACTTTTCGCACATGTGTTGGTGCAGGAAACCGCTTTTGCACTTGTATTAGTGTGGAAAAACCACTTTTTGCACTTGTGTTAGTGTTGAAAAGCCACTTTTCGCACTTGTGTTAGTGTTGAAAAACACCTTTTCGCACTTGTGTTGGTGCAGGAAACCACTTTTGCACTTGTATTAGTGTGGAAAAACCACTTTTCACACTTGTGTTAGTGTTGAAAAACAACTTTTCGCACTTGTGTTAGTGTTGTAAAACCACTTTTCGCACTTGTGTTAGTGTTGAAAAACCACTTTTCGCATTTGTGTTGGTGCAGGAAACCACTTTTGCACTTGTATTAGTGTGGAAAAAACACTTTTCGCACTTGTGTTAGTGTTGAAAAGCCACTTTTCGCACTTGTGTTAGTGTTGTAAAACCACTTTTCGCACTTGTGTTGGTGCAGGAAACCACTTTTGCACTTGTATTAGTGTGGAAAAACCACTTTTCGCACTTGTGTTAGTGTTGAAAAGCCACTTTTCGCACTTGTGTTAGTGTTGTAAAACCACTTTTCGCACTTGTGTTGGTGCAGGAACCCACTTTTGCACTTGTATTAGTGTGGAAAAACCACTTTTCGCACTTGTGTTAGTGTTGAAAAACCACTTTTCGCACGTGTGTTGGTGCAGGAAACCACTTTTGCACTTGTATTAGTGTGGCAAAAACACTTTTCGCACTTGTGTTAGTGTTGAAAAACCACTTTTCGCACTTGTGTTAGTGTTGAAAAACCACTTTTCGCACTTGTGTTGGTGCAGGAAACCACTTTTGCACTTGTATTAGTGTGGAAAAACCACTTTTCACACTTGTGTTAGTGTTGAAAAACAACTTTTCGCACTTGTGTTAGTGTTGTAAAACCACTTTTCGCACTTGTGTTAGTGTTGAAAAACCACTTTTCGCATTTGTGTTGGTGCAGGAAACCACTTTTGCACTTGTATTAGTGTGGAAAAAACACTTTTTGCACTTGTGTTAGTGTTGAAAAACCACTTTTCGCACTTGTGTTAGTGTTGAAAAACCACTTTTCGCACTTGTGTTGGTGCAGGAAACCACTTTTGCACTTGTATTAGTGTGGAAAAACCACTTTTCGCACTTGTGTTAGTGTTGAAAAACCACTTTTCGCACTTGTGTTAGTGTTGAAAAACCACTTTTCGCACTTGTGTTAGTGTTGAAAAACCACTTTTCGCACTTGTGTTGGTGCAGGAAACCACTTTTGCACTTGTATTAGTGTGGAAAAAACACTTTTCGCACTTGTGTTAATGTTGAAAAACCACTTTTCGCACTTGTGTTAGTGTTGAAAAACCACTTTTCGCACTTGTGTTACTGTTGAAAAACCACTTTTCGCACTTGTGTTGGTGCAGGAAACCACTTTTGCACTTGTATTAGTGTGGAAAAAACACTTTTCGCACTTGTGATAGTGTTGAAAAACCACATTTCGCACTTGTGTTAGTGTTGAAAAACCACTTTTTGCACTTGTGTTAGTGTTGAAAAACCACTTTTCGCACTTGTGTTGGTGCAGGAAACCACTTTTGCACTTGTATTAGTGTGGAAAAAACACTTTTTGCACTTTTGATAGTGTTGAAAAACCACTTTTCGCACTTGTGTTGGTGCAGGAAACCACTATTGCACTTGTATTAGTGTGGAAAAACCACTTTTCGCACTTGTGTTAGTGTTGGAAAACCACTTTTCGCATTTGTGTTGGTGTTGAAAAACCACTTTTCGCCCTTGTGTTGGTGCAGGAAACCACTTTTGCACTTGTATTAGTGTGGAAAAAACACTTTTTGCACTTGTGATAGTGTTGAAAAACCACTTTTCGCACTTGTGTTAGTGTTGAAAAACCACTTTTCGCACTTGTGTTGGTGCAGGAAACCACTTTTGCACTTGTATTAGTGTGGAAAAACCACTTTTCACACTTGTGTTAGTGTTGAAAGACAACTTTTCGCACTTGTGTTGGTGCAGGAAACAACTTTTGCACTTGTATTAGTGTGGAAAATCCACTTTTGGCACTTGTGTTAGTGTTGAAAAACCACATTTCGCACTTGTGTTAGTGTTGAAAAACCACTTTTCGCATTTGTGTTGGTGCAGGAAACCACTTTTGCACTTGTATTAGTGTGGAAAATCCACTTTTGGCACTTGTGTTAGTGTTGAAAAACCACTTTTCGCACTTGTGTTAGTGTTGAAAAACCACTTTTCGCACTTGTGTTAGTGTTGAAAAAACACTTTTCGCACTTGTGTTGGTGCAGGAAACCACTTTTGCACTTGTATTAGTGTGGAAAAACCACTTTTCGCACTTGTGTTAGTGTTGAAAAACCACTTTTCGCACTTGTGTTAGTGTTGAAAAACCACTTTTCGCACTTGTGTTAGTGTTGAAAAACCACTTTTCGCACTTGTGTTGGTGCAGGAAACCACTTTTGCACTTGTATTAGTGTGGAAAAAACACTTTTCGCACTTGTGTTAGTGTTGAAAAACCACTTTTCGCACTTGTGTTAGTGTTGAAAAACCACTTTTCGCACTTGTGTTAGTGTTGAAAAACCACTTTTCGCACTTGTGTTGGTGCAGGAAACCACTTTTGCACTTGTATTAGTGTGGAAAAACCACTTTTCGCACTTGTGTTAGTGTTGAAAAACTACTTTTCGCACTTGTGTTAGTGTTGAAAAACCACTTTTCGCACTTGTGTTAGTGTTGAAAAACCACTTTTCGCACTTGTGTTGGTGCAGGAAACCACTTTTGCACTTGTATTAGTGTGGAAAAAACACTTTTCGCACTTGTGTTAGTGTTGAAAAACCACTTTTCGCACTTGTGTTGGTGTTGAAAAACCACTTTTCGCACTTGTGTTAGTGTTGAAAAACCACTTTTCGCACTTGTGTTGGTGCAGTAAACCACTTTTGCACTTGTATTAGTGTGGAAAAAACACTTTTCGCACTTGTGTTAATGTTGAAAAACCACTTTTCGCACTTGTGTTAGTGTTGAAAAACCACCTTTCGCACTTGTGTTAGTGTTGAAAAACCACTTTTCGCACTTGTGTTGGTGCAGGAAACCACTTTTGCACTTGTATTAGTGTGGAAAAAACACTTTTTGCACTTGTGATAGTGTTGAAAAAACACTTTTCGCACTTGTGTTAGTGTTGAAAAACCACTTTTCGCACTTGTGTTGGTGGAGGAAACCACTTTTGCACTTGTATTAGTGTGGAAAAAACACTTTTCGCACTTGTGTTAGTGTTGAAAAACCACTTTTCGCACTTGTGTTCGTGTTGAAAAACCACTTTTCACACATGTGTTGGTGCAGGAAACCACTTTTGCACTTGTATTAGTGTGGAAAAACCACTTTTTGCACTTGTGTTAGTGTTGAAAAGCCACTTTTCGCACTTGTGTTAGTGTTGGAAAACCACTTTTCGCACTTGTGTTGGTGCAGGAAACCACTTTTGCACTTGTATTAGTGTGGAAAAACCACTTTTCACACTTGTGTTAGTGTTGAAAAACAACTTTTCGCACTTGTGTTAGTGTTGTAAAACCACTTTTCGCACTTGTGTCAGTGTTGAAAAACCACTTTTCGCACTTGTGTTGGTGCAGGAAACCACTATTGCACTTGTATTAGTGTGGAAAAACCACTTTTCGCACTTGTGTTAGTGTTGGAAAACCACTTTTCGCATTTGTGTTGGTGTTGAAAAACCACTTTTCGCACTTGTGTTGGTGCAGGAAACCACTTTTGCACTTGTATTAGTGTGGAAAAAACACTTTTTGCACTTGTGATAGTGTTGAAAAACCACTTTTCGCACTTGTGTTAGTGTTGAAAAACCACTTTTCGCACTTGTGTTGGTGCAGGAAACCACTTTTGCACTTGTATTAGTGTGGAAAAACCACTTTTCACACTTGTGTTAGTGTTGAAAGACAACTTTTCGCACTTGTGTTGGTGCAGGAAACAACTTTTGCACTTGTATTAGTGTGGAAAATCCACTTTTGGCACTTGTGTTAGTGTTGAAAAACCACATTTCGCACTTGTGTTAGTGTTGAAAAACCACTTTTCGCATTTGTGTTGGTGCAGGAAACCACTTTTGCACTTGTATTAGTGTGGAAAATCCACTTTTGGCACTTGTGTTAGTGTTGAAAAACCACTTTTCGCACTTGTGTTAGTGTTGAAAAACCACTTTTCGCACTTGTGTTAGTGTTGAAAAAACACTTTTCGCACTTGTGTTGGTGCAGGAAACCACTTTTGCACTTGTATTAGTGTGGAAAAACCACTTTTCGCACTTGTGTTAGTGTTGAAAAACCACTTTTCGCACTTGTGTTAGTGTTGAAAAACCACTTTTCGCACTTGTGTTAGTGTTGAAAAACCACTTTTCGCACTTGTGTTGGTGCAGGAAACCACTTTTGCACTTGTATTAGTGTGGAAAAAACACTTTTCGCACTTGTGTTAGTGTTGAAAAACCACTTTTCGCACTTGTGTTAGTGTTGAAAAACCACTTTTCGCACTTGTGTTAGTGTTGAAAAACCACTTTTCGCACTTGTGTTGGTGCAGGAAACCACTTTTGCACTTGTATTAGTGTGGAAAAACCACTTTTCGCACTTGTGTTAGTGTTGAAAAACTACTTTTCGCACTTGTGTTAGTGTTGAAAAACCACTTTTCGCACTTGTGTTAGTGTTGAAAAACCACTTTTCGCACTTGTGTTGGTGCAGGAAACCACTTTTGCACTTGTATTAGTGTGGAAAAAACACTTTTCGCACTTGTGTTAGTGTTGAAAAACCACTTTTCGCACTTGTATTGGTGTTGAAAAACCACTTTTCGCACTTGTGTTAGTGTTGAAAAACCACTTTTCGCACTTGTGTTGGTGCAGTAAACCACTTTTGCACTTGTATTAGTGTGGAAAAAACACTTTTCGCACTTGTGTTAATGTTGAAAAACCACTTTTCGCACTTGTGTTAGTGTTGAAAAACCACCTTTCGCACTTGTGTTAGTGTTGAAAAACCACTTTTCGCACTTGTGTTGGTGCAGGAAACCACTTTTGCACTTGTATTAGTGTGGAAAAAACACTTTTTGCACTTGTGATAGTGTTGAAAAAACACTTTTCGCACTTGTGTTAGTGTTGAAAAACCACTTTTCGCACTTGTGTTGGTGGAGGAAACCACTTTTGCACTTGTATTAGTGTGGAAAAAACACTTTTCGCACTTGTGTTAGTGTTGAAAAACCACTTTTCGCACTTGTTTTCGTGTTGAAAAACCACTTTTCACACATGTGTTGGTGCAGGAAACCACTTTTGCACTTGTATTAGTGTGGAAAAACCACTTTTTGCACTTGTGTTAGTGTTGAAAAGCCACTTTTCGCACTTGTGCTAGTGTTGAAAAACCACTTTTCGCACTTGTGTTGGTGCAGGAAACCACTTTTGCACTTGTATTAGTGTGGAAAAACCACTTTTCACACTTGTGTTAGTGTTGAAAAACAACTTTTCGCACTTGTGTTAGTGTTGTAAAACCACTTTTCGCACTTGTGTCAGTGTTGAAAACCACTTTTCGCATTTGTGTTTGTGCAGCAAACCACTTTTGCACTTGTATTAGTGTGGAAAAAACACTTTTCGCACTTGTGTTAGTGTTGAAAAACCAATTTTCGCACTTGTGTTGGTGTTGAAAAACCACTTTTCGCACTTGTGTTAGTGTTGAAAAACCACTTTTCGCACTTGTGTTGGTGCAGGAAACCACTTTTGCACTTGTATTAGTGTGGAAAAACCACTTTTCGCACTTGTGTTAGTGTTGAAAAGCCACTTTTCGCACTTGTGTTAGTGTTGTAAAACTTCTTTTCGCACTTGTGTTGGTGCAGGAAACCACTTTTGCACTTGTATTAGTGTGGAAAAACCACTTTTCGCACTTGTGTTAGTGTTGAAAAACCACTTTTCGCACTTGTGTTAGTGTTGAAAAACCACATTTCGCACTTGTGTTAGTGTTGAAAAACCACTTTTCGCACTTGTGTTGGAGCAGGAAACCACTTTTGCACTTGTATTAGTGTGGAAAAACACTTTTTGCACTTGTGATAGTGTTGAAAAACCACTTTTCGCACTTGTGCTAGTGTTGAAAAACCACTTTTTGCACTTGTGTTGGTGCAGGAAACCAGTTTTGCACTTGTATTAGTGTGGAAAAAACACTTTTTGCACTTGTAATAGTGTTGAAAAACCACTTTTCGCACTTGTGTTAGTGTTGAAAAACCACTTTTCGCACTTGAGTTAGTGTTGAAAAACCACTTTTCGCACTTGTGTTGGTGCAGGAAACCACTTTTGCACTTGTATGAGTGTGGAAAAAACACTTTTTGCACTTGTCATAGTGTTGAAAAACCACTTTTCGCACTTGTGTTAGTGTTGAAAAACCACTTTTCGCACTTGTGTTGGTGCAGGAAACCACTTTTGCACTTGTATTAGTGTGGAAAAAACACTTTTCGCACTTGTGTTAGTGTTGAAAAACCACTTTTCGCACTTGTGTTGGTGCAGGAAACCACTTTTGCACTTGTATTAGTGTGGAATAAAGACTTTTTGCACTTGTGTTAGTGTTGAAAAACCACTTTTCGCACTTGTGTTAGTGTCGAAAAACCACTTTTCGCACTTGTGTTGGTGCAGGAAACCACTTTTGCACTTGTGATAGTGTTGAAAAACCACTTTTCGCACTTGTGTTAGTGTTGAAAAACCACTTTTCGCACTTGTGTTAGTGTTGAAAAACCACTTTTCGCACTTGTGTTGGAGCAGGAAACCACTTTTGCACTTGTATTAGTGTGGAAAAAACACTTTTTGCACTTGTGATAGTGTAGAAAAACCACTTTTCGCACTTGTGTTAGTGTTGAAAAACCACTTTTCGCACTTGTGTTAGTGTTGTAAAACCACTTTTCGCACTTGTGTTGGTGCAGGAACCCACTTTTGCACTTGTATTAGTGTGGAAAAACCACTTTTCGCACTTGTGTTAGTGTTGAAAAACCACTTTTCGCACGTGTGTTGGTGCAGGAAACCACTTTTGCACTTGTATTAGTGTGGCAAAAACACTTTTCGCACTTGTGTTAGTGTTGAAAAACCACTTTTCGCACTTGTGTTAGTGTTGAAAAACCACTTTTCGCACTTTTGTTGGTGCAGGAAATCACTTTTGCACTTGTATTAGTGTGGAAAAACCACTTTTTGCACTTGTGTTAGTGTTGAAAAGCCACTTTTCGCACTTTTGTTAGTGTTGAAAAACCACTTTTCGCACTTGTGTTGGTGCAGGAAACCACTTTTGCACTTGTATTAGTGTGGAAAAACCACTTTTCACACTTGTGTTAGTGTTGAAAAACAACTTTTCGCACTTGTGTTAGTGTTGTAAAACCACTTTTCGCACTTGTGTTAGTGTTGAAAAACCACTTTTCGCATTTGTGTTGGTGCAGGAAACCACTTTTGCACTTGTATTAGTGTGGAAAAAACACTTTTCGCACTTGTGTTAGTGTTGAAAAACCACTTTTCGCACTTGTGTTAGTGTTGAAAAACCACTTTTCGCACTTGTGTTGGTGCAGGAAACCACTTTTGCACTTGTATTAGTGTGGAAAAACCACTTTTCGCACTTGTGTTAGTGTTGAAAAACCACTTTTCGCACTTGTGTTAGTGTTGAAAAACCACTTTTCGCACTTGTGTTAGTGTTGAAAAACCACTTTTCGCACTTGTGTTGGTGCAGGAAACCACTTTTGCACTTGTATTAGTGTGGAAAAAACACTTTTCGCACTTGTGTTAATGTTGAAAAACCACTTTTCGCACTTGTGTTAGTGTTGAAAAACCACTTTTCGCACTTGTGTTAGTGTTGAAAAACCACTTTTCGCACTTGTGTTGGTGCAGGAAACCACTTTTGCACTTGTATTAGTGTGGAAAAAACACTTTTCGCACTTGTGATAGTGTTGAAAAACCACATTTCGCACTTGTGTTAGTGTTGAAAAACCAGTTTTTGCACTTGTGTTAGTGTTGAAAAACCACTTTTCGCACTTGTGTTGGTGCAGGAAACCACTTTTGCACTTGTATTAGTGTGGAAAAAACACTTTTTGCACTTTTGATAGTGTTGAAAAACCACTTTTCGCACTTGTGTTGGTGCAGGAAACCACTATTGCACTTGTATTAGTGTGGAAAAACCACTTTTCGCACTTGTGTTAGTGTTGGAAAACCACTTTTCGCATTTGTGTTGGTGTTGAAAAACCACTTTTCGCACTTGTGTTGGTGCAGGAAACCACTTTTGCACTTGTATTAGTGTGGAAAAAACACTTTTTGCACTTGTGATAGTGTTGAAAAACCACTTTTCGCACTTGTGTTAGTGTTGAAAAACCACTTTTCGCACTTGTGTTGGTGCAGGAAACCACTTTTGCACTTGTATTAGTGTGGAAAAACCACTTTTCACACTTGTGTTAGTGTTGAAAGACAACTTTTCGCACTTGTGTTGGTGCAGGAAACAACTTTTGCACTTGTATTAGTGTGGAAAATCCACTTTTGGCACTTGTGTTAGTGTTGAAAAACCACATTTCGCACTTGTGTTAGTGTTGAAAAACCACTTTTCGCATTTGTGTTGGTGCAGGAAACCACTTTTGCACTTGTATTAGTGTGGAAAAACCACTTTTCGCACTTGTGTTAGTGTTGAAAAACCACTTTTCGCACTTGTGTTAGTGTTGAAAAACCACTTTTCACACTTGTGTTAGTGTTGAAAAAACACTTTTCGCACTTGTGTTGGTGCAGGAAACCACTTTTGCACTTGTATTAGTGTGGAAAAACCACTTTTCGCACTTGTGTTAGTGTTGAAAAACCACTTTTCGCACTTGTGTTAGTGTTGAAAAACCACTTTTCGCACTTGTGTTAGTGTTGAAAATCCACTTTTCGCACTTGTGTTGGTGCAGGAAACCACTTTTGCACTTGTATTAGTGTGGAAAAAACACTTTTCGCACTTGTGTTAGTGTTGAAAAACCACTTTTCGCACTTGTGTTAGTGTTGAAAAACCACTTTTCGCACTTGTGTTAGTGTTGAAAAACCACTTTTCGCACTTGTGTTGGTGCAGGAAACCACTTTTGCACTTGTATTAGTGTGGAAAAACCACTTTTCGCACTTGTGTTAGTGTTGAAAAACTACTTTTCGCACTTGTGTTAGTGTTGAAAAACCACTTTTCGCACTTGTGTTAGTGTTGAAAAACCACTTTTCGCACTTGTGTTGGTGCAGGAAACCACTTTTGCACTTGTAGTAGTGTGGAAAAAACACTTTTCGCACTTGTGTTGGTGCAGGAAACCACTTTTGCACTTGTATTAGTGTGGAAAAACCACTTTTTGCACTTGTGTTAGTGTTGAAAAACCATTTTTCGCACTTGTGTTAGTGTTGAAAAACCACTTTTCGCACTTGTGTTGGTGCAGGAAACCACTTTTGCACTTGTATTAGTGTGGAAAAAACACTTTTTGCACTTGTGATAGTGTTGAAAAACCACTTTCCGCCCTTGTGTTAGTGTTGAAAAACTACTTTTCACACTTGTGTTGGTGCAGGAAACCACTTTTGCACTTGTATTAGTGTGGAAAAACCACTTTTCGCACTTGTGTTAGTGTTGAAAAACCACTTTTCGCACTTGTGTTAGTGTTGAAAAACCACTTTTCGCACTTGTGTTAGTGTTGAAAAACCACTTTTCGCACTTGTGTTGGTGCAGGAAATCACTTTTGCACTTGTATTAGTGTGGAAAAAACACTTTTTGCACTTGTGATAGTGTTGAAAAACCACTTTTCGCACTTGTGTTGGTGCAGGAAACCACTTATCGCACTTGTGTTAGTGTTGATAAACCACTTTTCGCACTTGTGTTAGTGTCGAAAAACCACTTTTCGCACTTGTGTTGGTGCAGGAAACCACTTTTGCACTTGTATTAGTGTGGAAAAAACACTTTTCGCACTTGTGTTAGTGTTGAAAAACCACTTTTCGCACTTGTTAGTGTTGAAAAACCACTTTTCGCACTTGTGTTGGTGCAGGAAACCACTTTTGCACTTGTATTAGTGTGGCAAAAACACTTTTCGCACTTGTGTTAGTGTTGAAAAACCACTTTTCGCACTTGTGTTAGTGTTGAAAAACCACTTTTCGCACTTGTGTTGGTGCAGGAAACCACTTTTGCACTTGTATTAGTGTGGAAAAACCACTTTTCGCACTTGTGTTAGTGTTGAAAAAACACTTTTCGCACTTGTGTTAGTGTTGAAAAACCACTTTTCGCAATTGTGTTGGTGCAGGAAACCAGTTTTGCACTTGTATTAGTGTGGAAAAAACACTTTTTGCACTTGTAATAGTGTTGAAAAACCACTTTTCGCACTTGTGTTCGTGTTGAAAATCCACTTTTCGCACTTGTGTTGGTGCAGGAAACCACTTTTGCACTTATATTAGTGTGGAAAAAACACTTTTTGCACTTGTGATAGTGTTGAAAAACCACTTTTCGCACTTGTGTTATTGTTGAAAAACCACTTTTCGCACTTGTGTTAGTGTTGAAAAACCACTTTTCGCACTTGTGTTAGTGTTGAAAAACCACTTTTTGCACTTGTGTTGGAGCAGGAAACCAGTTTTGCACTTGTATTAGTGTGGAAAAACACTTTTTGCACTTGTGATAGTGTTGAAAAACCACTTTTCGCACTTGTGTTAGTGTTGAAAAACCACTTTTTGCACTTGTGTTGGTGCAGGACACCACTTTTGCACTTGTATTAGTGTGGAAAAAACACTTTTTGCACTTGTGATAGTGTTGAAAAACCACTTTTCGCACTTGTGTTAGTGTTGAAAAAACACTTTTCGCACTTGAGTTAGTGTTGAAAAACCACTTTTCGCACTTGTGTTGGTGCAGGAAACCACTTTTGCACTTGTATGAGTGTGGAATAAAGACTTTTTGCACTTGTGTTAGTGTTGAAAAACCACTTTTCGCACTTGTGTTAGTGTCGAAAAACCACTTTTCGCACTTGTGTTGGTGCAGGAAACCACTTTTGCACTTGTCATAGTGTTGAAAAACCACTTTTCGCACTTGTGTTAGTGTTGAAAAACCACTTTTCGCACTTGTGTTAGTGTTGAAAAACCACTTTTCGCACTTGTGTTGGAGCAGGAAACCACTTTTGCACTTGTATTAGTGTGGAAAAACCACTTTTCGCACTTGTGTTAGTGTTGAAAAACCACTTTTCGCACTTGTGTTAGTGTTGAAAAACCACTTTTCGCACTTGTGTTAGTGTTGAAAAACCACTTTTCGCACTTGTGTTAGTGTTGAAAAACCACTTTTCGCACTTGTGTTGGTGCAGGAAACCACTTTTGCACTTGTAATAGTGTGGAAAAAACACTTTTCGCACTTGTGTTAGTGTTGAAAAACCACTTTTCGCACTTGTGTTGGTGTTGAAAAACCACTTTTCGCACTTGTGTTAGTGTTGAAAAACCACTTTTCGCACTTGTGTTGGTGCAGGAAACCACTTTTGCACTTGTATTAGTGTGGAAAAAACACTTTTCGCACTTGGGTTAATGTTGAAAAACCACTTTTCGCACTTGTGTTAGTGTTGAAAAACCACCTTTCGCACTTGTGTTAGTGTTGAAAAACCACTTTTCGCACTTGTGTTGGTGCAGGAAACCACTTTTGCACTTGTATTAGTGTGGAAAAAACACTTTTTGCACTTGTGATATTGTTGAAAAACCACTTTTCGCACTTGTGTTAGCGTTGAAAAACCACTTTTCGCACTTGTGTTGGTGGAGGAAACCACTTTTGCACTTGTATTAGTGTGGAAAAAACACTTTTCGCACTTGTGTTAGTGTTGAAAAACCACTTTTCGCACATGTGTTGGTGCAGGAAACCACTTTTGCACTTGTATTAGTGTGGAAAAACCACTTTTTGCACTTGTGTTAGTGTTGAAAAGCCACTTTTCGCACTTGTGTTAGTGTTGAAAAACCACTTTTCGCACTTGTGTTGGTGCAGGAAACCACTTTTGCACTTGTATTAGTGTGGAAAAACCACTTTTCACACTTGTGTTAGTGTTGAAAAACAACTTTTCGCACTTGTGTTAGTGTTGTAAAACCACTTTTCGCACTTGTGTTAGTGTTGAAAAACCACTTTTCGCACTTGTGTTGGTGCAGGAAACCACTTTTGCACTTGTATTAGTGTGGAAAAACCACTTTTCGCACTTGTGTTAGTGTTGAAAAACCACTTTTCTTACTTGTGTTAGTGTTGAAAAACCACTTTTCACACTTGTGTTAGTGTTGAAAACCACTTTTCGCACTTGTGTTGGTGCAGGAAACCACTTTTGCACTTGTATTAGTGTGGAAAAACACTTTTCGCACTTGTGTTAGTGTTGAAAAACCACTTTTCGCACTTGTGTTGGTGTTGAAAAACCACTTTTCGCACTTGTGTTAGTGTTGAAAAACCACTTTTCGCACTTGTGTTGGTGCAGGAAACCACTTATGCACTTGTATTAGTGTGGAAAAAACACTTTTCGCACTTGTGTTAATGTTGAAAAACCACTTTTCGCACTTGTGTTAGTGTTGAAAAACCACCTTTCGCACTTGTGTTAGTGTTGAAAAACCACTTTTCGCACTTGTGTTGGTGCAGGACACCACTTTTGCACTTGTATTAGTGTAGAAAAAACACTTTTTGCACTTGTGATAGTGTTGAAAAAACACTTTTCGCACTTGTGTTAGTGTTGAAAAACCACTTTTCGCACTTGTGTTGGTGGAGGAAACCACTTTTGCACTTGTATTAGTGTGGAAAAAACACTTTTTGCACTTGTGTTAGTGTTGAAAAACCACTTTTCGCACTTGTGTTCGTGTTGAAAAACCACTTTTCGCACATGTGTTGGTGCAGGAAACCACTTTTGCACTTGTATTAGTGTGGAAAAACCACTTTTTACCTTCGCAAAAGCGGAAGGTTATGTTTTGATCGCTGTGTATTTATTTGTATGTCTGTGTGTGTGTGTGTATGTTATTCGCATAACTCAAAAAGTATTCAACCGAATTGCATGAAATTTGGTGGGATGATTGGTTATTATACAGGACACATTTGATTAGATTTTGGGAGCAATCGGGTCAAAGGTCAAGGTCAAGGTCACGAAAAGGTCAAAATCGTATTTTTGTTGTTCTGTTCCCTACACTCCCATGCCAAGTACAGAACAGTAGCTGCGGCGAAGGTATGCGCTCTACCGAGTGCCCGTTCTAGTTGCACTTGTGTTAGTCTTGAAAAGCCACTTTTCGCACTTGTGTTAGTGTTGAAAAACCACTTTTCGCACTTGTGTTGGTGCAGGAAACCACTTTTGCACTTGTATTAGTGTGGAAAAACCACTTTTCACACTTGTGTTAGTGTTGAAAAACAACTTTTCGCACTTGTGTTAGTGTTGTAAAACCACTTTTCGCACTTGTGTCAGTGTTGAAAAACCACTTTTCGCATTTGTGTTGGTGCAGGAAACCACGTTTGCACTTGTATTAGTGTGGAAAAAACACTTTTCGCACTTGTGTTAGTGTTGAAAAACCACTTTTCGCACTTGTGTTGGTGTTGAAAAACCACTTTTCGTACTTGTGTTAGTGTTGAAAAACCACTTTTCGCACTTGTGTTGGTGCAGGAAACCACTTTTGCACTTGTATTAGTGTGGAAAAACCACTTTTCGCACTTGTGTTAGTGTTGAAAAGCCACTTTTCGCACTTGTGTTAGTGTTGTAAAACTTCTTTTCGCACTTGTGTTGGTGCAGGAAACCACTTTTGCACTTGTATTAGTGTGGAAAAACCACTTTTCGCACTTGTGTTAGTGTTGAAAAACCACTTTTCGCACTTGTGTTAGTGTTGAAAAACCACATTTCGCACTTGTGTTAGTGTTGAAAAACCACTTTTCGCACTTGTGTTGGAGCAGGAAACCACTTTTGCACTTGTATTAGTGTGGAAAAACACTTTTTGCACTTGTGATAGTGTTGAAAAACCACTTTTCGCACTTGTGTTAGTGTTGAAAAACCACTTTTTGCACTTGTGTTGGTGCAGGAAACCACTTTTGCACTTGTATTAGTGTGGAAAAAACACTTTTTGCACTTGTAATAGTGTTGAAAAACCACTTTTCGCACTTGTGTTAGTGTTGAAAAACCACTTTTCGCACTTGAGTTAGTGTTGAAAAACCACTTTTCGCACTTGTGTTGGTGCAGGAAACCACTTTTGCACTTGTATGAGTGTGGAAAAAACACTTTTTGCACTTGTTTTCGTGTTGAAAAACCACTTTTCGCACTTGTGTTAGTGTTGAAAAAACACTTTTCGCACTTGTGTTGGTGCAGGAAACCACTTTTGCACTTGTATTAGTGTGGAAAAAACACTTTTCGCACTTGTGTTAGTGTTGAAAAACCACTTTTCGCACTTGTGTTGGTGCAGGAAACCACTTTTGCACTTGTATTAGTGTGGAATAAAGACTTTTTGCACTTGTGTTAGTGTTGAAAAACCACTTTTCGCACTTGTGTTAGTGTCGAAAAACCACTTTTCGCACTTGTGTTGGTGCAGGAAACCACTTTTGCACTTGTGATAGTGTTGAAAAACCACTTTTCGCACTTGTGTTAGTGTTGAAAATCCACTTTTCGCACTTGTGTTGGTGCAGGAAACCACTTTTGCACTTGTATTAGTGTGGAAAAAACACTTTTCGCACTTGTGTTAGTGTTGAAAAACCACTTTTCGCACTTGTGTTAGTGTTGAAAAACCACTTTTCGCACTTGTGTTGGTGCAGGAAACCACTTTTGCACTTGTATTAGTGTGGAAAAACCACTTTTCGCACTTGTGTTAGTGTTGAAAAACCACTTTTCGCACTTGTGTTAGTGTTGAAAAACCACTTTTCGCACTTGTGTTGGTGCAGGAAACCACTTTTGCACTTGTATTAGTGTGGAAAAAACACTTTTCGCACTTGTGTTAATGTTGAAAAACCACTTTTCGCACTTGTGTTAGTGTTGAAAAACCACTTTTCGCACTTGTGTTGGTGCAGGAAACCACTTTTGCACTTGTATTAGTGTGGAAAAACCACTTTTCGCACTTGTGTTAGTGTTGAAAAACCAATTTTCGCACTTGTGTTAGTGTTGAAAAACCACTTTTCGCACTTGTGTTAGTGTTGAAAAACCACTTTTCGCACTTGTGTTGGTGCAGGAAATCACTTTTGCACTTGTATTAGTGTGGAAAAAACACTTTTTGCACTTGTGATAGTGTTGAAAAACCACTTTTCGCACTTGTGTTGGTGCAGGAAACCACTTATCGCACTTGTGTTAGTGTTGATAAACCACTTTTCGCACTTGTGTTAGTGTCGAAAAACCACTTTTCGCACTTGTGTTGTTGCAGGAAACCACTTTTGCACTTGTATTAGTGTGGAAAAACCACTTTTCGCACTTGTGTTAGTGTTGAAAAACCACTTTTCGCACTTGTTAGTGTTGAAAAACCACTTTTCGCACTTGTGTTGGTGCAGGAAATCACTTTTGCACTTGTATTAGTGTGGCAAAAACACTTTTCGCACTTGTGTTAGTGTTGAAAAACCACTTTTCGCACTTGTGTTAGTGTTGAAAAACCACTTTTCGCACTTGTGTTGGTGCAGGAAACCACTTTTGCACTTGTATTAGTGTGGAAAAACCACTTTTCGCACTTGTGTTAGTGTTGAAAAACCACTTTTCGCACTTGTGTTAGTGTTGAAAAACCACTTTTCGCAATTGTGTTGGTGCAGGAAACCAGTTTTGCACTTGTATTAGTGTGGAAAAAACACTTTTTGCACTTGTAATAGTGTTGAAAAACCACTTTTCGCACTTGTGTTAGTGTTGAAAATCCACTTTTCGCACTTGTGTTGGTGCAGGAAACCACTTTTGCACTTATATTAGTGTGGAAAAAACACTTTTTGCACTTGTGATAGTGTTGAAAAACCACTTTTCGCACTTGTGTTAGTGTTGAAAAACCACTTTTCGCACTTGTGTTAGTGTTGAAAAACCACTTTTCGCACTTGTGTTAGTGTTGAAAAACCACTTTTTGCACTTGTGTTGGAGCAGGAAACCACTTTTGCACTTGTATTAGAGTGGAAAAACACTTTTTGCACTTGTGATAGTGTTGAAAAACCACTTTTCGCACTTGTGTTAGTGTTGAAAAACCACTTTTTGCACTTATGTTGGTGCAGGACACCACTTTTGCACTTGTATTAGTGTGGAAAAAACACTTTTTGCACTTGTGATAGTGTTGAAAAACCACTTTTCGCACTTGTGTTAGTGTTGAAAAACCACTTTTCGCACTTGAGTTAGTGTTGAAAAACCACTTTTCGCACTTGTGTTGGTGCAGGAAACCACTTTTGCACTTGTATTAGTGTGGAAAAAACACTTTTTGCACTTGTAATAGTGTTGAAAAACCACTTTTCGCACTTGTGTTAGTGTTGAAAAACCACTTTTCGCACTTGAGTTAGTGTTGAAAAACCACTTTTCGCACTTGTGTTGGTGCAGGAAACCACTTTTGCACTTGTATGAGTGTGGAAAAAACACTTTTTGCACTTGTTTTCGTGTTGAAAAACCACTTTTCGCACTTGTGTTAGTGTTGAAAAAACACTTTTCGCACTTGTGTTGGTGCAGGAAACCACTTTTGCACTTGTATTAGTGTGGAAAAAACACTTTTCGCACTTGTGTTAGTGTTGAAAAACCACTTTTCGCACTTGTGTTGGTGCAGGAAACCACTTTTGCACTTGTATTAGTGTGGAATAAAGACTTTTTGCACTTGTGTTAGTGTTGAAAAACCACTTTTCGCACTTGTGTTAGTGTCGAAAAACCACTTTTCGCACTTGTGTTGGTGCAGGAAACCACTTTTGCACTTGTGATAGTGTTGAAAAACCACTTTTCGCACTTGTGTTAGTGTTGAAAATCCACTTTTCGCACTTGTGTTGGTGCAGGAAACCACTTTTGCACTTGTATTAGTGTGGAAAAAACACTTTTCGCACTTGTGTTAGTGTTGAAAAACCACTTTTCGCACTTGTGTTAGTGTTGAAAAACCACTTTTCGCACTTGTGTTGGTGCAGGAAACCACTTTTGCACTTGTATTAGTGTGGAAAAACCACTTTTCGCACTTGTGTTAGTGTTGAAAAACCACTTTTCGCACTTGTGTTAGTGTTGAAAAACCACTTTTCGCACTTGTGTTGGTGCAGGAAACCACTTTTGCACTTGTATTAGTGTGGAAAAAACACTTTTCGCACTTGTGTTAATGTTGAAAAACCACTTTTCGCACTTGTGTTAGTGTTGAAAAACCACTTTTCGCACTTGTGTTGGTGCAGGAAACCACTTTTGCACTTGTATTAGTGTGGAAAAACCACTTTTCGCACTTGTGTTAGTGTTGAAAAACCAATTTTCGCACTTGTGTTAGTGTTGAAAAACCACTTTTCGCACTTGTGTTAGTGTTGAAAAACCACTTTTCGCACTTGTGTTGGTGCAGGAAATCACTTTTGCACTTGTATTAGTGTGGAAAAAACACTTTTTGCACTTGTGATAGTGTTGAAAAACCACTTTTCGCACTTGTGTTGGTGCAGGAAACCACTTATCGCACTTGTGTTAGTGTTGATAAACCACTTTTCGCACATGTGTTAGTGTCGAAAAACCACTTTTCGCACTTGTGTTGTTGCAGGAAACCACTTTTGCACTTGTATTAGTGTGGAAAAACCACTTTTCGCACTTGTGTTAGTGTTGAAAAACCACTTTTCGCACTTGTTAGTGTTGAAAAACCACTTTTCGCACTTGTGTTGGTGCAGGAAATCACTTTTGCACTTGTATTAGTGTGGCAAAAACACTTTTCGCACTTGTGTTAGTGTTGAAAAACCACTTTTCGCACTTGTGTTAGTGTTGAAAAACCACTTTTCGCACTTGTGTTGGTGCAGGAAACCACTTTTGCACTTGTATTAGTGTGGAAAAACCACTTTTCGCACTTGTGTTAGTGTTGAAAACCACTTTTCGCACTTGTGTTAGTGTTGAAAAACCACTTTTCGCAATTGTGTTGGTGCAGGAAACCAGTTTTGCACTTGTATTAGTGTGGAAAAAACACTTTTTGCACTTGTAATAGTGTTGAAAAACCACTTTTCGCACTTGTGTTAGTGTTGAAAATCCACTTTTCGCACTTGTGTTGGTGCAGGAAACCACTTTTGCACTTATATTAGTGTGGAAAAAACACTTTTTGCACTTGTGAATAGTGTTGAAAAACCACTTTTCGCACTTGTGTTAGTGTTGAAAAACCACTTTTCGCACTTGTGTTAGTGTTGAAAAACCACTTTTCGCACTTGTGTTAGTGTTGAAAAACCACTTTTTGCACTTGTGTTGGAGCAGGAAACCACTTTTGCACTTGTATTAGAGTGGAAAAACACTTTTTGCACTTGTGATAGTGTTGAAAAACCACTTTTCGCACTTGTGTTAGTGTTGAAAAACCACTTTTTGCACTTATGTTGGTGCAGGACACCACTTTTGCACTTGTATTAGTGTGGAAAAAACACTTTTTGCACTTGTGATAGTGTTGAAAAACCACTTTTCGCACTTGTGTTAGTGTTGAAAAACCACTTTTCGCACTTGAGTTAGTGTTGAAAAACCACTTTTCGCACTTGTGTTGGTGCAGGAAACCACTTTTGCACTTGTATGAGTGTGGAAAAAACACTTTTTGCACTTGTCATAGTGTTGAAAAACCACTTTTCGCACTTGTGTTAGTGTTGAAAAACCACTTTTCACACTTGTGTTGGTGCAGGAAACCACTTTTGCACTTGTATGAGTGTGGAATAAAGACTTTTTGCACTTGTGTTAGTGTTGAAAAACCACTTTTCGCACTTGTGTTAGTGTCGAAAAACCACTTTTCGCACTTGTGTTGGTGCAGGAAACCACTTTTGCACTTGTGATAGTGTTGAAAAACCACTTTTCGCACTTGTGTTAGTGTTGAAAAACCACTTTTCGCACTTGTGTTAGTGTTGAAAAACCACTTTTCGCACTTGTGTTGGAGCAGGAAACCACTTTTGCACTTGTATTAGTGTGGGAAAACCACTTTTCGCACTTGTGTTAGTGTTGAAAAACCACTTTTCGCACTTGTGTTAGTGTTGAAAAACCACTTTTCGCACTTGTGTTAGTGTTGAAAAACCACTTTTCGCACTTGTGTTAGTGTTGAAAAACCACTTTTCGCACTTGTGTTGGTGCAGGAAACCACTTTTGCACTTGTATTAGTGTGGAAAAAAACACTTTTCGCACTTGTGTTAGTGTTGAAAAACCACTTTTCGCACTTGTGTTGGTGTTGAAAAACCACTTTTCGCACTTGTGTTAGTGTTGAAAAACCACTTTTCGCACTTGTGTTGGTGCAGGAAACCACTTTTGCACTTGTATTAGTGTGGAAAAAACACTTTTCGCACTTGTGTTAATGTTGAAAAACCACTTTTCGCACTTGTGTTAGTGTTGAAAAACCACCTTTCGCACTTGTGTTAGTGTTGAAAAACCACTTTTGCACTTGTATTAGTGTGGAAAAAACACTTTTTGCACTTGTGATAGTGTTGAAAAACCACTTTTCGCACTTGTGTTAGCGTTGAAAAACCACTTTTCGCACTTGTGTTGGTGCAGGAAACCACTTTTGCACTTGTATTAGTGTGGAAAAAACACTTTTTGCACTTGTGATAGTGTTGAAAAACCACTTTTCGCACTTGTATTAGTGTGGAAAAAACACTTTTCGCACTTGTGTTAGTGTTGAAAAACCACTTTTCGCACTTGTGTTCGTGTTGAAAAACCACTTTTCGCACATGTGTTGGGTGCAGTAAACCACTTTTGCACTTGTATTAGTGTGGAAAACCACTTTTTGCACTTGTGTTAGTGTTGAAAAGCCACTTTTCGCACTTGTGTTAGTGTTGAAAAACCACTTTTCGCACTTGTGTTGGTGCAGGAAACCACTTTTGCACTTGTATTAGTGTCGAAAAACCACTTTTCACACTTGTGTTAGTGTTGAAAAACAACTTTTCGCACTTGTGTTAGTGTTGTAAAACCACTTTTCGCACTTGTGTTAGTGTTGAAAAACCAATTTTCGCATTTGTGTTGGTGCAGGAAACCACTTTTGCACTTGTATTAGTGTGGAAAAAACACTTTTCGCACTTGTGTTAGTGTTGAAAAACCACTTTTCGCACTTGTGTTGGTGTTGAAAAACCACTTTTCGCACTTGTGTTAGTGTTGAAAAACCACTTTTCGCACTTGTGTTGGTGCAGGAAACCACTTTTGCACTTGTATTAGTGTGGAAAAACCACTTTTCGCACTTATGTTAGTGTTGAAAAGCCACTTTTCGCACTTGTGTTAGTGTTGAAAAACCACTTTTCGCACTTGTGTTAGTGTTGAAAAACCACTTTTCGCACTTGTGTTAGTGTGGAAAAACCACTTTTCGCACTTGTGTTAGTGTTGAAAAGCCACTTTTCGCACTTGTGTTAGTGTTGTAAAACCACTTTTCGCACTTGTGTTGGTGCAGGAAACCACTTTTCCACTTGTATTAGTGTGGAAAAACCACTTTTCGCACTTGTGTTAGTGTTGAAAAGCCACTTTTCGCACTTGTGTTAGTGTTGTAAAACCACTTTTCGCACTTGTGTTGGTGCAGGAAACCACTTTTGCACTTGTATTAGTGTGGAAATACCACTTTTCGCACTTGTTAGTGTTGAAAAACCACTTTTCGCACTTGTGTTAGTGTTGAAAAACCACTTTTCGCACTTGTGTTAGTGTTGAAACTACACTTTTCGCACATGTGTTGGTGCAGGAAACCACTTTTGCACTTGTATTAGTGTGGAAAAACACTTTTTGCACTTGTGATAGTGTTGAAAAACCACTTTTCGCACTTGTGTTAATGTTGAAAAACCACTTTTCGCACTTGTGTTAGTGTTGAAAAACCACTTTTCGCACTTGTGTTGGTGCAGGAAACCACTTTTGCACTTGTATTAGTGTGGAAAAAACACTTTTCGCACTTGTGTTAGTGTTGAAAAACCACTTTTCGCACTTGTGTTAGTGTTGAAAAACCACTTTTCGCACTTGTGTTAGTGTTGAAAAACCACTTTTCGCACTTGTGTTGGTGCAGGAAACCACTTTTGCACTTGTATTAGTGTGGAAAAAACACTTTTTGCACTTTTGATAGTGTTGAAAAACCACTTTTCGCACTTGTGTTGGTGCAGGAAACCACTATTGCACTTGTATTAGTGTGGAAAAACCACTTTTCGCACTTGTGTTAGTGTTGGAAAACCACTTTTCGCATTTGTGTTAGTGTTGAAAAACCACTTTTCGCACTTGTGTTGGTGCAGGAAACCACTTTTGCACTTGTATTAGTGTGGAAAAAACACTTTTTGCACTTGTGATAGTGTTGAAAAACCACTTTTCGCACTTGTGTTAGTGTTGAAAAACCACTTTTCGCACTTGTGTTGGTGCAGGAAACCACTTTTGCACTTGTATTAGTGTGGAAAAACCACTTTTCACACTTGTGTTAGTGTTGAAAGACAACTTTTCGCACTTGTGTTGGTGCAGGAAACCACTTTTGCACTTGTATTAGTGTGGAAAAGCCACTTTTGGCACTTGTGTTAGTGTTGAAAAACCACTTTTCGCACTTGTGTTAGTGTTGAAAAACCACTTTTCGCAGTTGTGTTGGTGCAGGAAACCACTTTTGCACTTGTATTAGTGTGGAAAAACCACTTTTCGCACTTGTGTTAGTGTTGAAAAACCACTTTTCGCACTTGTGTTAGTGTTGAAAAACCACTTTTCGCACTTGTGTTGGTGCAGGAAACCACTTTTGCACTTGTATTAGTGTGGGAAAAACACTTTTCGCACTTGTGTTAGTGTTGAAAAACCACTTTTCGCACTTGTGTTAGTGTTGAAAAACCACTTTTCGCACTTGTGTTGGTGCAGGAAACCACTTTTGCACTTGTATTAGTGTGGAAAAAAGACTTTTTGCACTTGTGATAGTGTTGAAAAACCACTTTTCGCACTTTTGTTAGTGTTGAAAAACCACTTTTCGCACTTGTGTTGGTGCAGGAAACCACTTTTGCACTTGTATTAGTGTGGAAAAACCACTTTTCGCACTTGTGTTAGTGTTGAAAAACCACTTTTCGCACTTGTGTTAGTGTTGAAAAACCACTTTTCGCACTTGTGTTAGTGTTGAAAAACCACTTTTCGCACTTGTGTTGGTGCAGGAAACCACTTTTGCACTTGTATTAGTGTGGAAAAACACTTTTCGCACTTGTGTTAATGTTGAAAAACCACTTTTCGCACTTGTGTTAGTGTTGAAAAACCACTTTTCGCACTTGTGTTAGTGTTGAAAAACCACTTTTCGCACTTGTGTTGGTGCAGGAAACCACTTTTGCACTTGTATTAGTGTGGAAAAAACACTTTTTGCACTTGTGATAGTGTTGAAAAACCACTTTTCGCACTTCTGTTAGTGTTGAAAAACCACTTTTCGCACTTGTGTTGGTGCAGGAAACCACTTTTGCACTTGTATTAGTGTGGAAAAAACACTTTTCGCACTTGTGTTAGTGTTGAAAAACCACTTTTCGCACTTGTGTTCGTGTTGAAAAACCACTTTTCGCACTTGTGTTAGTGTTGAAAAACCACTTTTCGCATTTGTGTTGGTGCAGGAAACCACTTTTGCACTTGTATTAGTGTGGAAAAAACACTTTTCGCACTTGTGTTAGTGTTGAAAAGCCACTTTTCGCACTTGTGTTAGTGTTGAAAAGCCACTTTTCGCACTTGTGTTAGTGTTGTAAAACCACTTTTCGCACTTGTGTTGGTGCAGGAAACCACTTTTGCACTTGTATTAGTGTGGAAAAACCACTTTTCGCACTTGTGTTAGTGTTGAAAAGCCAATTTTCGCACTTGTGTTAGTGTTGTAAAACCACTTTTCGCACTTGTGTTGGTGCAGGAATCCACTTTTGCACTTGTATTAGTGTGGAAAAACCACTTTTCGCACTTGTGTTAGTGTTGAAAAACCACTTTTCGCACTTGTGTTAGTGTTGAAAAACCACTTTTCGCACTTGTTAGTGTTGAAAAACCACTTTTCGCACTTGTGTTGGTGCAGGAAACCACTTTTGCACTTGTATTAGTGTGGAAAAAACACTTTTCGCACTTGTGTTAATGTTGAAAAACCACTTTTTGCACTTGTGTTAGTGTTGAAAAACCACTTTTCGCACTTGTGTTAGTGTTGAAAAACCACTTTTCGCACTTGTGTTGGTGCAGGAAACCACTTTTGCACTTGTATTAGTGTGGAAAAAACACTTTTTGCACTTGTGATAGTGTTGAAAAACCACTTTTAGCATTTGTGTTAGTGTTGAAAATCCACTTTTCGCACTTGTGTTGGTGCAGGAAACCACTTTTGCACTTGTATTAGTGTGGAAAATACACTTTTCGCACTTGTGTTAGTGTTGAAAAACCACTTTTCGCACTTGTGTTAGTGTTGAAAAACCACTTTTCGCACTTGTGTTGGTGCAGGAAACCACTTTTGCACTTGTATTAGTGTGGCAAAAACACTTTTTGCACTTGTGTTAGTGTTGAAAAACCACTTTTCGCACTTGTGTTAGTGTTGAAAAACCACTTTTCGCACTTGTGTTGGTGCAGGAAACCACTTTTGCACTTGTATTAGTGTGGAAAAACCACTTTTTGCACTTGTGTTAGTGTTGAAAAGCCACTTTTCGCACTTGTGTTAGTGTTGAAAAACCACTTTTCGCACTTGTGTTGGTGCAGGAAACCACTTTTGCACTTGTATTAGTGTGGAAAAACCACTTTTCACACTTGTGTTAGTGTTGAAAAACAACTTTTCGCACTTGTGTTAGTGTTGTAAAACCACTTTTCGCACTTGTGTTAGTGTTGAAAAACCACTTTTCGCATTTGTATTGGTGCAGGAAACCACTTTTGCACTTGTATTAGTGTGGAAAAAACACTTTTCGCACTTGTGTTAGTGTTGAAAAACCACTTTTCGCACTTGTGTTAGTGTTGAAAAACCACTTTTCGCACTTGTGTTGGTGCAGGAAACCACTTTTGCACTTGTATTAGTGTGGAAAAACCACTTTTAGCACTTGTGTTAGTGTTGAAAAACCACTTTTCGCACTTGTGTTAGTGTTGAAAAACCACTTTTCGCACTTGTGTTAGTGTTGAAAAACCACTTTTCGCACTTGTGTTGGTGCAGGAAACCACTTTTGCACTTGTATTAGTGTGGAAAAAACACTTTTCGCACTTGTGTTAATGTTGAAAAACCACTTTTCGCACTTGTGTTAGTGTTGAAAAACCACTTTTCGCACTTGTGTTTGTGTTGAAAAACCACTTTTCGCATTTGTGTTGGTGCAGGAAACCACTTTTGCACTTGTATTAGTGTGGAAAAAACACTTTTTGCACTTGTGATAGTGTTGAAAAACCACTTTTAGCACTTGTGTTGGTGTTGAAAAACCACTTTTCGCACTTGTGTTGGTGCAGGAAACCACTTTTGCACTTGTATTAGTGTGGAAAAAACACTTTTCGCACTTGCGTTAGTGTTGAAAAACCACTTTTCGCACTTGTGTTGGTGCAGGAAACCACTTTCGCACTTGTATTAGTGTGGCAAAAACACTTTTCGCACTTGTGTTAGTGTTGAAAAACCACTTTTCGCACTTGTGTTAGTGTTGAAAAACCACTTTTCGCACTTGTGTTGGTGCAAGAAACCACTTTTGCACTTGTATTAGTGTGGAAAAACCACTTTTTGCACTTGTGTTAGTGTTGAAAAGCCACTTTTCGCACTTGTGTTAGTGTTGAAAAACCACTTTTCGCACTTGTGTTGGTGCAGGAAACCACTTTTGCACTTGTATTAGTGTGGAAAAACCACTTTTCACACTTGCGTTAGTGTTGAAAAACAACTTTTCGCACTTGTGTTAGTGTTGTAAAACCACTTTTCGCACTTGTGTTAGTGTTGAAAAACCACTTTTCGCATTTGTGTTGGTGCAGGAAACCACTTTTGCACTTGTATTAGTGTGGAAAAAACACTTTTCGCACTTGTGTTAGTGTTGAAAAACCACTTTTAGCACTTGTGTCAGTGTTGAAAAACCACTTTTCGCACTTGTGTTGGTGCAGGAAAACACTTTTGCACTTGTATTAGTGTGGAAAAACCACTTTTCGCACTTGTGTTAGTGTTGAAAAACCACTTTTCGCACTTGTGTTAGTGTTGAAAAACCACTTTTCGCACTTGTGTTAGTGTTGAAAAACCACTTTTCGCATTTGTGTTGGTGCAGGAAACCACTTTTGCACTTGTATTAGTGTGGAAAAAACACTTTTCGCACTTGTGTTAGTGTTGAAAAACCACTTTTCGCACTTGTGTCAGTGTTGAAAAACCACTTTTCGCACTTGTGTTGGTGCAGGAAAACACTTTTGCACTTGTATTAGTGTGGAAAAACCACTTTTCGCACTTGTGTTAGTGTTGAAAAACCACTTTTCGCACTTGTGTTAGTGTTGAAAAACCACTTTTCGCACTTGTGTTAGTGTTGAAAAACCACTTTTCGCACTTGTGTTGGTGCAGGAAACCACTTTTGCACTTGTATTAGTGTGGAAAAAACACTTTTCGCACTTGTGTTAATGTTGAAAAACCACTTTTCGCACTTGTGTTAGTGTTGAAAAACCACTTTTCGCACTTGTGTTGGTGCAGGAAACCACTTTTGCACTTGTATTAGTGTGGAAAAACCACTTTTCACACTTGTGTTAGTGCTGAAAGACAACTTTTCGCACTTGTGTTGGTGCAGGAAACCACTTTTGCACTTGTATTAGTGTGGAAAAGCCACTTTTGGCACTTGTGTTAGTGTTGAAAAACCACTTTTCGCACTTGTGTTAGTGTTGAAAAACCACTTTTCGCAGTTGTGTTGGTGCAGGAAACCACTTTTGCACTTGTATTAGTGTGGAAAAACCACTTTTCGCACTTGTGTTAGTGTTGAAAAACCACTTTTCGCACTTGTGTTAGTGTTGAAAAACCACTTTTCGCACTTGTGTTAGTGTTGAAAAACCACTTTTCGCACTTGTGTTGGTGCAGGAAACCACTTTTGCACTTGTATTAGTGTGGGAAAAACACTTTTCGCACTTGTGTTAGTGTTGAAAAACCACTTTTTGCACTTGTGTTAGTGTTGAAAAACCACTTTTCGCACTTGTGTTGGTGCAGGAAACCACTTTTGCACTTGTATTAGTGTGGAAAAAAGACTTTTTGCACTTGTGATAGTGTTGAAAAACCACTTTTCGCACTTTTGTTAGTGTTGAAAAACCACTTTTCGCACTTGTGTTGGTGCAGGAAACCACTTTTGCACTTGTATTAGTGTGGAAAAACCACTTTTCGCACTTGTGTTAGTGTTGAAAAACCACTTTTCTCACTTGTGTTAGTGTTGAAAAACCACTTTTCGCACTTGTGTTAGTGTTGAAAAACCACTTTTCGCACTTGTGTTGGTGCAGGAAACCACTTTTGCACTTGTATTAGTGTGGAAAAAACACTTTTCGCACTTGTGTTAATGTTGAAAAACCACTTTTCGCACTTGTGTTAGTGTTGAAAAACCACTTTTCGCACTTGTGTTAGTGTTGAAAAACCACTTTTCACACTTGTGTTGGTGCAGGAAACCACTTTTGCACTTGTATTAGTGTGGAAAAAACACTTTTTGCACTTGTGATAGTGTTGAAAAACCACTTTTCGCACTTCTGTTAGTGTTGAAAAACCACTTTTCGCACTTGTGTTGGTGCAGGAAACCACTTTTGCACTTGTATTAGTGTGGAAAAAACACTTTTCGCACTTGTGTTAGTGTTGAAAAACCACTTTTCGCACTTGTGTTCGTGTTGAAAAACCACTTTTCGCACATGTGTTGGTGCAGGAAACCGCTTTTGCACTTGTATTAGTGTGGAAAAACCACTTTTTGCACTTGTGTTAGTGTTGAAAAGCCACTTTTCGCACTTGTGTTAGTGTTGAAAAACACCTTTTCGCACTTGTGTTGGTGCAGGAAACCACTTTTGCACTTGTATTAGTGTGGAAAAACCACTTTTCACACTTGTGTTAGTGTTGAAAAACAACTTTTCGCACTTGTGTTAGTGTTGTAAAACCACTTTTCGCACTTGTGTTAGTGTTGAAAAACCACTTTTCGCATTTGTGTTGGTGCAGGAAACCACTTTTGCACTTGTATTAGTGTGGAAAAAACACTTTTCGCACTTGTGTTAGTGTTGAAAAGCCACTTTTCGCACTTGTGTTAGTGTTGTAAAACCACTTTTCGCACTTGTGTTGGTGCAGGAACCCACTTTTGCACTTGTATTAGTGTGGAAAAACCACTTTTCGCACTTGTGTTAGTGTTGAAAAACCACTTTTCGCACGTGTGTTGGTGCAGGAAACCACTTTTGCACTTGTATTAGTGTGGCAAAAACACTTTTCGCACTTGTGTTAGTGTTGAAAAACCACTTTTCGCACTTGTGTTAGTGTTGAAAAACCACTTTTCGCACTTTTGTTGGTGCAGGAAACCACTTTTGCACTTGTATTAGTGTGGAAAAACCACTTTTTGCACTTGTGTTAGTGTTGAAAAGCCACTTTTCGCACTTTTGTTAGTGTTGAAAAACCACTTTTCGCACTTGTGTTGGTGCAGGAAACCACTTTTGCACTTGTATTAGTGTGGAAAAACTACTTTTCACACTTGTGTTAGTGTTGAAAAACAACTTTTCGCACTTGTGTTAGTGTTGTAAAACCACTTTTCGCACTTGTGTTAGTGTTGAAAAACCACTTTTCGCATTTGTGTTGGTGCAGGAAACCACTTTTGCACTTGTATTAGTGTGGAAAAAACACTTTTCGCACTTGTGTTAGTGTTGAAAAACCACTTTTCGCACTTGTGTTAGTGTTGAAAAACCACTTTTCGCACTTGTGTTGGTGCAGGAAACCACTTTTGCACTTGTATTAGTGTGGAAAAACCACTTTTCGCACTTGTGTTAGTGTTGAAAAACCACTTTTCGCACTTGTGTTAGTGTTGAAAAACCACTTTTCGCACTTGTGTTAGTGTTGAAAAACCACTTTTCGCACTTGTGTTGGTGCAGGAAACCACTTTTGCACTTGTATTAGTGTGGAAAAAACACTTTTCGCACTTGTGTTAATGTTGAAAAACCACTTTTCGCACTTGTGTTAGTGTTGAAAAACCACTTTTCGCACTTGTGTTAGTGTTGAAAAACCACTTTTCGCACTTGTGTTGGTGCAGGAAACCACTTTTGCACTTGTATTAGTGTGGAAAAAACACTTTTCGCACTTGTGATAGTGTTGAAAAACCACATTTCGCACTTGTGTTAGTGTTGAAAAACCACTTTTTGCACTTGTGTTAGTGTTGAAAAACCACTTTTCGCACTTGTGTTGGTGCAGGAAACCACTTTTGCACTTGTATTAGTGTGGAAAAAACACTTTTTGCACTTTTGATAGTGTTGAAAAACCACTTTTCGCACTTGTGTTGGTGCAGGAAACCACTATTGCACTTGTATTAGTGTGGAAAAACCACTTTTCGCACTTGTGTTAGTGTTGGAAAACCACTTTTCGCATTTGTGTTGGTGTTGAAAAACCACTTTTCGCACTTGTGTTGGTGCAGGAAACCACTTTTGCACTTGTATTAGTGTGGAAAAAACACTTTTTGCACTTGTGATAGTGTTGAAAAACCACTTTTCGCACTTGTGTTAGTGTTGAAAAACCACTTTTCGCACTTGTGTTGGTGCAGGAAACCACTTTTGCACTTGTATTAGTGTGGAAAAACCACTTTTCACACTTGTGTTAGTGTTGAAAGACAACTTTTCGCACTTGTGTTGGTGCAGGAAACAACTTTTGCACTTGTATTAGTGTGGAAAATCCACTTTTGGCACTTGTGTTAGTGTTGAAAAACCACATTTCGCACTTGTGTTAGTGTTGAAAAACCACTTTTCGCATTTGTGTTGGTGCAGGAAACCACTTTTGCACTTGTATTAGTGTGGAAAAACCACTTTTCGCACTTGTGTTAGTGTTGAAAAACCACTTTTCGCACTTGTGTTAGTGTTGAAAAACCACTTTTCGCACTTGTGTTAGTGTTGAAAAAACACTTTTCGCACTTGTGTTGGTGCAGGAAACCACTTTTGCACTTGTATTAGTGTGGAAAAACCACTTTTCGCACTTGTGTTAGTGTTGAAAAACCACTTTTCGCACTTGTGTTAGTGTTGAAAAACCACTTTTCGCACTTGTGTTAGTGTTGAAAAACCACTTTTCGCACTTGTGTTGGTGCAGGAAACCACTTTTGCACTTGTATTAGTGTGGAAAAAACACTTTTCGCACTTGTGTTAGTGTTGAAAAACCACTTTTCGCACTTGTGTTAGTGTTGAAAAACCACTTTTCGCACTTGTGTTAGTGTTGAAAAACCACTTTTCGCACTTGTGTTGGTGCAGGAAACCACTTTTGCACTTGTATTAGTGTGGAAAAACCACTTTTCGCACTTGTGTTAGTGTTGAAAAACTACTTTTCGCACTTGTGTTAGTGTTGAAAAACCACTTTTCGCACTTGTGTTAGTGTTGAAAAACCACTTTTCGCACTTGTGTTGGTGCAGGAAACCACTTTTGCACTTGTATTAGTGTGGAAAAAACACTTTTCGCACTTGTGTTAGTGTTGAAAAACCACTTTTCGCACTTGTGTTGGTGTTGAAAAACCACTTTTCGCACTTGTGTTAGTGTTGAAAAACCACTTTTCGCACTTGTGTTGGTGCAGTAAACCACTTTTGCACTTGTATTAGTGTGGAAAAAACACTTTTCGCACTTGTGTTAATGTTGAAAAACCACTTTTCGCACTTGTGTTAGTGTTGAAAAACCACCTTTCGCACTTGTGTTAGTGTTGAAAAACCACTTTTCGCACTTGTGTTGGTGCAGGAAACCACTTTTGCACTTGTATTAGTGTGGAAAAAACACTTTTTGCACTTGTGATAGTGTTGAAAAAACACTTTTCGCACTTGTGTTAGTGTTGAAAAACCACTTTTCGCACTTGTGTTGGTGGAGGAAACCACTTCTGCACTTGTATTAGTGTGGAAAAAACACTTTTCGCACTTGTGTTAGTGTTGAAAAACCACTTTTCGCACTTGTGTTCGTGTTGAAAAACCACTTTTCGCACATGTGTTGGTGCAGGAAACCACTTTTGCACTTGTATTAGTGTGGAAAAACCACTTTTTGCACTTGTGTTAGTGTTGAAAAGCCACTTTTCGCACTTGTGTTAGTGTTGAAAAACCACTTTTCGCACTTGTGTTGGTGCAGGAAACCACTTTTGCACTTGTATTAGTGTGGAAAAACCACTTTTCACACTTGTGTTAGTGTTGAAAAACAACTTTTCGCACTTGTGTTAGTGTTGTAAAACCACTTTTCGCACTTGTGTCAGTGTTGAAAACCACTTTTCGCATTTGTGTTGGTGCAGCAAACCACTTTTGCACTTGTATTAGTGTGGAAAAAACACTTTTCGCACTTGTGTTAGTGTTGAAAAACCACTTTTCGCACTTGTGTTGGTGTTGAAAAACCACTTTTCGCACTTGTGTTAGTGTTGAAAAACCACTTTTCGCACTTGTGTTGGTGCAGGAAACCACTTTTGCACTTGTATTAGTGTGGAAAAACCACTTTTCGCACTTGTGTTAGTGTTGAAAAGCCACTTTTCGCACTTGTGTTAGTGTTGTAAAACTTCTTTTCGCACTTGTGTTGGTGCAGGAAACCACTTTTGCACTTGTATTAGTGTGGAAAAACCACTTTTCGCACTTGTGTTAGTGTTGAAAAACCACTTTTCGCACTTGTGTTAGTGTTGAAAAACCACATTTCGCACTTGTGTTAGTGTTGAAAAACCACTTTTCGCACTTGTGTTGGAGCAGGAAACCACTTTTGCACTTGTATTAGTGTGGAAAAACACTTTTTGCACTTGTGATAGTGTTGAAAAACCACTTTTCGCACTTGTGTTAGTGTTGAAAAACCACTTTTTGCACTTGTGTTGGTGCAGGAAACCAGTTTTGCACTTGTATTAGTGTGGAAAAAAACACTTTTTGCACTTGTAATAGTGTTGAAAAACCACTTTTCGCACTTGTGTTAGTGTTGAAAAACCACTTTTCGCACTTGAGTTAGTGTTGAAAAACCACTTTTCGCACTTGTGTTGGTGCAGGAAACCACTTTTGCACTTGTATGAGTGTGGAAAAAACACTTTTTGCACTTGTCATAGTGTTGAAAAACCACTTTTCGCACTTGTGTTAGTGTTGAAAAACCACTTTTCGCACTTGTGTTGGTGCAGGAAACCACTTTTGCACTTGTATTAGTGTGGAAAAAACACTTTTCGCACTTGTGTTAGTGTTGAAAAACCACTTTTCGCACTTGTGTTGGTGCAGGAAACCACTTTTGCACTTGTATTAGTGTGGAATAAAGACTTTTTGCACTTGTGTTAGTGTTGAAAAACCACTTTTCGCACTTGTGTTAGTGTCGAAAAACCACTTTTCGCACTTGTGTTGGTGCAGGAAACCACTTTTGCACTTGTGATAGTGTTGAAAAACCACTTTTCGCACTTGTGTTAGTGTTGAAAAACCACTTTTCGCACTTGTGTTAGTGTTGAAAAACCACTTTTCGCACTTGTGTTGGAGCAGGAAACCACTTTTGCACTTGTATTAGTGTGGAAAAAACACTTTTTGCACTTGTGATAGTGTAGAAAAACCACTTTTCGCACTTGTGTTAGTGTTGAAAAACCACTTTTCGCACTTGTGTTAGTGTTGTAAAACCACTTTTCGCACTTGTGTTGGTGCAGGAACCCACTTTTGCACTTGTATTAGTGTGGAAAAACCACTTTTCGCACTTGTGTTAGTGTTGAAAAACCACTTTTCGCACGTGTGTTGGTGCAGGAAACCACTTTTGCACTTGTATTAGTGTGGCAAAAACACTTTTCGCACTTGTGTTAGTGTTGAAAAACCACTTTTCGCACTTGTGTTAGTGTTGAAAAACCACTTTTCGCACTTTTGTTGGTGCAGGAAACCACTTTTGCACTTGTATTAGTGTGGAAAAACCACTTTTTGCACTTGTGATAGTGTTGAAAAGCCACTTTTCGCACTTTTGTTAGTGTTGAAAAACCACTTTTCGCACTTGTGTTGGTGCAGGAAACCACTTTTGCACTTGTATTAGTGTGGAAAAAACACTTTTCACACTTGTGTTAGTGTTGAAAAACAACTTTTCGCACTTGTGTTAGTGTTGTAAAACCACTTTTCGCACTTGTGTTAGTGTTGAAAAACCACTTTTCGCATTTGTGTTGGTGCAGGAAACCACTTTTGCACTTGTATTAGTGTGGAAAAAACACTTTTCGCACTTGTGTTAGTGTTGAAAAACCACTTTTCGCACTTGTGTTAGTGTTGAAAAACCACTTTTCGCACTTGTGTTGGTGCAGGAAACCACTTTTGCACTTGTATTAGTGTGGAAAAACCACTTTTCGCACTTGTGTTAGTGTTGAAAAACCACTTTTCGCACTTGTGTTAGTGTTGAAAAACCACTTTTCGCACTTGTGTTAGTGTTGAAAAACCACTTTTCGCACTTGTGTTGGTGCAGGAAACCACTTTTGCACTTGTATTAGTGTGGAAAAAACACTTTTCGCACTTGTGTTAATGTTGAAAAACCACTTTTCGCACTTGTGTTAGTGTTGAAAAACCACTTTTCGCACTTGTGTTAGTGTTGAAAAACCACTTTTCGCACTTGTGTTGGTGCAGGAAACCACTTTTGCACTTGTATTAGTGTGGAAAAAACACTTTTCGCACTTGTGATAGTGTTGAAAAACCACATTTCGCACTTGTGTTAGTGTTGAAAAACCACTTTTTGCACTTGTGTTAGTGTTGAAAAACCACTTTTCGCACTTTTGTTGGTGCAGGAAACCACTTTTGCACTTGTATTAGTGTGGAAAAAACACTTTTTGCACTTTTGATAGTGTTGAAAAACCACTTTTCGCACTGTGTTGGTGCAGGAAACCACTATTGCACTTGTATTAGTGTGGAAAAACCACTTTTCGCACTTGTGTTAGTGTTGGAAAACCACTTTTCGCATTTGTGTTGGTGTTGAAAAACCACTTTTCGCACTTGTGTTGGTGCAGGAAACCACTTTTGCACTTGTATTAGTGTGGAAAAAACACTTTTTGCACTTGTGATAGTGTTGAAAAACCACTTTTCGCACTTGTGTTAGTGTTGAAAAACCACTTTTCGCACTTGTGTTAGTGTTGAAAAAACACTTTTCGCACTTGTGTTGGTGCAGGAAACCACTTTTGCACTTGTATTAGTGTGGAAAAACCACTTTTCGCACTTGTGTTAGTGTTGAAAAACCACTTTTCGCACTTGTGTTAGTGTTGAAAAACCACTTTTCGCACTTGTGTTAGTGTTGAAAAACCACTTTTCGCACTTGTGTTGGTGCAGGAAACCACTTTTGCACTTGTATTAGTGTGGAAAAAACACTTTTCGCACTGGTGTTAGTGTTGAAAAACCACTTTTCGCACTTGTGTTAGTGTTGAAAAACCACTTTTCGCACTTGTGTTAGTGTTGAAAAACCACTTTTCGCACTTGTGTTGGTGCAGGAAACCACTTTTGCACTTGTATTAGTGTGGAAAAAACACTTTTCGCACTTGTGATAGTGTTGAAAAACCACATTTCGCACTTGTGTTAGTGTTGAAAAACCACTTTTTGCACTTGTGTTAGTGTTGAAAAACCACTTTTCGCACTTGTGTTGGTGCAGGAAACCACTTTTGCACTTGTATTAGTGTGGAAAAAACACTTTTTGCACTTTTGATAGTGTTGAAAAACCACTTTTCGCACTTGTGTTGGTGCAGGAAACCACTATTGCACTTGTATTAGTGTGGAAAAACCACTTTTCGCACTTGTGTTAGTGTTGGAAAACCACTTTTCGCATTTGTGTTGGTGTTGAAAAACCACTTTTCGCACTTGTGTTGGTGCAGGAAACCACTTTTGCACTTGTATTAGTGTGGAAAAAACACTTTTTGCACTTGTGATAGTGTTGAAAAACCACTTTTCGCACTTGTGTTAGTGTTGAAAAACCACTTTTCGCACTTGTGTTGGTGCAGGAAACCACTTTTGCACTTGTATTAGTGTGGAAAAACCACATTTCACACTTGTGTTAGTGTTGAAAGACAACTTTTCGCACTTGTGTTGGTGCAGGAAACAACTTTTGCACTTGTATTAGTGTGGAAAATCCACTTTTGGCACTTGTGTTAGTGTTGAAAAACCACATTTCGCACTTGTGTTAGTGTTGAAAAACCACTTTTCGCATTTGTGTTGGTGCAGGAAACCACTTTTGCACTTGTATTAGTGTGGAAAAACCACTTTTCGCACTTGTGTTAGTGTTGAAAAACCACTTTTCGCACTTGTGTTAGTGTTGAAAAACCACTTTTCGCACTTGTGTTAGTGTTGAAAAAACACTTTTCGCACTTGTGTTGGTGCAGGAAACCACTTTTGCACTTGTATTAGTGTGGAAAAACCACTTTTCGCACTTGTGTTAGTGTTGAAAAACCACTTTTCGCACTTGTGTTAGTGTTGAAAAACCACTTTTCGCACTTGTGTTAGTGTTGAAAAACCACTTTTCGCACTTGTGTTGGTGCAGGAAACCACTTTTGCACTTGTATTAGTGTGGAAAAAACACTTTTCGCACTTGTGTTAGTGTTGAAAAACCACTTTTCGCACTTGTGTTAGTGTTGAAAAACCACTTTTCGCACTTGTGTTAGTGTTGAAAAACCACTTTTCGCACTTGTGTTGGTGCAGGAAACCACTTTTGCACTTGTATTAGTGTGGAAAAACCACTTTTCGCACTTGTGTTAGTGTTGAAAAACTACTTTTCGCACTTGTGTTAGTGTTGAAAAACCACTTTTCGCACTTGTGTTAGTGTTGAAAAACCACTTTTCGCACTTGTGTTGGTGCAGGAAACCACTTTTGCACTTGTATTAGTGTGGAAAAAACACTTTTCGCACTTGTGTTAGTGTTGAAAAACCACTTTTCGCACTTGTGTTGGTGTTGAAAAACCACTTTTCGCACTTGTGTTAGTGTTGAAAAACCACTTTTCGCACTTGTGTTGGTGCAGTAAACCACTTTTGCACTTGTATTAGTGTGGAAAAAACACTTTTCGCACTTGTGTTAATGTTGAAAAACCACTTTTCGCACTTGTGTTAGTGTTGAAAAACCACCTTTCGCACTTGTGTTAGTGTTGAAAAACCACTTTTCGCACTTGTGTTGGTGCAGGAAACCACTTTTGCACTTGTATTAGTGTGGAAAAAACACTTTTTGCACTTGTGATAGTGTTGAAAAAACACTTTTCGCACTTGTGTTAGTGTTGAAAAACCACTTTTCGCACTTGTGTTGGTGGAGGAAACCACTTCTGCACTTGTATTAGTGTGGAAAAAACACTTTTCGCACTTGTGTTAGTGTTGAAAAACCACTTTTCGCACTTGTGTTCGTGTTGAAAAACCACTTTTCGCACATGTGTTGGTGCAGGAAACCACTTTTGCACTTGTATTAGTGTGGAAAAACCACTTTTTGCACTTGTGTTAGTGTTGAAAAGCCACTTTTCGCACTTGTGTTAGTGTTGAAAAACCACTTTTCGCACTTGTGTTGGTGCAGGAAACCACTTTTGCACTTGTATTAGTGTGGAAAAACCACTTTTCACACTTGTGTTAGTGTTGAAAAACAACTTTTCGCACTTGTGTTAGTGTTGTAAAACCACTTTTCGCACTTGTGTCAGTGTTGAAAACCACTTTTCGCATTTGTGTTGGTGCAGCAAACCACTTTTGCACTTGTATTAGTGTGGAAAAAACACTTTTCGCACTTGTGTTAGTGTTGAAAAACCACTTTTCGCACTTGTGTTGGTGTTGAAAAACCACTTTTCGCACTTGTGTTAGTGTTGAAAAACCACTTTTCGCACTTGTGTTGGTGCAGGAAACCACTTTTGCACTTGTATTAGTGTGGAAAAACCACTTTTCGCACTTGTGTTAGTGTTGAAAAGCCACTTTTCGCACTTGTGTTAGTGTTGTAAAACTTCTTTTCGCACTTGTGTTGGTGCAGGAAACCACTTTTGCACTTGTATTAGTGTGGAAAAACCACTTTTCGCACTTGTGTTAGTGTTGAAAAACCACTTTTCGCACTTGTGTTAGTGTTGAAAAACCACATTTCGCACTTGTGTTAGTGTTGAAAAACCACTTTTCGCACTTGTGTTGGAGCAGGAAACCACTTTTGCACTTGTATTAGTGTGGAAAAACACTTTTTGCACTTGTGATAGTGTTGAAAAACCACTTTTCGCACTTGTGTTAGTGTTGAAAAACCACTTTTTGCACTTGTGTTGGTGCAGGAAACCAGTTTTGCACTTGTATTAGTGTGGAAAAAACACTTTTTGCACTTGTAATAGTGTTGAAAAACCACTTTTCGCACTTGTGTTAGTGTTGAAAAACCACTTTTCGCACTTGAGTTAGTGTTGAAAAACCACTTTTCGCACTTGTGTTGGTGCAGGAAACCACTTTTGCACTTGTATGAGTGTGGAAAAAACACTTTTTGCACTTGTCATAGTGTTGAAAAACCACTTTTCGCACTTGTGTTAGTGTTGAAAAACCACTTTTCGCACTTGTGTTGGTGCAGGAAACCACTTTTGCACTTGTATTAGTGTGGAAAAAACACTTTTCGCACTTGTGTTAGTGTTGAAAAACCACTTTTCGCACTTGTGTTGGTGCAGGAAACCACTTTTGCACTTGTATTAGTGTGGAATAAAGACTTTTTGCACTTGTGTTAGTGTTGAAAAACCACTTTTCGCACTTGTGTTAGTGTCGAAAAACCACTTTTCGCACTTGTGTTGGTGCAGGAAACCACTTTTGCACTTGTGATAGTGTTGAAAAACCACTTTTCGCACTTGTGTTAGTGTTGAAAAACCACTTTTCGCACTTGTGTTAGTGTTGAAAAACCACTTTTCGCACTTGTGTTGGAGCAGGAAACCACTTTTGCACTTGTATTAGTGTGGAAAAAACACTTTTTGCACTTGTGATAGTGTAGAAAAACCACTTTTCGCACTTGTGTTAGTGTTGAAAAACCACTTTTCGCACTTGTGTTAGTGTTGTAAAACCACTTTTCGCACTTGTGTTGGTGCAGGAACCCACTTTTGCACTTGTATTAGTGTGGAAAAACCACTTTTCGCACTTGTGTTAGTGTGGAAAAAACACTTTTCGCACTTGTGTTGGTGCAGGAAACCACTTTTGCACTTGTATTAGTGTGGAAAAAACACTTTTCGCACTTGTGTTAGTGTTGAAAAACCACTTTTCGCACTTGTGTCAGTGTTGAAAAACCACTTTTCGCACTTGTGTTGGTGCAGGAAAACACTTTTGCACTTGTATTAGTGTGGAAAAACCACTTTTCGCACTTGTGTTAGTGTTGAAAAACCACTTTTCGCACTTGTGTTAGTGTTGAAAAACCACTTTTCGCACTTGTGTTAGTGTTGAAAAACCACTTTTCGCACTTGTGTTGGTGCAGGAAACCACTTTTGCACTTGTATTAGTGTGGAAAAAACACTTTTCGCACTTGTGTTAATGTTGAAAAACCACTTTTCGCACTTGTGTTAGTGTTGAAAAACCACTTTTCGCACTTGTGTTGGTGCAGGAAACCACTTTTGCACTTGTATTAGTGTGGAAAAACCACTTTTCACACTTGTGTTAGTGCTGAAAGACAACTTTTCGCACTTGTGTTGGTGCAGGAAACCACTTTTGCACTTGTATTAGTGTGGAAAAGCCACTTTTGGCACTTGTGTTAGTGTTGAAAAACCACTTTTCGCACTTGTGTTAGTGTTGAAAAACCACTTTTCGCAGTTGTGTTGGTGCAGGAAACCACTTTTGCACTTGTATTAGTGTGGAAAAACCACTTTTCGCACTTGTGTTAGTGTTGAAAAACCACTTTTCGCACTTGTGTTAGTGTTGAAAAACCACTTTTCGCACTTGTGTTAGTGTTGAAAAACCACTTTTCGCACTTGTGTTGGTGCAGGAAACCACTTTTGCACTTGTATTAGTGTGGGAAAAACACTTTTCGCACTTGTGTTAGTGTTGAAAAACCACTTTTTGCACTTGTGTTAGTGTTGAAAAACCACTTTTCGCACTTGTGTTGGTGCAGGAAACCACTTTTGCACTTGTATTAGTGTGGAAAAAAGACTTTTTGCACTTGTGATAGTGTTGAAAAACCACTTTTCGCACTTTTGTTAGTGTTGAAAAACCACTTTTCGCACTTGTGTTGGTGCAGGAAACCACTTTTGCACTTGTATTAGTGTGGAAAAACCACTTTTCGCACTTGTGTTAGTGTTGAAAAACCACTTTTCTCACTTGTGTTAGTGTTGAAAAACCACTTTTCGCACTTGTGTTAGTGTTGAAAAACCACTTTTCGCACTTGTGTTGGTGCAGGAAACCACTTTTGCACTTGTATTAGTGTGGAAAAAACACTTTTCGCACTTGTGTTAATGTTGAAAAACCACTTTTCGCACTTGTGTTAGTGTTGAAAAACCACTTTTCGCACTTGTGTTAGTGTTGAAAAACCACTTTTCGCACTTGTGTTGGTGCAGGAAACCACTTTTGCACTTGTATTAGTGTGGAAAAAACACTTTTTGCACTTGTGATAGTGTTGAAAAACCACTTTTCGCACTTCTGTTAGTGTTGAAAAACCACTTTTCGCACTTGTGTTGGTGCAGGAAACCACTTTTGCACTTGTATTAGTGTGGAAAAAACACTTTTCGCACTTGTGTTAGTGTTGAAAAACCACTTTTCGCACTTGTGTTCGTGTTGAAAAACCACTTTTCGCACATGTGTTGGTGCAGGAAACCGCTTTTGCACTTGTATTAGTGTGGAAAAACCACTTTTTGCACTTGTGTTAGTGTTGAAAAGCCACTTTTCGCACTTGTGTTAGTGTTGAAAAACACCTTTTCGCACTTGTGTTGGTGCAGGAAACCACTTTTGCACTTGTATTAGTGTGGAAAAACCACTTTTCACACTTGTGTTAGTGTTGAAAAACAACTTTTCGCACTTGTGTTAGTGTTGTAAAACCACTTTTCGCACTTGTGTTAGTGTTGAAAAACCACTTTTCGCATTTGTGTTGGTGCAGGAAACCACTTTTGCACTTGTATTAGTGTGGAAAAAAACACTTTTCGCACTTGTGTTAGTGTTGAAAAGCCACTTTTCGCACTTGTGTTAGTGTTGTAAAACCACTTTTCGCACTTGTGTTGGTGCAGGAACCCACTTTTGCACTTGTATTAGTGTGGAAAAACCACTTTTCGCACTTGTGTTAGTGTTGAAAAACCACTTTTCGCACGTGTGTTGGTGCAGGAAACCACTTTTGCACTTGTATTAGTGTGGCAAAAACACTTTTCGCACTTGTGTTAGTGTTGAAAAACCACTTTTCGCACTTGTGTTAGTGTTGAAAAACCACTTTTCGCACTTTTGTTGGTGCAGGAAACCACTTTTGCACTTGTATTAGTGTGGAAAAACCACTTTTTGCACTTGTGTTAGTGTTGAAAAGCCACTTTTCGCACTTTTGTTAGTGTTGAAAAACCACTTTTCGCACTTGTGTTGGTGCAGGAAACCACTTTTGCACTTGTATTAGTGTGGAAAAACCACTTTTCACACTTGTGTTAGTGTTGAAAAACAACTTTTCGCACTTGTGTTAGTGTTGTAAAACCACTTTTCGCACTTGTGTTAGTGTTGAAAAACCACTTTTCGCATTTGTGTTGGTGCAGGAAACCACTTTTGCACTTGTATTAGTGTGGAAAAAACACTTTTCGCACTTGTGTTAGTGTTGAAAAACCACTTTTCGCACTTGTGTTAGTGTTGAAAAACCACTTTTCGCACTTGTGTTGGTGCAGGAAACCACTTTTGCACTTGTATTAGTGTGGAAAAACCACTTTTCGCACTTGTGTTAGTGTTGAAAAACCACTTTTCGCACTTGTGTTAGTGTTGAAAAACCACTTTTCGCACTTGTGTTAGTGTTGAAAAACCACTTTTCGCACTTGTGTTGGTGCAGGAAACCACTTTTGCACTTGTATTAGTGTGGAAAAAACACTTTTCGCACTTGTGTTAATGTTGAAAAACCACTTTTCGCACTTGTGTTAGTGTTGAAAAACCACTTTTCGCACTTGTGTTAGTGTTGAAAAACCACTTTTCGCACTTGTGTTGGTGCAGGAAACCACTTTTGCACTTGTATTAGTGTGGAAAAAACACTTTTCGCACTTGTGATAGTGTTGAAAAACCACATTTCGCACTTGTGTTAGTGTTGAAAAACCACTTTTTGCACTTGTGTTAGTGTTGAAAAACCACTTTTCGCACTTGTGTTGGTGCAGGAAACCACTTTTGCACTTGTATTAGTGTGGAAAAAACACTTTTTGCACTTTTGATAGTGTTGAAAAACCACTTTTCGCACTTGTGTTGGTGCAGGAAACCACTATTGCACTTGTATTAGTGTGGAAAAACCACTTTTCGCACTTGTGTTAGTGTTGGAAAACCACTTTTCGCATTTGTGTTGGTGTTGAAAAACCACTTTTCGCACTTGTGTTGGTGCAGGAAACCACTTTTGCACTTGTATTAGTGTGGAAAAAACACTTTTTGCACTTGTGATAGTGTTGAAAAACCACTTTTCGCACTTGTGTTAGTGTTGAAAAACCACTTTTCGCACTTGTGTTGGTGCAGGAAACCACTTTTGCACTTGTATTAGTGTGGAAAAACCACTTTTCACACTTGTGTTAGTGTTGAAAGACAACTTTTCGCACTTGTGTTGGTGCAGGAAACAACTTTTGCACTTGTATTAGTGTGGAAAATCCACTTTTGGCACTTGTGTTAGTGTTGAAAAACCACATTTCGCACTTGTGTTAGTGTTGAAAAACCACTTTTCGCATTTGTGTTGGTGCAGGAAACCACTTTTGCACTTGTATTAGTGTGGAAAAACCACTTTTCGCACTTGTGTTAGTGTTGAAAAACCACTTTTCGCACTTGTGTTAGTGTTGAGTGTTGAAAAAACACTTTTCGCACTTGTGTTGGTGCAGGAAACCACTTTTGCACTTGTATTAGTGTGGAAAAACCACTTTTCGCACTTGTGTTAGTGTTGAAAAACCACTTTTCGCACTTGTGTTAGTGTTGAAAAACCACTTTTCGCACTTGTGTTAGTGTTGAAAAACCACTTTTCGCACTTGTGTTGGTGCAGGAAACCACTTTTGCACTTGTATTAGTGTGGAAAAAACACTTTTCGCACTTGTGTTAGTGTTGAAAAACCACTTTTCGCACTTGTGTTAGTGTTGAAAAACCACTTTTCGCACTTGTGTTAGTGTTGAAAAACCACTTTTCGCACTTGTGTTGGTGCAGGAAACCACTTTTGCACTTGTATTAGTGTGGAAAAACCACTTTTCGCACTTGTGTTAGTGTTGAAAAACTACTTTTCGCACTTGTGTTAGTGTTGAAAAACCACTTTTCGCACTTGTGTTAGTGTTGAAAAACCACTTTTCGCACTTGTGTTGGTGCAGGAAACCACTTTTGCACTTGTATTAGTGTGGAAAAAACACTTTTCGCACTTGTGTTAGTGTTGAAAAACCACTTTTCGCACTTGTGTTGGTGTTGAAAAACCACTTTTCGCACTTGTGTTAGTGTTGAAAAACCACTTTTCGCACTTGTGTTGGTGCAGTAAACCACTTTTGCACTTGTATTAGTGTGGAAAAAACACTTTTCGCACTTGTGTTAATGTTGAAAAACCACTTTTCGCACTTGTGTTAGTGTTGAAAAACCACCTTTCGCACTTGTGTTAGTGTTGAAAAACCACTTTTCGCACTTGTGTTGGTGCAGGAAACCACTTTTGCACTTGTATTAGTGTGGAAAAAACACTTTTTGCACTTGTGATAGTGTTGAAAAAACACTTTTCGCACTTGTGTTAGTGTTGAAAAACCACTTTTCGCACTTGTGTTGGTGGAGGAAACCACTTCTGCACTTGTATTAGTGTGGAAAAAACACTTTTCGCACTTGTGTTAGTGTTGAAAAACCACTTTTCGCACTTGTGTTCGTGTTGAAAAACCACTTTTCGCACATGTGTTGGTGCAGGAAACCACTTTTGCACTTGTATTAGTGTGGAAAAACCACTTTTTGCACTTGTGTTAGTGTTGAAAAGCCACTTTTCGCACTTGTGTTAGTGTTGAAAAACCACTTTTCGCACTTGTGTTGGTGCAGGAAACCACTTTTGCACTTGTATTAGTGTGGAAAAACCACTTTTCACACTTGTGTTAGTGTTGAAAAACAACTTTTCGCACTTGTGTTAGTGTTGTAAAACCACTTTTCGCACTTGTGTCAGTGTTGAAAACCACTTTTCGCATTTGTGTTGGTGCAGCAAACCACTTTTGCACTTGTATTAGTGTGGAAAAAACACTTTTCGCACTTGTGTTAGTGTTGAAAAACCACTTTTCGCACTTGTGTTGGTGTTGAAAAACCACTTTTCGCACTTGTGTTAGTGTTGAAAAACCACTTTTCGCACTTGTGTTGGTGCAGGAAACCACTTTTGCACTTGTATTAGTGTGGAAAAACCACTTTTCGCACTTGTGTTAGTGTTGAAAAGCCACTTTTCGCACTTGTGTTAGTGTTGTAAAACTTCTTTTCGCACTTGTGTTGGTGCAGGAAACCACTTTTGCACTTGTATTAGTGTGGAAAAACCACTTTTCGCACTTGTGTTAGTGTTGAAAAACCACTTTTCGCACTTGTGTTAGTGTTGAAAAACCACATTTCGCACTTGTGTTAGTGTTGAAAAACCACTTTTCGCACTTGTGTTGGAGCAGGAAACCACTTTTGCACTTGTATTAGTGTGGAAAAACACTTTTTGCACTTGTGATAGTGTTGAAAAACCACTTTTCGCACTTGTGTTAGTGTTGAAAAACCACTTTTTGCACTTGTGTTGGTGCAGGAAACCAGTTTTGCACTTGTATTAGTGTGGAAAAAACACTTTTTGCACTTGTAATAGTGTTGAAAAACCACTTTTCGCACTTGTGTTAGTGTTGAAAAACCACTTTTCGCACTTGAGTTAGTGTTGAAAAACCACTTTTCGCACTTGTGTTGGTGCAGGAAACCACTTTTGCACTTGTATGAGTGTGGAAAAAACACTTTTTGCACTTGTCATAGTGTTGAAAAACCACTTTTCGCACTTGTGTTAGTGTTGAAAAACCACTTTTCGCACTTGTGTTGGTGCAGGAAACCACTTTTGCACTTGTATTAGTGTGGAAAAAACACTTTTCGCACTTGTGTTAGTGTTGAAAAACCACTTTTCGCACTTGTGTTGGTGCAGGAAACCACTTTTGCACTTGTATTAGTGTGGAATAAAGACTTTTTGCACTTGTGTTAGTGTTGAAAAACCACTTTTCGCACTTGTGTTAGTGTCGAAAAACCACTTTTCGCACTTGTGTTGGTGCAGGAAACCACTTTTGCACTTGTGATAGTGTTGAAAAACCACTTTTCGCACTTGTGTTAGTGTTGAAAAACCACTTTTCGCACTTGTGTTAGTGTTGAAAAACCACTTTTCGCACTTGTGTTGGAGCAGGAAACCACTTTTGCACTTGTATTAGTGTGGAAAAAACACTTTTTGCACTTGTGATAGTGTAGAAAAACCACTTTTCGCACTTGTGTTAGTGTTGAAAAACCACTTTTCGCACTTGTGTTAGTGTTGTAAAACCACTTTTCGCACTTGTGTTGGTGCAGGAACCCACTTTTGCACTTGTATTAGTGTGGAAAAACCACTTTTCGCACTTGTGTTAGTGTTGAAAAACCACTTTTCGCACGTGTGTTGGTGCAGGAAACCACTTTTGCACTTGTATTAGTGTGGCAAAAACACTTTTCGCACTTGTGTTAGTGTTGAAAAACCACTTTTCGCACTTGTGTTAGTGTTGAAAAACCACTTTTCGCACTTTTGTTGGTGCAGGAAACCACTTTTGCACTTGTATTAGTGTGGAAAAACCACTTTTTGCACTTGTGTTAGTGTTGAAAAGCCACTTTTCGCACTTTTGTTAGTGTTGAAAAACCACTTTTCGCACTTGTGTTGGTGCAGGAAACCACTTTTGCACTTGTATTAGTGTGGAAAAAACACTTTTCACACTTGTGTTAGTGTTGAAAAACAACTTTTCGCACTTGTGTTAGTGTTGTAAAACCACTTTTCGCACTTGTGTTAGTGTTGAAAAACCACTTTTCGCATTTGTGTTGGTGCAGGAAACCACTTTTGCACTTGTATTAGTGTGGAAAAAACACTTTTCGCACTTGTGTTAGTGTTGAAAAACCACTTTTCGCACTTGTGTTAGTGTTGAAAAACCACTTTTCGCACTTGTGTTGGTGCAGGAAACCACTTTTGCACTTGTATTAGTGTGGAAAAACCACTTTTCGCACTTGTGTTAGTGTTGAAAAACCACTTTTCGCACTTGTGTTAGTGTTGAAAAACCACTTTTCGCACTTGTGTTAGTGTTGAAAAACCACTTTTCGCACTTGTGTTGGTGCAGGAAACCACTTTTGCACTTGTATTAGTGTGGAAAAAACACTTTTCGCACTTGTGTTAATGTTGAAAAACCACTTTTCGCACTTGTGTTAGTGTTGAAAAACCACTTTTCGCACTTGTGTTAGTGTTGAAAAACCACTTTTCGCACTTGTGTTGGTGCAGGAAACCACTTTTGCACTTGTATTAGTGTGGAAAAAACACTTTTCGCACTTGTGATAGTGTTGAAAAACCACATTTCGCACTTGTGTTAGTGTTGAAAAACCACTTTTTGCACTTGTGTTAGTGTTGAAAAACCACTTTTCGCACTTTTGTTGGTGCAGGAAACCACTTTTGCACTTGTATTAGTGTGGAAAAAACACTTTTTGCACTTTTGATAGTGTTGAAAAACCACTTTTCGCACTGTGTTGGTGCAGGAAACCACTATTGCACTTGTATTAGTGTGGAAAAACCACTTTTCGCACTTGTGTTAGTGTTGGAAAACCACTTTTCGCATTTGTGTTGGTGTTGAAAAACCACTTTTCGCACTTGTGTTGGTGCAGGAAACCACTTTTGCACTTGTATTAGTGTGGAAAAAACACTTTTTGCACTTGTGATAGTGTTGAAAAACCACTTTTCGCACTTGTGTTAGTGTTGAAAAACCACTTTTCGCACTTGTGTTGGTGCAGGAAACCACGTTTGCACTTGTATTAGTGTGGAAAAACCACTTTTCACACTTGTGTTAGTGTTGAAAGACAACTTTTCGCACTTGTGTTGGTGCAGGAAACAACTTTTGCACTTGTATTAGTGTGGAAAATCCACTTTTGGCACTTGTGTTAGTGTTGAAAAACCACATTTCGCACTTGTGTTAGTGTTGAAAAACCACTTTTCGCATTTGTGTTGGTGCAGGAAACCACTTTTGCACTTGTATTAGTGTGGAAAAACCACTTTTCGCACTTGTGTTAGTGATGAAAAACCACTTTTCGCACTTGTGTTAGTGTTGAAAAACCACTTTTCGCACTTGTGTTAGTGTTGAAAAAACACTTTTCGCACTTGTGTTGGTGCAGGAAACCACTTTTGCACTTGTATTAGTGTGGAAAAACCACTTTTCGCACTTGTGTTAGTGTTGAAAAACCACTTTTCGCACTTGTGTTAGTGTTGAAAAACCACTTTTCGCACTTGTGTTAGTGTTGAAAAACCACTTTTCGCACTTGTGTTGGTGCAGGAAACCACTTTTGCACTTGTATTAGTGTGGAAAAAACACTTTTCGCACTTGTGTTAGTGTTGAAAAACCACTTTTCGCACTTGTGTTAGTGTTGAAAAACCACTTTTCGCACTTGTGTTAGTGTTGAAAAACCACTTTTCGCACTTGTGTTGGTGCAGGAAACCACTTTTGCACTTGTATTAGTGTGGAAAAACCACTTTTCGCACTTGTGTTAGTGTTGAAAAACTACTTTTCGCACTTGTGTTAGTGTTGAAAAACCACTTTTCGCACTTGTGTTAGTGTTGAAAAACCACTTTTCGCACTTGTGTTGGTGCAGGAAACCACTTTTGCACTTGTATTAGTGTGGAAAAAACACTTTTCGCACTTGTGTTGGTGCAGGAAACCACTTTTGCACTTGTATTAGTGTTGAAAAACCATTTTTCACACTTGTGTTAGTGTTGAAAAACCACTTTTCGCACTTGTGTTGGTGCAGGAAACCACTTTTGCACTTGTATTAGTGTGGAAAAAACACTTTTTGCACTTGTGATAGTGTTGAAAAACCACTTTCCGCCCTTGTGTTAGTGTTGAAAAACCACTTTTCACACTTGTGTTGGTGCAGGAAACCACTTTTGCACTTGTATTAGTGTGGAAAAACCACTTTTCGCACTTGTGTTAGTGTTGAAAAACCACTTTTCGCACTTGTGTTAGTGTTGAAAAACCACTTTTCGCACTTGTGTTAGTGTTGAAAAACCACTTTTCGCACTTGTGTTGGTGCAGGAAATCACTTTTGCACTTGTATTAGTGTGGAAAAAACACTTTTTGCACTTGTGATAGTGTTGAAAAACCACTTTTCGCACTTGTGTTGGTGCAGGAAACCACTTATCGCACTTGTGTTAGTGTTGATAAACCACTTTTCGCACTTGTGTTAGTGTCGAAAAACCACTTTTCGCACTTGTGTTGGTGCAGGAAACCACTTTTGCACTTGTATTAGTGTGGAAAAAACACTTTTCGCACTTGTGTTAGTGTTGAAAAACCACTTTTCGCACTTGTTAGTGTTGAAAAACCACTTTTCGCACTTGTGTTGGTGCAGGAAACCACTTTTGCACTTGTATTAGTGTGGCAAAAACACTTTTCGCACTTGTGTTAGTGTTGAAAAACCACTTTTCGCACTTGTGTTAGTGTTGAAAAACCACTTTTCGCACTTGTGTTGGTGCAGGAAACCACTTTTGCACTTGTATTAGTGTGGAAAAACCACTTTTCGCACTTGTGTTAGTGTTGAAAAACCACTTTTCGCACTTGTGTTAGTGTTGAAAAACCACTTTTCGCAATTGTGTTGGTGCAGGAAACCAGTTTTGCACTTGTATTAGTGTGGAAAAAACACTTTTTGCACTTGTAATAGTGTTGAAAAACCACTTTTCGCACTTGTGTTCGTGTTGAAAATCCACTTTTCGCACTTGTGTTGGTGCAGGAAACCACTTTTGCACTTATATTAGTGTGGAAAAAACACTTTTTGCACTTGTGATAGTGTTGAAAAACCACTTTTCGCACTTGTGTTATTGTTGAAAAACGACTTTTCGCACTTGTGTTAGTGTTGAAAAACCACTTTTCGCACTTGTGTTAGTGTTGAAAAACCACTTTTTGCACTTGTGTTGGAGCAGGAAACCAGTTTTGCACTTGTATTAGTGTGGAAAAACACTTTTTGCACTTGTGATAGTGTTGAAAAACCACTTTTCGCACTTGTGTTAGTGTTGAAAAACCACTTTTTGCACTTGTGTTGGTGCAGGACACCACTTTTGCACTTGTATTAGTGTGGAAAAAACACTTTTTGCACTTGTGATAGTGTTGAAAAACCACTTTTCGCACTTGTGTTAGTGTTGAAAAACCACTTTTCGCACTTGAGTTAGTGTTGAAAAACCACTTTTCGCACTTGTGTTGGTGCAGGAAACCACTTTTGCACTTGTATGAGTGTGGAATAAAGACTTTTTGCACTTGTGTTAGTGTTGAAAAACCACTTTTCGCACTTGTGTTAGTGTCGAAAAACCACTTTTCGCACTTGTGTTGGTGCAGGAAACCACTTTTGCACTTGTGATAGTGTTGAAAAACCACTTTTCGCACTTGTGTTAGTGTTGAAAAACCACTTTTCGCACTTGTGTTAGTGTTGAAAAACCACTTTTCGCACTTGTGTTGGAGCAGGAAACCACTTTTGCACTTGTATTAGTGTGGAAAAACCACTTTTCGCACTTGTGTTAGTGTTGAAAAACCACTTTTCGCACTTGTGTTAGTGTTGAAAAACCACTTTTCGCACTTGTGTTAGTGTTGAAAAACCACTTTTCGCACTTGTGTTAGTGTTGAAAAACCACTTTTCGCACTTGTGTTGGTGCAGGAAACCACTTTTGCACTTGTATTAGTGTGGAAAAAACACTTTTCGCACTTGTGTTAGTGTTGAAAAACCACTTTTCGCACTTGTGTTGGTGTTGAAAAACCACTTTTCGCACTTGTGTTAGTGTTGAAAAACCACTTTTCGCACTTGTGTTGGTGCAGGAAACCACTTTTGCACTTGTATTAGTGTGGAAAAAACACTTTTCGCACTTGTGTTAATGTTGAAAAACCACTTTTCGCACTTGTGTTAGTGTTGAAAAACCACCTTTCGCACTTGTGTTAGTGTTGAAAAACCACTTTTCGCACTTGTGTTGGTGCAGGAAACCACTTTTGCACTTGTATTAGTGTGGAAAAAACACTTTTTGCACTTGTGATAGTGTTGAAAAACCACTTTTCGCACTTGTGTTAGCGTTGAAAAACCACTTTTCGCACTTGTGTTGGTGGAGGAAACCACTTTTGCACTTGTATTAGTGTGGAAAAAACACTTTTCGCACTTGTGTTAGTGTTGAAAAACCACTTTTCGCACATGTGTTGGTGCAGGAAACCACTTTTGCACTTGTATTAGTGTGGAAAAACCACTTTTTGCACTTGTGTTAGTGTTGAAAAGCCACTTTTCGCACTTGTGTTAGTGTTGAAAAACCACTTTTCGCACTTGTGTTGGTGCAGGAAACCACTTTTGCACTTGTATTAGTGTGGAAAAACCACTTTTCACACTTGTGTTAGTGTTGAAAAACAACTTTTCGCACTTGTGTTAGTGTTGTAAAACCACTTTTCGCACTTGTGTTAGTGTTGAAAAACCACTTTTCGCACTTGTGTTGGTGCAGGAAACCACTTTTGCACTTGTATTAGTGTGGAAAAACCACTTTTCGCACTTGTGTTAGTGTTGAAAAACCACTTTTCGCACTTGTGTTAGTGTTGAAAAACCACTTTTCACACTTGTGTTAGTGTTGAAAACCACTTTTCGCACTTGTGTTGGTGCAGGAAACCACTTTTGCACTTGTATTAGTGTGGAAAAACACTTTTCGCACTTGTGGTAGTGTTGAAAAACCACTTTTCGCACTTGTGTTGGTGTTGAAAAACCACTTTTCGCACTTGTGTTAGTGTTGAAAAACCACTTTTCGCACTTGTGTTGGTGCAGGAAACCACTTTTGCACTTGTATTAGTGTGGAAAAAACACTTTTCGCACTTGTGTTAATGTTGAAAAACCACTTTTCGCACTTGTGTTAGTGTTGAAAAACCACCTTTCGCACTTGTGTTAGTGTTGAAAAACCACTTTTCGCACTTGTGTTGGTGCAGGAAACCACTTTTGCACTTGTATTAGTGTGGAAAAAACACTTTTTGCACTTGTGATAGTGTTGAAAAAACACTTTTCGCACTTGTGTTAGTGTTGAAAAACCACTTTTCGCACTTGTGTTGGTGGAGGAAACCACTTTTGCACTTGTATTAGTGTGGAAAAAACACTTTTTGCACTTGTGTTAGTGTTGAAAAACCACTTTTCGCACTTGTGTTCGTGTTGAAAAACCACTTTTCGCACATGTGTTGGTGCAGGAAACCACTTTTGCACTTGTATTAGTGTGGAAAAACCACTTTTTACCTTCGCAAAAGCGGAAGGTTATGTTTTGATCGCTGTGTATTTATTTGTATGTCTGTGTGTGTGTGTGTATGTTATTCGCATAACTCAAAAAGTATTCAACCGAATTGCATGAAATTTGGTGGGATGATTGGTTATTATACGGGACACATTTGATTAGATTTTGGGAGCAATCGGGTCAAAGGTCAAGGTCAAGGTCACGAAAAGGTCAAAATCGTATTTTTGTTGTTCTGTTCCCTACACTCCCATGCCAAGTACAGAACAGTAGCTGCGGCGAAGGTATGCGCTCTACCGAGTGCCCGTTCTAGTTGCACTTGTGTTAGTCTTGAAAAGCCACTTTTCGCACTTGTGTTAGTGTTGAAAAACCACTTTTCGCACTTGTGTTGATGCAGGAAACCACTTTTGCACTTGTATTAGTGTGGAAAAACCACTTTTCACACTGTGTTAGTGTTGAAAAACAACTTTTCGCACTTGTGTTAGTGTTGTAAAACCACTTTTCGCACTTGTGTCAGTGTTGAAAAACCACTTTTCGCATTTGTGTTGGTGCAGGAAACCACGTTTGCACTTGTATTAGTGTGGAAAAAACACTTTTCGCACTTGTGTTAGTGTTGAAAAACCACTTTTCGCACTTGTGTTGGTGTTGAAAAACCACTTTTCGTACTTGTGTTAGTGTTGAAAAACCACTTTTCGCACTTGTGTTGGTGCAGGAAACCACTTTTGCACTTGTATTAGTGTGGAAAAACCACTTTTCGCACTTGTGTTAGTGTTGAAAAGCCACTTTTCGCACTTGTGTTAGTGTTGTAAAACTTCTTTTCGCACTTGTGTTGGTGCAGGAAACCACTTTTGCACTTGTATTAGTGTGGAAAAACCACTTTTCGCACTTGTGTTAGTGTTGAAAAACCACTTTTCGCACTTGTGTTAGTGTTGAAAAACCACATTTCGCACTTGTGTTAGTGTTGAAAAACCACTTTTCGCACTTGTGTTGGAGCAGGAAACCACTTTTGCACTTGTATAAGTGTGGAAAAACACTTTTTGCACTTGTGATAGTGTTGAAAAACCACTTTTCGCACTTGTGTTAGTGTTGAAAAACCACTTTTTGCACTTGTGTTGGTGCAGGAAACCACTTTTGCACTTGTATTAGTGTGGAAAAAACACTTTTTGCACTTGTAATAGTGTTGAAAAACCACTCTTCGCACTTGTGTTAGTGTTGAAAAACCACTTTTCGCACTTGAGTTAGTGTTGAAAAACCACTTTTCGCATTTGTGTTGGTGCAGGAAACCACTTTTGCACTTGTATGAGTGTGGAAAAAACACTTTTTGCACTTGTTTTCGTGTTGAAAAACCACTTTTCGCACTTGTGTTAGTGTTGAAAAACCACTTTTCGCACTTGTGTTGGTGCAGGAAACCACTTTTGCACTTGTATTAGTGTGGAAAAAACACTTTTCGCACTTGTGTTAGTGTTGAAAAACCACTTTTCGCACTTGTGTTGGTGCAGGAAACCACTTTTGCACTTGTATTAGTGTGGAATAAAGACTTTTTGCACTTGTGTTAGTGTTGAAAAACCACTTTTCGCACTTGTGTTAGTGTCGAAAAACCACTTTTCGCACTTGTGTTGGTGCAGGAAACCACTTTTGCACTTGTGATAGTGTTGAAAAACCACTTTTCGCACTTGTGTTAGTGTTGAAAAACCACTTTTCGCACTTGTGTTAGTGTTGAAAAACCACTTTTCGCACTTGTGTTGGAGCAGGAAACCACTTTTGCACTTGTATTAGTGTGGAAAAAACACTTTTTGCACTTGTGATAGTGTAGAAAAACCACTTTTCGCACTTGTGTTAGTGTTGAAAAACCACTTTTCGCACTTGTGTTAGTGTTGAAAAACCACTTTTCACACTTGTGTTGGTGCAGGAAACCACTTTTGCACTTGTATTAGTGTGGAAAAACCACTTTTTGCACTTGTGTTAGTGTTGAAAAACCATTTTTCGCACTTGTGTTAGTGTTGAAAAACCACTTTTCGCACTTGTGTTGGTGCAGGAAACCACTTTTGCACTTGTATTAGTGTGGAAAAAACACTTTTTGCACTTGTGATAGTGTTGAAAAACCACTTTCCGCCCTTGTGTTAGTGTTGAAAAACCACTTTTCGCACTTGTGTTGGTGCAGGAAACCACTTTTGCACTTGTATTAGTGTGGAAAAACCACTTTTCGCACTTGTGTTAGTGTTGAAAAACCACTTTTCGCACTTGTGTTAGTGTTGAAAAACCACTTTTCGCACTTGTGTTAGTGTTGAAAAACCACTTTTCGCACTTGTGTTGGTGCAGGAAATCACTTTTGCACTTGTATTAGTGTGGAAAAAACACTTTTTGCACTTGTGATAGTGTTGAAAAACCACTTTTCGCACTTGTGTTGGTGCAGGAAACCACTTATCGCACTTGTGTTAGTGTTGATAAACCACTTTTCGCACTTGTGTTAGTGTCGAAAAACCACTTTTCGCACTTGTGTTGTTGCAGGAAACCACTTTTGCACTTGTATTAGTGTGGAAAAACCACTTTTCGCACTTGTGTTAGTGTTGAAAAACCACTTTTCGCACTTGTTAGTGTTGAAAAACCACTTTTCGCACTTGTGTTGGTGCAGGAAATCACTTTTGCACTTGTATTAGTGTGGCAAAAACACTTTTCGCACTTGTGTTAGTGTTGAAAAACCACTTTTCGCACTTGTGTTAGTGTTGAAAAACCACTTTTCGCACTTGTGTTGGTGCAGGAAACCACTTTTGCACTTGTATTAGTGTGGAAAAACCACTTTTCGCACTTGTGTTAGTGTTGAAAAACCACTTTTCGCACTTGTGTTAGTGTTGAAAAACCACTTTTCGCAATTGTGTTGGTGCAGGAAACCAGTTTTGCACTTGTATTAGTGTGGAAAAAACACTTTTTGCACTTGTAATAGTGTTGAAAAATCACTTTTCGCACTTGTGTTAGTGTTGAAAATCCACTTTTCGCACTTGTGTTGGTGCAGGAAACCACTTTTGCACTTATATTAGTGTGGAAAAAACACTTTTTGCACTTGTGATAGTGTTGAAAAACCACTTTTCGCACTTGTGTTAGTGTTGAAAAACCACTTTTCGCACTTGTGTTAGTGTTGAAAAACCACTTTTCGCACTTGTGTTAGTGTTGAAAAACCACTTTTTGCACTTGTGTTGGAGCAGGAAACCACTTTTGCACTTGTATTAGTGTGGAAAAACACTTTTTGCACTTGTGATAGTGTTGAAAAACCACTTTTCGCACTTGTGTTAGTGTTGAAAAACCACTTTTTGCACTTATGTTGGTGCAGGACACCACTTTTGCACTTGTATTAGTGTGGAAAAAACACTTTTTGCACTTGTGATAGTGTTGAAAAACCACTTTTCGCACTTGTGTTAGTGTTGAAAAACCACTTTTCGCACTTGAGTTAGTGTTGAAAAACCACTTTTCGCACTTGTGTTGGTGCAGGAAACCACTTTTGCACTTGTATGAGTGTGGAAAAAACACTTTTTGCACTTGTCATAGTGTTGAAAAACCACTTTTCGCACTTGTGTTAGTGTTGAAAAACCACTTTTCACACTTGTGTTGGTGCAGGAAACCACTTTTGCACTTGTATTAGTGTGGAAAAAACACTTTTCGCACTTGTGTTAGTGTTGAAAAACCACTTTTCGCACTTGTGTTGGTGCAGGAAACCACTTTTGCACTTGTATTAGTGTGGAATAAAGACTTTTTGCACTTGTGTTAGTGTTGAAAAACCACTTTTCGCACTTGTGTTAGTGTCGAAAAACCACTTTTCGCACTTGTGTTGGTGCAGGAAACCACTTTTGCACTTGTGATAGTGTTGAAAAACCACTTTTCGCACTTGTGTTAGTGTTGAAAAACCACTTTTCGCACTTGTGTTAGTGTTGAAAAACCACTTTTCGCACTTGTGTTGGTGCAGGAAACCACTTTTGCACTTGTATTAGTGTGGAAAAAACACTTTTCGCACTTGTGTTAATGTTGAAAAACCACTTTTCGCACTTGTGTTAGTGTTGAAAAACCACCTTTCGCACTTGTGTTAGTGTTGAAAAACCACTTTTGCACTTGTATTAGTGTGGAAAAAACACTTTTTGCACTTGTGATAGTGTTGAAAAACCACTTTTCGCACTTGTGTTAGCGTTGAAAAACCACTTTTCGCACTTGTGTTGGTGCAGGAAACCACTTTTGCACTTGTATTAGTGTCGAAAAACCACTTTTCACACTTGTGTTTGTGTTGAAAAACAACTTTTCGCACTTGTGTTAGTGTTGTAAAACCACTTTTCGCACTTGTGTTAGTGTTGAAAAACCAATTTTCGCATTTGTGTTGGTGCAGGAAACCACTTTTGCACTTGTATTAGTGTGGAAAAAACACTTTTCGCACTTGTGTTAGTGTTGAAAAACCACTTTTCGCACTTGTGTTGGTGTTGAAAAACCACTTTTCGCACTTGTGTTAGTGTTGAAAAACCACTTTTCGCACTTGTGTTGGTGCAGGAAACCACTTTTGCACTTGTATTAGTGTGGAAAAACCACTTTTCGCACTTGTGTTACTGTTGAAAAGCCACTTTTTGCACTTGTGTTAGTGTTGTAAAACTTCTTTTCGCACTTGTGTTGGTGCAGGAAACCACTTTTGCACTTGTATTAGTGTGGAAAAACCACTTTTCGCACTTGTGTTAGTGTTGAAAAACCACTTTTCGCACTTGTGTTAGTGTTGAAAAACCACATTTCGCACTTGTGTTAGTGTTGAAAAACCACTTTTCGCACTTGTGTTGGTGCAGGAAACCACTTTTGCACTTGTATTAGTGTGAAAAAAACACTTTTCGCACTTGTGTTAATGTTGAAAAACCACTTTTCGCACTTGTGTTAGTGTTGAAAAACCACTTTTCGCACTTGTGTTAGTGTTGAAAAACCACTTTTCGCACTTGTGTTGGTGCAGGAAACCACTTTTGCACTTGTATTAGTGTGGAAAAAACACTTTTCGCACTTGTGTTAGTGTTGAAAAACCACTTTTCGCACTTGTGTTAGTGTTGAAAAACCACTTTTCGCACTTGTGTTGGTGCAGGAAACCACTTTTGCACTTGTATTAGTGTGGCAAAAACACTTTTCGCACTTGTGTTAGTGTTGAAAAACCACTTTTCGCACTTGTGTTAGTGTTGAAAAACCACTTTTCGCACTTGTGTTGGTGCAGGAAACCACTTTTGCACTTGTATTAGTGTGGAAAAACCACTTTTCGCACTTGTGTTAGTGTTGAAAAACCACTTTTCGCACTTCTGTTAGTGTTGAAAAACCACTTTTCGCAATTGTGTTGGTGCAGGAAACCAGTTGTGCACTTGTATTAGTGTGGAAAAAACACTTTTTGCACTTGTAATAGTGTTGAAAAACCACTTTTGGCACTTGTGTTAGTGTTGAAAATCCACTTTTCGCACTTGTGTTGGTGCAGGAAACCACTTTTGCACTTATATTAGTGTGGAAAAAACACTTTTTGCACTTGTGATAGTGTTGAAAAACCACTTTTCGCACTTGTGTTAGTGTTGAAAAACCACTTTTCGCACTTGTGTTAGTGTTGAAAAACCACTTTTCGCACTTGTGTTAGTGTTGAAAAACCACTTTTTGCACTTGTGTTGGAGCAGGAAACCACTTTTGCACTTGTATTAGTGTGGAAAAACACTTTTTGCACTTGTGATAGTGTAGAAAAACCACTTTTCGCACTTGTGTTAGTGTTGAAAAACCACTTTTTGCACTTGTGTTGGTGCAGGAAACCACTTTTGCACTTGTATTAGTGTGGAAAAAACACTTTTTGCACTTGTGATAGTGTTGAAAAACCACTTTTCGCACTTGTGTTAGTGTTGAAAAACCACTTTTCGCACTTGAGTTAGTGTTGAAAAACCACTTTTCGCACTTGTGTTGGTGCAGGAAACCACTTTTGCACTTGTATGAGTGTGGAAAAAACACTTTTTGCACTTGTCATAGTGTTGAAAAACCACTTTTCGCACTTGTGTTAGTGTTGAAAAACCACTTTTCGCACTTGTGTTGGTGCAGGAAACCACTTTTGCCCTTGTATTAGTGTGGAAAAACCACTTTTCGCACTTGTGTTAGTGTCGAAAAACCACTTTTCGCACTTGTGTTGGTGCAGGAAACCACTTTTGCACTTATGATAGTGTTGAAAAACCACTTTTCGCACTTGTGTTAGAGTTGAAAAACCACTTTTCGCACTTGTGTTAGTGTTGAAAAACCACTTTTCGCACTTGTGTTGGAGCAGGAAACCACTTTTGCACTTGTATTAGTGTGGAAAAAACACTTTTTGCACTTGTGATAGTGTTGAAAAACCACTTTTCGAAAAACCACTTTTCGCACTTGTGTTAGTGTTGAAAAACCACTTTTCGCACTTGTGTTGGTGCAGGAAACCACTTTTGCACTTGTATTAGTGTGGAAAAACCACTTTTTGCACTTGTGTTAGTGTTGAAAAACCATTTTTCGCACTTGTGTTAGTGTTGAAAAACCACTTTTCGCACTTGTGTTGGTGCAGGAAACCACTTTTGCACTTGTATTAGTGTGGAAAAAACACTTTTTGCACTTGTGATAGTGTTGAAAAACCACTTTCCGCCCTTGTGTTAGTGTTGAAAAACCACTTTTCGCACTTGTGTTGGTGCAGGAAACCACTTTTGCACTTGTATTAGTGTGGAAAAACCACTTTTCGCACTTGTGTTAGTGTTGAAAAACCACTTTTCGCACTTGTGTTAGTGTTGAAAAACCACTTTTCGCACTTGTGTTAGTGTTGAAAAACCACTTTTCGCACTTGTGTTGGTGCAGGAAATCACTTTTGCACTTGTATTAGTGTGGAAAAAACACTTTTTGCATTTGTGGTAGTGTTGAAAAACCACTTTTCGCACTTGTGTTAGTGTTGAAAAACCACTTTTCGCACTTGTGTTGGTGCAGGAAACCACTTATCGCACTTGTGTTAGTGTTGATAAACCACTTTTCGCACTTGTGTTAGTGTCGAAAAACCACTTTTCGCACTTGTGTTGGTGTAGGAAACCACTTTTGCACTTGTAATAGTGTGGAAAAAACACTTTTTGCACTTGTGATAGTGTTGAAAAACCACTTTTCGCAGTTGTGTTAGTGTTGAAAAAACACTTTTCGCACTTGTGTTAGTGTTGAAAAACCACTTTTCGCACTTGTGTTGGAGCAGGAAACCACTTTTGCACTTGTATTAGTGTGGAAAAAACACTTTTTGCACTTGTGATAGTGTTGAAAAACCACTTTTCGCACTTGTGTTAGTGTTGAAAAACGACTTTTCGCACTTGTGTTAGTGTTGAAAAACCACTTTTCGCACTTGTGTTGGTGCAGGAAACCACTTTTGCACTTGTATTAGTGTGGAAAAACCACTTTTTGCACTTGTGTTAGTGTTGAAAAACCATTTTTCGCACTTGTGTTAGTGTTGAAAAACCACTTTTCGCACTTGTGTTAGTGTTGAAAAACCACTTTTCGCACTTGTGTTGGTGCAGGAAACCACTTTTGCCCTTGTATTAGTGTGGAAAAACCACTTTTCGCACTTGTGTTAGTGTCGAAAAACCACTTTTCGCACTTGTGTTGGTGCAGGAAACCACTTTTGCACTTATGATAGTGTTGAAAAACCACTTTTCGCACTTGTGTTAGAGTTGAAAAACCACTTTTCGCACTTGTGTTAGTGTTGAAAAACCACTTTTCGCACTTGTGTTGGAGCAGGAAACCACTTTTGCACTTGTATTAGTGTGGAAAAAACACTTTTTGCACTTGTGATAGTGTTGAAAAACCACTTTTCGAAAAACCACTTTTCGCACTTGTGTTAGTGTTGAAAAACCACTTTTCGCACTTGTGTTGGTGCAGGAAACCACTTTTGCACTTGTATTAGTGTGGAAAAACCACTTTTTGCACTTGTGTTAGTGTTGAAAAACCATTTTTCGCACTTGTGTTAGTGTTGAAAAACCACTTTTCGCACTTGTGTTGGTGCAGGAAACCACTTTTGCACTTGTATTAGTGTGGAAAAAACACTTTTTGCACTTGTGATAGTGTTGAAAAACCACTTTCCGCCCTTGTGTTAGTGTTGAAAAACCACTTTTCGCACTTGTGTTGGTGCAGGAAACCACTTTTGCACTTGTATTAGTGTGGAAAAACCACTTTTCGCACTTGTGTTAGTGTTGAAAAACCACTTTTCGCACTTGTGTTAGTGTTGAAAAACCACTTTTCGCACTTGTGTTAGTGTTGAAAAACCACTTTTCGCACTTGTGTTGGTGCAGGAAATCACTTTTGCACTTGTATTAGTGTGGAAAAAACACTTTTTGCATTTGTGGTAGTGTTGAAAAACCACTTTTCGCACTTGTGTTAGTGTTGAAAAACCACTTTTCGCACTTGTGTTGGTGCAGGAAACCACTTATCGCACTTGTGTTAGTGTTGATAAACCACTTTTCGCACTTGTGTTAGTGTCGAAAAACCACTTTTCGCACTTGTGTTGGTGTAGGAAACCACTTTTGCACTTGTAATAGTGTGGAAAAAACACTTTTTGCACTTGTGATAGTGTTGAAAAACCACTTTTCGCAGTTGTGTTAGTGTTGAAAAAACACTTTTCGCACTTGTGTTAGTGTTGAAAAACCACTTTTCGCACTTGTGTTGGAGCAGGAAACCACTTTTGCACTTGTATTAGTGTGGAAAAAACACTTTTTGCACTTGTGATAGTGTTGAAAAACCACTTTTCGCACTTGTGTTAGTGTTGAAAAACGACTTTTCGCACTTGTGTTAGTGTTGAAAAACCACTTTTCGCACTTGTGTTGGTGCAGGAAACCACTTTTGCACTTGTATTAGTGTGGAAAAACCACTTTTTGCACTTGTGTTAGTGTTGAAAAACCATTTTTCGCACTTGTGTTAGTGTTGAAAAACCACTTTTCGCACTTGTGTTAGTGTTGAAAAACCACTTTTGCAGTTGTATGAGTGTGGAAAAAACACTTTTTGCACTTGTCATAGTGTTGAAAAACCACTTTTCGCACTTGTGTTAGTGTTGAAAAACCACTTTTCGCACTTGTGTTGGTGCAGGAAACCACTTTTGCACTTGTATTAGTGTGGAAAAAACACTTTTCGCACTTGTGTTAGTGTTGAAAAACCACTTTTCGCACTTGTGTTGGTGCAGGAAACCACTTTTGCACCTGTATTAGTGTGGAATAAAGACTTTTTGCACTTGTGTTAGTGTTGAAAAACCACTTTTTGCACTTGTGTTAGTGTCGAAAAACCACTTTTCGCACTTGTGTTGGTGCAGGAAACCACTTTTGCACTTGTGATAGTGTTGAAAAACCACTTTTCGCACTTGTGTTAGTGTTGAAAAACCACTTTTCGCACTTGTGTTAGTGTTGAAAAACCACTTTTCGCACTTGTGTTAGTGTTGAAAAACCACTTTTCGCACTTGTGTTAGTGTTGAAAAACCACTTTTCGCACTTGTGTTGGAGCAGGAAACCACTTTTGCACTTGTATTAGTGTGGAAAAAACACTTTTTGCACTTGTGTTAGTGTTGAAAAACCACTTTTCGCACTTGTGTTAGTGTTGAAAAACCACTTTTCGCACTTGTGTTGGTGCAGGAAACCACTTTTGCACTTGTATTAGTGTGGAAAAACCACTTTTTTCACTTGTGTTAGTGTTGAAAAACCATTTTTCGCACTTGTGTTAGTGTTGAAAAACCACTTTTCGCACTTGTGTTGGTGCAGGAAACCACTTTTGCACTTGTATTAGTGTGGAAAAAACACTTTTTGCACTTGTGATAGTGTTGAAAAACCACTTTCCGCCCTTGTGTTAGTGTTGAAAAACCACTTTTCGCACTTGTGTTGGTGCAGGAAACCACTTTTGCACTTGTATTAGTGTTGAAAACCACTTTTCGCACTTGTGTTAGTGTTGAAAAACCACTTTTCGCACTTGTGTTAGTGTTGAAAAACCACTTTTCGCACTTGTGTTGGTGCAGGAAACCACTTTTGCACTTGTATTAGTGTGGAAAAAACACTTTTCACACTTGTGTTAGTGTTGAAAAACCACTTTTCGCACTTGTGTTGGTGTTGAAAAACCACTTTTCGCACTTGTGTTGGTGCAGGAAACCACTTTTGCACTTGTATTAGTGTGGAAAAAACACTTTTCACACTTGTGTTAATGTTGAAAAACCACTTTTCGCACTTGTGTTAGTGTTGAAAAACCACCTTTTGCACTTGTGTTAGTGTTGAAAAACCACTTTTCGCACTTGTGTTGGTGCAGGAAACCACTTTTGCACTTGTATTTGTGTGGAAAAAACACTTTTTGCACTTGTGATAGTGTTGAAAAACCACTTTTCGCACTTGTGTTAGCGTTGAAAAACCACTTTTCGCACTTGTGTTGGTGGAGGAAACCACTTTTGCACTTGTATTAGTGTGGAAAAAACACTTTTCGAACTTGTGTTATTGTTGAAAAACCACTTTTCGCACTTGTGTTCGTGTTGAAAAACCACTTTTCGCACTTGAGTTAGTGTTGAAAAACCACTTTTCGCACTTGTGTTGGTGCAGGAAACCACTTTTGCACTTGTATGAGTGTGGAAAAAACACTTTTTGCACTTGTCATAGTGTTGAAAAACCACTTTTCGCACTTGTGTTAGTGTTGAAAAACCACTTTTCGCACTTGTGTTGGTGCAGGAAACCACTTTTGCCCTTGTATTAGTGTGGAAAAAACACTTTTCGCACTTGTGTTAGTGTTGAAAAACCACTTTTCGCACTTGTGTTGGTGCAGGAAACCACTTTTGCACTTGTATTAGTGTGGAATAAAGACTTTTTGCACTTGTGTTAGTGTTGAAAAACCACTTTTCGCACTTGTGTTAGTGTCGAAAAACCACTTTTCGCACTTGTGTTGGTGCAGGAAACCACTTTTGCACTTATGATAGTGTTGAAAAACCACTTTTCGCACTTGTGTTAGTGTTGAAAAACCACTTTTCGCACTTGTGTTAGTGTTGAAAAACCACTTTTCGCACTTGTGTTGGAGCAGGAAACCACTTTTGCACTTGTATTAGTGTGGAAAAAACACTTTTTGCACTTGTGATAGTGTTGAAAAACCACTTTTCGCACTTGTGTTAGTGTTGAAAAACCACTTTTCGCACTTGTGTTAGTGTTGAAAAACCACTTTTCGCACTTGTGTTAGTGTTGAAAAACCACTTTTCGCACTTGTGTTGGTGCAGGAAACCACTTTTGCACTTGTATTAGTGTGGAAAAACCACTTTTTGCACTTGTGTTAGTGTTGAAAAACCATTTTTCGCACTTGTGTTAGTGTTGAAAAACCACTTTTCGCACTTGTGTTGGTGCAGGAAACCACTTTTGCACTTGTATTAGTGTGGAAAAAACACTTTTTGCACTTGTGATAGTGTTGAAAAACCACTTTCCGCCCTTGTGTTAGTGTTGAAAAACCACTTTTCGCACTTGTGTTGGTGCAGGAAACCACTTTTGCACTTGTATTAGTGTGGAAAAACCACTTTTCGCACTTGTGTTAGTGTTGAAAAACCACTTTTCGCACTTGTGTTAGTGTTGAAAAACCACTTTTCGCACTTGTGTTAGTGTTGAAAAACCACTTTTCGCACTTGTGTTGGTGCAGGAAACCACTTTTGCCCTTGTATTAGTGTGGAAAAAACACTTTTCGCACTTGTGTTAGTGTTGAAAAACCACTTTTCGCACTTGTGTTGGTGCAGGAAACCACTTTTGCACTTGTATTAGTGTGGAATAAAGACTTTTTGCACTTGTGTTAGTGTTGAAAAACCACTTTTCGCACTTGTGTTAGTGTCGAAAAACCACTTTTCGCACTTGTGTTGGTGCAGGAAACCACTTTTGCACTTATGATAGTGTTGAAAAACCACTTTTCGCACTTGTGTTAGTGTTGAAAAACCACTTTTCGCACTTGTGTTAGTGTTGAAAAACCACTTTTCGCACTTGTGTTGGAGCAGGAAACCACTTTTGCACTTGTATTAGTGTGGAAAAAACACTTTTTGCACTTGTGATAGTGTTGAAAAACCACTTTTCGAAAAACCACTTTTCGCACTTGTGTTAGTGTTGAAAAACCACTTTTCGCACTTGTGTTGGTGCAGGAAACCACTTTTGCACTTGTATTAGTGTGGAAAAACCACTTTTTGCACTTGTGTTAGTGTTGAAAAAACCATTTTTCGCACTTGTGTTAGTGTTGAAAAACCACTTTTCGCACTTGTGTTGGTGCAGGAAACCACTTTTGCACTTGTATTAGTGTGGAAAAAACACTTTTTGCACTTGTGATAGTGTTGAAAAACCACTTTCCGCCCTTGTGTTAGTGTTGAAAAACCACTTTTCGCACTTGTGTTGGTGCAGGAAACCACTTTTGCACTTGTATTAGTGTGGAAAAACCACTTTTCGCACTTGTGTTAGTGTTGAAAAACCACTTTTCGCACTTGTGTTAGTGTTGAAAAACCACTTTTCGCACTTGTGTTAGTGTTGAAAAACCACTTTTCGCACTTGTGTTGGTGCAGGAAATCACTTTTGCACTTGTATTAGTGTGGAAAAAACACTTTTTGCATTTGTGGTAGTGTTGAAAAACCACTTTTCGCACTTGTGTTAGTGTTGAAAAACCACTTTTCGCACTTGTGTTGGTGCAGGAAACCACTTATCGCACTTGTGTTAGTGTTGATAAACCACTTTTCGCACTTGTGTTAGTGTCGAAAAACCACTTTTCGCACTTGTGTTGGTGCAGGAAACCACTTTTGCACTTGTAATAGTGTGGAAAAAACACTTTTTGCACTTGTGATAGTGTTGAAAAACCACTTTTCGCAGTTGTGTTAGTGTTGAAAAAACACTTTTCGCACTTGTGTTAGTGTTGAAAAACCACTTTTCGCACTTGTGTTGGAGCAGGAAACCACTTTTGCACTTGTATTAGTGTGGAAAAAACACTTTTTGCACTTGTGATAGTGTTGAAAAACCACTTTTCGCACTTGTGTTAGTGTTGAAAAACGACTTTTCGCACTTGTGTTAGTGTTGAAAAACCACTTTTCGCACTTGTGTTGGTGCAGGAAACCACTTTTGCACTTGTATTAGTGTGGAAAAACCACTTTTTGCACTTGTGTTAGTGTTGAAAAACCATTTTTCGCACTTGTGTTAGTGTTGAAAAACCACTTTTCGCACTTGTGTTAGTGTTGAAAAACCACTTTTGCAGTTGTATGAGTGTGGAAAAAACACTTTTTGCACTTGTCATAGTGTTGAAAAACCACTTTTCGCACTTGTGTTAGTGTTGAAAAACCACTTTTCGCACTTGTGTTGGTGCAGGAAACCACTTTTGCACTTGTATTAGTGTGGGAAAAACACTTTTCGCACTTGTGTTAGTGTTGAAAAACCACTTTTCGCACTTGTGTTGGTGCAGGAAACCACTTTTGCACTTGTATTAGTGTGGAATAAAGACTTTTTGCACTTGTGTTAGTGTTGAAAAACCACTTTTTGCACTTGTGTTAGTGTCGAAAAACCACTTTTCGCACTTGTGTTGGTGCAGGAAACCACTTTTGCACTTGTGATAGTGTTGAAAAACCACTTTTCGCACTTGTGTTAGTGTTGAAAAACCACTTTTCGCACTTGTGTTAGTGTTGAAAAACCACTTTTCGCACTTGTGTTAGTGTTGAAAAACCACTTTTCGCACTTGTGTTAGTGTTGAAAAACCACTTTTCGCACTTGTGTTGGAGCAGGAAACCACTTTTGCACTTGTATTAGTGTGGAAAAAACACTTTTTGCACTTGTGTTAGTGTTGAAAAACCACTTTTCGCACTTGTGTTAGTGTTGAAAAACCACTTTTCGCACTTGTGTTGGTGCAGGAAACCACTTTTGCACTTGTATTAGTGTGGAAAAACCACTTTTTTCACTTGTGTTAGTGTTGAAAAACCATTTTTCGCACTTGTGTTAGTGTTGAAAAACCACTTTTCGCACTTGTGTTGGTGCAGGAAACCACTTTTGCACTTGTATTAGTGTGGAAAAAACACTTTTTGCACTTGTGATAGTGTTGAAAAACCACTTTCCGCCCTTGTGTTAGTGTTGAAAAACCACTTTTCGCACTTGTGTTGGTGCAGGAAACCACTTTTGCACTTGTATTAGTGTTGAAAACCACTTTTCGCACTTGTGTTAGTGTTGAAAAACCACTTTTCGCACTTGTGTTAGTGTTGAAAAACCACTTTTCGCACTTGTGTTGGTGCAGGAAACCACTTTTGCACTTGTATTAGTGTGGAAAAAACACTTTTCACACTTGTGTTAGTGTTGAAAAACCACTTTTCGCACTTGTGTTGGTGTTGAAAAACCACTTTTCGCACTTGTGTTGGTGCAGGAAACCACTTTTGCACTTGTATTAGTGTGGAAAAAACACTTTTCACACTTGTGTTAATGTTGAAAAACCACTTTTCGCACTTGTGTTAGTGTTGAAAAACCACCTTTCGCACTTGTGTTAGTGTTGAAAAACCACTTTTCGCACTTGTGTTGGTGCAGGAAACCACTTTTGCACTTGTATTTGTGTGGAAAAAACACTTTTTGCACTTGTGATAGTGTTGAAAAACCACTTTTCGCACTTGTGTTAGCGTTGAAAAACCACTTTTCGCACTTGTGTTGGTGGAGGAAACCACTTTTGCACTTGTATTAGTGTGGAAAAAACACTTTTCGAACTTGTGTTATTGTTGAAAAACCACTTTTCGCACTTGTGTTCGTGTTGAAAAACCACTTTTCGCACTTGAGTTAGTGTTGAAAAACCACTTTTCGCACTTGTGTTGGTGCAGGAAACCACTTTTGCACTTGTATGAGTGTGGAAAAAACACTTTTTGCACTTGTCATAGTGTTGAAAAACCACTTTTCGCACTTGTGTTAGTGTTGAAAAACCACTTTTCGCACTTGTGTTGGTGCAGGAAACCACTTTTGCCCTTGTATTAGTGTGGAAAAAACACTTTTCGCACTTGTGTTAGTGTTGAAAAACCACTTTTCGCACTTGTGTTGGTGCAGGAAACCACTTTTGCACTTGTATTAGTGTGGAATAAAGACTTTTTGCACTTGTGTTAGTGTTGAAAAACCACTTTTCGCACTTGTGTTAGTGTCGAAAAACCACTTTTCGCACTTGTGTTGGTGCAGGAAACCACTTTTGCACTTATGATAGTGTTGAAAAACCACTTTTCGCACTTGTGTTAGTGTTGAAAAACCACTTTTCGCACTTGTGTTAGTGTTGAAAAACCACTTTTCGCACTTGTGTTGGAGCAGGAAACCACTTTTGCACTTGTATTAGTGTGGAAAAAACACTTTTTGCACTTGTGATAGTGTTGAAAAACCACTTTTCGCACTTGTGTTAGTGTTGAAAAACCACTTTTCGCACTTGTGTTAGTGTTGAAAAACCACTTTTCGCACTTGTGTTAGTGTTGAAAAACCACTTTTCGCACTTGTGTTGGTGCAGGAAACCACTTTTGCACTTGTATTAGTGTGGAAAAACCACTTTTTGCACTTGTGTTAGTGTTGAAAAACCATTTTTCGCACTTGTGTTAGTGTTGAAAAACCACTTTTCGCACTTGTGTTGGTGCAGGAAACCACTTTTGCACTTGTATTAGTGTGGAAAAAACACTTTTTGCACTTGTGATAGTGTTGAAAAACCACTTTCCGCCCTTGTGTTAGTGTTGAAAAACCACTTTTCGCACTTGTGTTGGTGCAGGAAACCACTTTTGCACTTGTATTAGTGTGGAAAAACCACTTTTCGCACTTGTGTTAGTGTTGAAAAACCACTTTTCGCACTTGTGTTAGTGTTGAAAAACCACTTTTCGCACTTGTGTTAGTGTTGAAAAACCACTTTTCGCACTTGTGTTGGTGCAGGAAATCACTTTTGCACTTGTATTAGTGTGGAAAAAACACTTTTTGCATTTGTGGTAGTGTTGAAAAACCACTTTTCGCACTTGTGTTAGTGTTGAAAAACCACTTTTCGCACTTGTGTTGGTGCAGGAAACCACTTATCGCACTTGTGTTAGTGTTGATAAACCACTTTTCGCACTTGTGTTAGTGTCGAAAAACCACTTTTCGCACTTGTGTTGGTGCAGGAAACCACTTTTGCACTTGTAATAGTGTGGAAAAAACACTTTTTGCACTTGTGATAGTGTTGAAAAACCACTTTTCGCAGTTGTGTTAGTGTTGAAAAAACACTTTTCGCACTTGTGTTAGTGTTGAAAAACCACTTTTCGCACTTGTGTTGGAGCAGGAAACCACTTTTGCACTTGTATTAGTGTGGAAAAAACACTTTTTGCACTTGTGATAGTGTTGAAAAACCACTTTTCACACTTGTGTTAGTGTTGAAAAACGACTTTTCGCACTTGTGTTAGTGTTGAAAAACCACTTTTCGCACTTGTGTTGGTGCAGGAAACCACTTTTGCACTTGTATTAGTGTGGAAAAACCACTTTTTGCACTTGTGTTAGTGTTGAAAAACCATTTTTCGCACTTGTGTTAGTGTTGAAAAACCACTTTTCGCACTTGTGTTAGTGTTGAAAAACCACTTTTGCAGTTGTATGAGTGTGGAAAAAACACTTTTTGCACTTGTCATAGTGTTGAAAAACCACTTTTCGCACTTGTGTTAGTGTTGAAAAACCACTTTTCGCACTTGTGTTGGTGCAGGAAACCACTTTTGCACTTGTATTAGTGTGGAAAAAACACTTTTCGCACTTGTGTTAGTGTTGAAAAACCACTTTTCGCACTTGTGTTGGTGCAGGAAACCACTTTTGCACTTGTATTAGTGTGGAATAAAGACTTTTTGCACTTGTGTTAGTGTTGAAAAACCACTTTTTGCACTTGTGTTAGTGTCAAAAAACCACTTTTCGCACTTGTGTTGGTGCAGGAAACCACTTTTGCACTTGTGATAGTGTTGAAAAACCACTTTTCGCACTTGTGTTAGTGTTGAAAAACCACTTTTCGCACTTGTGTTAGTGTTGAAAAACCACTTTTCGCACTTGTGTTAGTGTTGAAAAACCACTTTTCGCACTTGTGTTAGTGTTGAAAAACCACTTTTCGCACTTGTGTTGGAGCAGGAAACCACTTTTGCACTTGTATTAGTGTGGAAAAAACACTTTTTGCACTTGTGTTAGTGTTGAAAAACCACTTTTCGCACTTGTGTTAGTGTTGAAAAACCACTTTTCGCACTTGTGTTGGTGCAGGAAACCACTTTTGCACTTGTATTAGTGTGGAAAAACCACTTTTTTCACTTGTGTTAGTGTTGAAAAACCATTTTTCGCACTTGTGTTAGTGTTGAAAAACCACTTTTCGCACTTGTGTTGGTGCAGGAAACCACTTTTGCACTTGTATTAGTGTGGAAAAAACACTTTTTGCACTTGTGATAGTGTTGAAAAACCACTTTCCGCCCTTGTGTTAGTGTTGAAAAACCACTTTTCGCACTTGTGTTGGTGCAGGAAACCACTTTTGCACTTGTATTAGTGTTGAAAACCACTTTTCGCACTTGTGTTAGTGTTGAAAAACCACTTTTCGCACTTGTGTTAGTGTTGAAAAACCACTTTTCGCACTTGTGTTGGTGCAGGAAACCACTTTTGCACTTGTATTAGTGTGGAAAAAACACTTTTCACACTTGTGTTAGTGTTGAAAAACCACTTTTTGCACTTGTGTTGGTGTTGAAAAACCACTTTTCGCACTTGTGTTGGTGCAGGAAACCACTTTTGCACTTGTATTAGTGTGGAAAAAACACTTTTCACACTTGTGTTAATGTTGAAAAACCACTTTTCGCACTTGTGTTAGTGTTGAAAAACCACCTTTCGCACTTGTGTTAGTGTTGAAAAACCACTTTTCGCACTTGTGTTGGTGCAGGAAACCACTTTTGCACTTGTATTAGTGTTGAAAACCACTTTTCGCACTTGTGTTAGTGTTGAAAAACCACTTTTCGCACTTGTGTTAGTGTTGAAAAACCACTTTTCGCACTTGTGTTGGTGCAGGAAACCACTTTTGCACTTGTATTAGTGTGGAAAAAACACTTTTCACACTTGTGTTAGTGTTGAAAAACCACTTTTCGCACTTGTGTTGGTGTTGAAAAACCACTTTTCGCACTTGTGTTGGTGCAGGAAACCACTTTTGCACTTGTATTAGTGTGGAAAAAACACTTTTCACACTTGTGTTAATGTTGAAAAACCACTTTTCGCACTTGTGTTAGTGTTGAAAAACCACCTTTCGCACTTGTGTTAGTGTTGAAAAACCACTTTTCGCACTTGTGTTGGTGCAGGAAACCACTTTTGCACTTGTATTTGTGTGGAAAAAACACTTTTTGCACTTGTGATAGTGTTGAAAAACCACTTTTCGCACTTGTGTTAGCGTTGAAAAACCACTTTTCGCACTTGTGTTGGTGGAGGAAACCACTTTTGCACTTGTATTAGTGTGGAAAAAACACTTTTCGAACTTGTGTTATTGTTGAAAAACCACTTTTCGCACTTGTGTTCGTGTTGAAAAACCACTTTTCGCACATGTGTTGGTGCAGGAAACCACTTTTGCACTTGTATTAGTGTGGAAAAACCACTTTTTGCACTTGTGTTAGTGTTGAAAAGCCACTTTTCGCACTTGTGCTAGTGTTGAAAAACCACTTTTCGCACTTGTGTTGGTGCAGGAAACCACTTTTGCTCTTGTATTAGTGTGGAAAAACCACTTTTCACACTTGTGTTAGTGTTGAAAAACAACTTTTCGCACTTGTGTTAGTGTTGTAAAACCACTTTTCGCACTTGTGTTAGTGTTGAAAAACCACTTTTCGCATTTGTGTTGGTGCAGGAAACCACTTTTGCACTTGTATTAGTGTGGAAAAAACACTTTTCGCACTTGTGTTAGTGTTGAAAAACCACTTTTCGCACTTGTGTTGGTGTTGAAAAACCACTTTTCGCACTTGTGTTAGTGTTGAAAAACCACTTTTCGCACTTGTGTTGGTGCAGGAAACCACTTTTGCACTTGTATTAGTGTGGAAAAACCACTTTTCGCACTTGTGTTAGTGTTGAAAAGCCACTTTTCGCACTTGTGTTAGTGTTGTAAAACTTCTTTTCGCACTTGTGTTGGTGCAGGAAACCACTTTTGCACTTGTATTAGTGTGGAAAAACCACTTTTCGCACTTGTGTTAGTGTTGAAAAACCACTTTTCGCACTTGTGTTGGTGCAGGAAACCACTTTTGCACTTGTATTAGTGTGGAAAAAACACTTTTCGCACTTGTGTTAATGTTGAAAAACCACTTTTCGCACTTGTGTTAGTGTTGAAAAACCACTTTTCGCACTTGTGTTAGTGTTGAAAAACGACTTTTCGCACTTGTGTTGGTGCAGGAAACCACTTTTGCACTTGTATTAGTGTGGAAAAAACACTTTTTGCACTTGTGATAGTGTTGAAAAACCACTTTTCGCACTTGTCTTAGTGTTGAAAAACCACTTTTCGCACTTGTGTTGGTGCAGGAAACCACTTTTGCACTTGTATTAGTGTGGAAAAAACACTTTTCGCACTTGTGTTAGTGTTGAAAAACCACTTTTCGCACTTGTGTTAGTGTTGAAAAACCACTTTTCGCACTTGTGTTGGTGCAGGAAACCACTTTTGCACTTGTATTAGTGTGGCAAAAACACTTTTCGCACTTGTGTTAGTGTTGAAAAACCACTTTTCGCACTTGTGTTAGTGTTGAAAAACCACTTTTCGCACTTGTGTTGGTGCAGGAAACCACTTTTGCACTTTTTTCGTGTGGCAAAACCACTTTTCACACTTGTGTTAGTGTTGAAAAACCACTTTTCGCACTTGTGTTAGTGTTGAAAAACCACTTTTCGCAATTGTGTTGGTGCAGGAAACCAGTTTTGCACTTGTATTAGTGTGGAAAAAACACTTTTTGCACTTGTAATAGTGTGTTACAGACGCGGTTGTGGATGTTGGTTTACCGAGCGGTTTGGTATGACCGCGTCTGCACAATTTACCCGATTATACTCGAACGTTGGCCGAGTCGCGCTACGCTAAATCAATTGAGGAAGTTTTCGCACTTGTGTTAGTGTTGAAAAACCACTTTTCGCACTTGTGTTGGTGCAGGAAACCACTTTTGCACTTGTATTTGTGTGGAAAAAACACTTTTTGCACTTGTGATAGTGTTGAAAAACCACTTTTCGCACTTGTGTTAGCGTTGAAAAACCACTTTTCGCACTTGTGTTGGTGGAGGAAACCACTTTTGCACTTGTATTAGTGTGGAAAAAACACTTTTCGAACTTGTGTTATTGTTGAAAAACCACTTTTCGCACTTGTGTTCGTGTTGAAAAACCACTTTTCGCACATGTGTTGGTGCAGGAAACCACTTTTGCACTTGTATTAGTGTGGAAAAACCACTTTTTGCACTTGTGTTAGTGTTGAAAAGCCACTTTTCGCACCTGTGTTATTGTTGAAAAACCACTTTTCGCACTTGTGTTGGTGCAGGAAACCAATTTTGCACTTGTATTAGTGTGGAAAAACCACTTTTCACACTTGTGTTAGTGTTGAAAAACAACTTTTCGCACTTGTGTTAGTGTTGTAAAACCACTTTTCGCACTTGTGTTAGTGTTGAAAAACCACTTTTCGCATTTGTGTTGGTGCAGGAAACCACTTTTGCACTTGTATTAGTGTGGAAAAAACACTTTTCGCACTTGTGTTAGTGTTGAAAAACCACTTTTCGCACTTGTGTTGGTGTTGAAAAACCACTTTTCGCACTTGTGTTAGTGTTGAAAAACCACTTTTCGCACTTGTGTTGGTGCAGGAAACCACTTTTGCACTTGTATTAGTGTGGAAAAACCACTTTTCGCACTTGTGTTAGTGTTGAAAAGCCACTTTTCGCACTTGTGTTAGTGTTGTAAAACTTCTTTTCGCACTTGTGTTGGTGCAGGAAACCACTTTTGCACTTGTATTAGTGTGGAAAAACCACTTTTCGCACTTGTGTTAGTGTTGAAAAACCACTTTTCGCACTTGTGTTGGTGCAGGAAACCACTTTTGCACTTGTATTAGTGTGGAAAAAACACTTTTCGCACTTGTGTTAATGTTGAAAAACCACTTTTCGCACTTGTGTTAGTGTTGAAAAACCACTTTTCGCACTTGTGTTAGTGTTGAAAAACGACTTTTCGCACTTGTGTTGGTGCAGGAAACCACTTTTGCACTTGTATTAGTGTGGAAAAAACACTTTTTGCACTTGTGATAGTGTTGAAAAACCACTTTTCGCACTTGTCTTAGTGTTGAAAAACCACTTTTCGCACTTGTGTTGGTGCAGGAAACCACTTTTGCACTTGTATTAGTGTGGAAAAAACACTTTTCGCACTTGTGTTAGTGTTGAAAAACCACTTTTCGCACTTGTGTTAGTGTTGAAAAACCACTTTTCGCACTTGTGTTGGTGCAGGAAACCACTTTTGCACTTGTATTAGTGTGGCAAAAACACTTTTCGCACTTGTGTTAGTGTTGAAAAACCACTTTTCGCACTTGTGTTAGTGTTGAAAAACCACTTTTCGCACTTGTGTTGGTGCAGGAAACCACTTTTGCACTTTTTTCGTGTGGAAAAACCACTTTTCACACTTGTGTTAGTGTTGAAAAACCACTTTTCGCACTTGTGTTAGTGTTGAAAAACCACTTTTCGCAATTGTGTTGGTGCAGGAAACCAGTTTTGCACTTGTATTAGTGTGGAAAAAACACTTTTTGCACTTGTAATAGTGTGTTACAGACGCGGTTGTGGATGTTGGTTTACCGAGCGGTTTGGTATGACCGCGTCTGCACAGTTTACCCGATTATACTCGAACGTTGGCCGAGTCGCGCTACGCTAAATCAATTGAGGAAGTTTTCGCACTTGTGTTAGTGTTGAAAAACCACTTTTCACACTTGTGTTGGTGCAGGAAACCACTTTTGCACTTGTATTAGTGTGGAAAAACCACTTTTTGCACTTGTGTTAGTGTTGAAAAACCATTTTTCGCACTTGTGTTAGTGTTGAAAAACCACTTTTCGCACTTGTGTTGGTGCAGGAAACCACTTTTGCACTTGTATTAGTGTGGAAAAAACACTTTTTGCACTTGTGATAGTGTTGAAAAACCACTTTCCGCCCTTGTGTTAGTGTTGAAAAACCACTTTTCGCACTTGTGTTGGTGCAGGAAACCACTTTTGCACTTGTATTAGTGTGGAAAAACCACTTTTCGCACTTGTGTTAGTGTTGAAAAACCACTTTTCGCACTTGTGTTAGTGTTGAAAAACCACTTTTCGCACTTGTGTTAGTGTTGAAAAACCACTTTTCGCGCTTGTGTTGGTGCAGGAAATCACTTTTGCACTTGTATTAGTGTGGAAAAAACACTTTTTGCACTTGTGATAGTGTTGAAAAACCACTTTTCGCACTTGTGTTGGAGCAGGAAACCACTTTTGCACTTGTATTAGTGTGGAAAAAACACTTTTTGCACTTGTGATAGTGTTGAAAAACCACTTTTCGCACTTGTGTTAGTGTTGAAAAACCACTTTTCGCACTTGTGTTGGAGCAGGAAACCACTTTTGCACTTGTATTAGTGTGGAAAAAACACTTTTTGCACTTGTGATAGTGTTGAAAAACCACTTTTCGCACTTGTGTTAGTGTTGAAAAACCACTTTTCGCACTTGTGTTAGTGTTGAAAAACCACTTTTCGCACTTGTGTTGGTGCAGGAAACCACTTTTGCACTTGTATTAGTGTGGAAAAACCACTTTTTGCACTTGTGTTAGTGTTGAAAAACCATTTTTCGCAATTGTGTTAGTGTTGAAAAACCACTTTTCTCACTTGTGTTAGTGTTGAAAAACCACTTTTCGCACTTGTGTTAGTGTTGAAAAACCACTTTTCGCACTTGTGTTAGTGTTGAAAAACCACTTTTCGCACTTGTGTTGGTGCAGGAAACCACTTTTGCACTTGTATTAGTGTGGAAAAACCACTTTTTGCACTTGTGTTAGTGTTGAAAAACCATTTTTCGCACTTGTGTTAGTGTTGAAAAACCACTTTTCGCACTTGTGTTAGTGTTGAAAAACCACTTTTGCAGTTGTATGAGTGTGGAAAAAACACTTTTTGCACTTGTCATAGTGTTGAAAAACCACTTTTCGCACTTGTGTTAGTGTTGAAAAACCACTTTTCGCACTTGTGTTGGTGCAGGAAACCACTTTTGCACTTGTATTAGTGTGGAAAAAACACTTTTCGCACTTGTGTTAGTGTTGAAAAACCACTTTTCGCACTTGTGTTGGTGCAGGAAACCACTTTTGCACTTGTATTAGTGTGGAATAAAGACTTTTTGCACTTGTGTTAGTGTTGAAAAACCACTTTTCGCACTTGTGTTAGTGTCGAAAAACCACTTTTCGCACTTATGTTGGTGCAGGAAACCACTTTTGCACTTGTGATAGTGTTGAAAAACCACTTTTCGCACTTGTGTTAGTGTTGAAAAACCACTTTTCGCACTTGTGTTAGTGTTGAAAAACCACTTTTCGCACTTGTGTTAGTGTTGAAAAACCACTTTTCGCACTTGTGTTAGTGTTGAAAAACCACTTTTCGCACTTGTGTTGGAGCAGGAAACCACTTTTGCACTTGTATTAGTGTGGAAAAAACACTTTTTGCACTTGTGATAGTGTTGAAAAACCACTTTTCGCACTTGTGTTAGTGTTGAAAAACCACTTTTCGCACTTGTGTTAGTGTTGAAAAACCACTTTTCGCACTTGTGTTGGTGCAGGAAACCACTTTTGCACTTGTATTAGTGTGGAAAAACCACTTTTTGCACTTGTGTTAGTGTTGAAAAACCACTTTTCGCACTTGTGTTGGTGCAGGAAACCACTTTTGCACTTGTATTAGTGCGGAAAAAACACTTTTCGCACTTGTGTTAGTGTTGAAAAACCACTTTTCGCACTTGTGTTGGTGCAGGAAACCACTTTTGCACTTGTATTAGTGTGGAAAAAACACTTTTCGCACTTGTGTTAGTGTTGAAAAACCACTTTTCGCACTTGTGTTGGTGCAGGAAACCACTTTTGCACTTGTATTAGTGTGGAATAAAGACTTTTTGCACTTGTGTTAGTGTTGAAAAACCACTTTTCGCACTTGTGTTAGTGTCGAAAAACCACTTTTCGCACTTGTTGGTGCAGGAAACCACTTTTGCACTTGTAATAGTGTGGAAAAAACACTTTTTGCACTTGTGATAGTGTTGAAAAACCACTTTTCGCACTTGTGTTAGTGTTGAAAAACCACTTTTCGCACTTGTGTTAGTGTTGAAAAACCACTTTTCGCACTTGTGTTGGAGCAGGAAACCACTTTTGCACTTGTATTAGTGTGGAAAAAACACTTTTTGCACTTGTGATAGTGTTGAAAAACCACTTTTCGCACTTGTGTTAGTGTTGAAAAACCACTTTTCGCACTTGTGTTAGTGTTGAAAAACCACTTTTCGCACTTGTATTGGTGCAGGAAACCACTTTTGCACTTGTATTAGTGTGGAAAAACCACTTTTTGCACTTGTGTTAGTGTTGAAAAACCATTTTTCGCACTTGTGTTAGTGTTGAAAAACCACTTTTCGCACTTGTGTTGGTGCAGGAAACCACTTTTGCACTTGTATTAGTGTGGAAAAAACACTTTTTGCACTTGTGATAGTGTTGAAAAACCACTTTCCGCCCTTGTGTTAGTGTTGAAAAACCACTTTTCGCACTTGTGTTGGTGCAGGAAACCACTTTTGCACTTGTATTAGTGTGGAAAAACCACTTTTCGCACTTGTGTTAGTGTTGAAAAACCACTTTTCGCACTTGTGTTAGTGTTGAAAAACCACTTTTCGCACTTGTGTTAGTGTTGAAAAACCACTTTTCGCAATTGTGTTAGTGTTGAAAAACCACTTTTCGCACTTGTGTTAGTGTTGAAAAACCACTTTTCGCACTTGTGTTGGTGCAGGAAACCACTTTTGCACTTGTATTAGTGTGGAAAAACCACTTTTTGCACTTGTGTTAATGTTGAAAAACCATTTTTCGCACTTGTGTTAGTGTTGAAAAACCACTTTTTGCACTTGTGTTAGTGTTGAAAAACCACTTTTGCAGTTGTATGAGTGTGGAAAAAACACTTTTTGCACTTGTCATAGTGTTGAAAAACCACTTTTCGCACTTGTGTTAGTGTTGAAAAACCACTTTTCGCACTTGTGTTGGTGCAGGAAACCACTTTTGCACTTGTATTAGTGTGGAAAAAACACTTTTCGCACTTGTGTTAGTGTTGAAAAACCACTTTTCGCACTTGTGTTGGTGCAGGAAACCACTTTTGCACTTGTATTAGTGTGGAATAAAGACTTTTTGCACTTGTGTTAGTGTTGAAAAACCACTTTTCGCACTTGTGTTAGTGTCGAAAAACCACTTTTCGCACTTGTGTTGGTGCAGGAAACCACTTTTGCACTTGTGATAGTGTTGAAAAACCACTTTTCGCACTTGTGTTAGTGTTGAAAAACCACTTTTCGCACTTGTGTTAGTGTTGAAAAACCACTTTTCGCACTTGTGTTAGTGTTGAAAAATCACTTTTCGCACTTGTGTTGGAGCAGGAAACCACTTTTGCACTTGTATTAGTGTGGAAAAAACACTTTTTGCACTTGTGATAGTGTTGAAAAACCACTTTTCGCACTTGTGTTAGTGTTGAAAAACCACTTTTCGCACTTGTGTTAGTGTTGAAAAACCACTTTTCGCACTTGTGTTGGTGCAGGAAACCACTTTTGCACTTGTATTAGTGTGGAAAAACCACTTTTTGCACTTGTGTTAGTGTTGAAAAACCACTTTTCGCACTTGTGTTGGTGCAGGAAACCACTTTTGCACTTGTATTCGTGCGGAAAAAACACTTTTCGCACTTGTGTTAGTGTTGAAAAACCACTTTTCGCACTTGTGTTGGTGCAGGAAACCACTTTTGCACTTGTATTAGTGTGGAAAAAACACTTTTCGCACTTGTGTTAGTGTTGAAAAACCACTTTTCGCACTTGTGTTGGTGCAGGAAACCACTTTTGCACTTGTATTAGTGTGGAATAAAGACTTTTTGCACTTGTGTTAGTGTTGAAAAACCACTTTTCGCACTTGTGTTAGTGTCGAAAAACCACTTTTCGCACTTGTTGGTGCAGGAAACCACTTTTGCACTTGTAATAGTGTGGAAAAAACACTTTTTGCACTTGTGATAGTGTTGAAAAACCACTTTTCGCACTTGTGTTAGTGTTGAAAAACCACTTTTCGCACTTGTGTTAGTGTTGAAAAACCACTTTTCGCACTTGTGTTGGAGCAGGAAACCACTTTTGCACTTGTATTAGTGTGGAAAAAACACTTTTTGCACTTGTGATAGTGTTGAAAAACCACTTTTCGCACTTGTGTTAGTGTTGAAAAACCACTTTTCGCACTTGTGTTAGTGTTGAAAAACCACTTTTCGCACTTGTGTTGGTGCAGGAAACCACTTTTGCACTTGTATTAGTGTGGAAAAACCACTTTTTGCACTTGTGTTAGTGTTGAAAAACCATTTTTCGCACTTGTGTTAGTGTTGAAAAACCACTTTTCGCACTTGTGTTGGTGCAGGAAACCACTTTTGCACTTGTATTACTGTGGAAAAAACACTTTTTGCACTTGTGATAGTGTTGAAAAACCACTTTCCGCCCTTGTGTTAGTGTTGAAAAACCACTTTTCGCACTTGTGTTGGTGCAGGAAACCACTTTTGCACTTGTATTAGTGTGGAAAAACCACTTTTCGCACTTGTGTTAGTGTTGAAAAACCACTTTTCGCACTTGTGTTAGTGTTGAAAAACCACTTTTCGCACTTGTGTTAGTGTTGAAAAACCACTTTTCGCGCTTGTGTTGGTGCAGGAAATCACTTTTGCACTTGTATTAGTGTGGAAAAAACACTTTTTGCACTTGTGATAGTGTTGAAAAACCACTTTTCGCACTTGTGTTAGTGTTGAAAAACCACTTTTCGCACTTGTGTTGGTGCTGGAAACCACTTATCGCACTTGTGTTAGTGTTGATAAACCACTTTTCGCACTTGTGTTAGTGTCGAAAAACCACTTTTCGCACTTGTGTTGGTGCAGGAAACCACTTTTGCACTTGTAATAGTGTGGAAAAAACACTTTTTGCACTTGTGATAGTGTTGAAAAACCACTTTTCGCAGTTGTGTTAGTGTTGAAAAAACACTTTTCGCACTTGTGTTAGTGTTGAAAAACCACTTTTCGCACTTGTGTTGGAGCAGGAAACCACTTTTGCACTTGTATTAGTGTGGAAAAAACACTTTTTGCACTTGTGATAGTGTTGAAAAACCACTTTTCGCACTTGTGTTAGTGTTGAAAAACCACTTTTCGCACTTGTGTTAGTGTTGAAAAACCACTTTTCGCACTTGTGTTGGTGCAGGAAACCACTTTTGCACTTGTATTAGTGTGGAAAAACCACTTTTTGCACTTGTGTTAGTGTTGAAAAACCATTTTTCGCAATTGTGTTAGTGTTGAAAAACCACTTTTCGCACTTGTGTTAGTGTTGAAAAACCACTTTTCGCACTTGTGTTAGTGTTGAAAAACCACTTTTTGCACTTGTGTTAGTGTTGAAAAACCACTTTTCGCACTTGTGTTGGTGCAGGAAACCACTTTTGCACTTGTATTAGTGTGGAAAAACCACTTTTTGCACTTGTGTTAGTGTTGAAAAACCACTTTTCGCACTTGTGTTAGTGTTGAAAAACCACTTTTCGCACTTGTGTTAGTGTTGAAAAACCACTTTTGCAGTTGTATGAGTGTGGAAAAAACACTTTTTGCACTTGTCATAGTGTTGAAAAACCACTTTTCGCACTTGTGTTAGTGTTGAAAAACCACTTTTCGCACTTGTGTTGGTGCAGGAAACCACTTTTGCACTTGTATTAGTGTGGAATAAAGACTTTTTGCACTTGTGTTAGTGTCGAAAAACCACTTTTCGCACTTGTGTTGGTGCAGGAAACCACTTTTGCACTTGTGATAGTGTTGAAAAACCACTTTTCGCACTTGTGTTAGTGTTGAAAAACCACTTTTCGCACTTGTGTTAGTGTTGAAAAACCACTTTTCGCACTTGTGTTAGTGTTGAAAAACCACTTTTCGCACTTGTGTTGGTGCAGGAAACCACTTTTGCACTTGTATTAGTGTGGAAAAACCACTTTTTGCACTTGGGTTAGTGTTGAAAAACCACTTTTCGCACTTGTGTTGGTGCAGGAAACCACTTTTGCACTTGTATTAGTGCGGAAAAAACACTTTTCGCACTTGTGTTAGTGTTGAAAAACCACTTTTCGCACTTGTGTTGGTGCAGGAAACCACTTTTGCACTTGTATTAGTGTGGAAAAAACACTTTTCGCACTTGTGTTAGTGTTGAAAAACCACTTTTCGCACTTGTGTTGGTGCAGGAAACCACTTTTGCACTTGTATTAGTGTGGAATAAAGACTTTTTGCACTTGTGTTAGTGTTGAAAAACCACTTTTCGCACTTGTGTTAGTGTCGAAAAACCACTTTTCGCACTTGTTGGTGCAGGAAATCACTTTTGCACTTGTATTAGTGTGGAAAAAACACTTTTTGCACTTGTGATAGTGTTGAAAAACCACTTTTTGCACTTGTGTTAGTGTTGAAAAACCACTTTTCGCACTTGTGTTGGTGCAGGAAACCACTTATCGCACTTGTGTTAGTGTTGATAAATCACTTTTCGCACTTGTGTTAGTGTCGAAAAACCACTTTTCGCACTTGTGTTGGTGCAGGAAACCACTTTTGCACTTGTAATAGTGTGGAAAAAACACTTTTTGCACTTGTGATAGTGTTGAAAAACCACTTTTCGCAGTTGTGTTAGTGTTGAAAAAACACTTTTCGCACTTGTGTTAGTGTTGAAAAACCACTTTTCACACTTGTGTTGGAGCAGGAAACCACTTTTGCACTTGTATTAGTGTGGAAAAAACACTTTTTGCACTTGTGATAGTGTTGAAAAACCACTTTTCGCACTTGTGTTAGTGTTGAAAAACCACTTTTCGCACTTGTGTTAGTGTTGAAAAACCACTTTTCGCACTTGTGTTAGTGTTGAAAAACCACTTTTTGCACTTGTGTTGGAGCAGGAAACCACTTTTGCACTTGTATTAGTGTGGAAAAACACTTTTTGCAATTGTGATAGTGTTGAAAAACCACTTTTCGCACTTGTGTTAGTGTTGAAAAACCACTTTTTGCACTTGTGTTGGTGCAGGAAACCACTTTTGCACTTGTATTAGTGTGGAAAAAACACTTTTTGCACTTGTGATAGTGTTGAAAAACCACTTTTCGCACTTGTGTTAGTGTTGAAAAACCACTTTTCACACTTGAGTTAGTGTTGAAAAACCACTTTTCGCACTTGTGTTGGTGCAGGAAACCACTTTTGCACTTGTATGAGTGTGGAAAAAACACTTTTTGCACTTGTCATAGTGTTGAAAAACCACTTTTCGCACTTGTGTTAGTGTTGAAAAACCACTTTTCGCACTTGTGTTGGTGCAGGAAACCACTTTTGCACTTGTATTAGTGTGGAAAAAACACTTTTAGCACTTGTGTTAGTGTTGAAAAACCACTTTTCGCAATTGTGTTAGTGTTGAAAAACCACTTTTCGCACTTGTGTTAGTGTTGAAAAACCACTTTTCGCACTTGTGTTGGTGCAGGAAACCACTTTTGCACTTGTATTAGTGTGGAAAAAATACTTTTCGCACTTGTTAATGTTGAAAAACCACTTTTCGCACTTGTGTTAGTGTTGAAAAACCACTTTTCGCACTTGTGTTAGTGTTGAAAAACCACTTTTCGCACGTGTTGGTGCAGGAAACCACTTTTGCACTTGTATTAGTGTGGAAAAAACACTTTTTGCACTTGTGATAGTGTTGAAAAACCACTTTTTGCACTTGTGTTAGTGTTGAAAAGCCATGTTTCGCACTTGTGTTAGTGTTGAAAAACCACTTTTCGCACTTGTGTTAGTGTTGAAAAACCACTTTTCGCACTTGTGTTAGTGTTGAAAAACCACTTTTCGTACTTGTGTTGGTGTTGAAAAACCACTTTTCGCACTTGTGTTGGAGCAGGAAACCACTTTTGCACTTGTATTAGTGTGGAAAAAACACTTTTTGCACTTGTGTTAGTGTTGAAAAACCACTTTTCGCACTTGTGTTAGTGTTGAAAAACCACTTTTCGCACTTGTGTTGGTGCAGGAAACCACTTTTGCACTTGTATTAGTGTGGAAAAACCACTTTTTTCACTTGTGTTAGTGTTGAAAAACCATTTTTCGCACTTGTGTTAGTGTTGAAAAACCACTTTTCGCACTTGTGTTGGTGCAGGAAACCACTTTTGCACTTGTATTAGTGTGGAAAAAACACTTTTTGCACTTGTGATAGTGTTGAAAAACCACTTTCCGCCCTTGTGTTAGTGTTGAAAAACCACTTTTCGCACTTGTGTTGGTGCAGGAAACCACTTTTGCACTTGTATTAGTGTTGAAAACCACTTTTCGCACTTGTGTTAGTGTTGAAAAACCACTTTTCGCACTTGTGTTAGTGTTGAAAAACCACTTTTCGCACTTGTGTTGGTGCAGGAAACCACTTTTGCACTTGTATTAGTGTGGAAAAAACACTTTTCACACTTGTGTTAGTGTTGAAAAACCACTTTTCGCACTTGTGTTGGTGTTGAAAAACCACTTTTCGCACTTGTGTTAGTGTTGAAAAACCACTTTTCGCACTTGTGTTGGTGCAGGAAACCACTTTTGCACTTGTATTAGTGTGGAAAAAACACTTTTCGCACTTGTGTTAATGTTGAAAAACCACTTTTCGCACTTGTGTTAGTGTTGAAAAACCACCTTTCGCACTTGTGTTAGTGTTGAAAAACCACTTTTCGCACTTGTGTTGGTGCAGGAAACCACTTTTGCACTTGTATTTGTGTGGAAAAAACACTTTTTGCACTTGCGATAGTGTTGAAAAACCACTTTTCGCACTTGTGTTAGCGTTGAAAAACCACTTTTCGCACTTGTGTTGGTGGAGGAAACCACTTTTGCACTTGTATTAGTGTGGAAAAAACACTTTTCGAACTTGTGTTAGTGTTGAAAAACCACTTTTCGCACTTGTGTTCATGTTGAAAAACCACTTTTCGCACATGTGTTGGTGCAGGAAACCACTTTTGCACTTGTATTAGTGTGGAAAAACCACTTTTTGCACTTGTGTTAGTGTTGAAAAGCCACTTTTCGCACTTGTGTTAGTGTTGAAAAACCACTTTTCGCACTTGTGTTGGTGCAGGAAACCACTTTTGCACTTGTATTAGTGTGGAAAAAACCACTTTTCACACTTGTGTTAGTGTTGATAAACCACTTTTCGCACGTGTTGGTGCAGGAAACCACTTTTGCACTTGTATTAGTGTGGAAAAAACACTTTTTGCACTTGTGATAGTGTTGAAAAACCACTTTTTGCACTTGTGTTAGTGTTGAAAAGCCACTTTTCGCACTTGTGTTAGTGTTGAAAAACCACTTTTCGCACTTGTGTTAGTGTTGAAAAACCACTTTTCGCACTTGTGTTAGTGTTGAAAAACCACTTTTCGCACTTGTGTTAGTGTTGAAAAACCACTTTTCGCACTTGTGTTGGAGCAGGAAACCACTTTTGCACTTGTATTAGTGTGGAAAAAACACTTTTTGCACTTGTGTTAGTGTTGAAAAACCACTTTTCGCACTTGTGTTAGTGTTGAAAAACCACTTTTCGCACTTGTGTTGGTGCAGGAAACCACTTTTGCACTTGTATTAGTGTGGAAAAACCACTTTTTTCACTTGTGTTAGTGTTGAAAAACCATTTTTCGCACTTGTGTTAGTGTTGAAAAACCACTTTTCGCACTTGTGTTGGTGCAGGAAACCACTTTTGCACTTGTATTAGTGTGGAAAAAACACTTTTTGCACTTGTGATAGTGTTGAAAAACCACTTTCCGCCCTTGTGTTAGTGTTGAAAAACCACTTTTCGCACTTGTGTTGGTGCAGGAAACCACTTTTGCACTTGTATTAGTGTTGAAAACCACTTTTCGCACTTGTGTTAGTGTTGAAAAACCACTTTTCGCACTTGTGTTAGTGTTGAAAAACCACTTTTCGCACTTGTGTTGGTGCAGGAAACCACTTTTGCACTTGTATTAGTGTGGAAAAAACACTTTTCACACTTGTGTTAGTGTTGAAAAACCACTTTTCGCACTTGTGTTGGTGTTGAAAAACCACTTTTCGCACTTGTGTTAGTGTTGAAAAACCACTTTTCGCACTTGTGTTGGTGCAGGAAACCACTTTTGCACTTGTATTAGTGTGGAAAAAACACTTTTCGCACTTGTGTTAATGTTGAAAAACCACTTTTCGCACTTGTGTTAGTGTTGAAAAACCACCTTTCGCACTTGTGTTAGTGTTGAAAAACCACTTTTCGCACTTGTGTTGGTGCAGGAAACCACTTTTGCACTTGTATTTGTGTGGAAAAAACACTTTTTGCACTTGTGATAGTGTTGAAAAACCACTTTTCGCACTTGTGTTAGCGTTGAAAAACCACTTTTCGCACTTGTGTTGGTGGAGGAAACCACTTTTGCACTTGTATTAGTGTTGAAAAACCACTTTTCGCACTTGTGTTCGTGTTGAAAAACCACTTTTCGCACATGTGTTGGTGCAGGAAACCACTTTTGCACTTGTATTAGTGTGGAAAAACCACTTTTTGCACTTGTGTTAGTGTTGAAAAGCCACTTTTCGCACTTGTGTTAGTGTTGAAAAACCACTTTTCGCACTTGTGTTGGTGCAGGAAACCACTTTTGCACTTGTATTAGTGTGGAAAAACCACTTTTCACACTTGTGTTAGTGTTGAAAAACAACTTTTCGCACTTGTGTTAGTGTTGTAAAACCACTTTTCGCACTTGTGTTAGTGTTGAAAAACCACTTTTCGCATTTGTGTTGGTGCAGGAAACCACTTTTGCACTTGTATTAGTGTGGAAAAAACACTTTTCGCACTTGTGTTAGTGTTGAAAAACCACTTTTCGCACTTGTGTTGGTGTTGAAAAACCACTTTTCGCACTTGTGTTAGTGTTGAAAAACCACTTTTCGCACTTGTGTTGGTGCAGGAAACCACTTTTGCACTTGTATTAGTGTGGAAAAACCACTTTTCGCACTTGTGTTAGTGTTGAAAAGCCACTTTTCGCACTTGTGTTAGTGTTGTAAAACTTCTTTTCGCACTTGTGTTGGTGCAGGAAACCACTTTTGCACTTGTATTAGTGTGGAAAAACCACTTTTCGCACTTGTGTTAGTGTTGAAAAACCACTTTTCGCACTTGTGTTGGTGCAGGAAACCACTTTTGCACTTGTGTTGGTGCAGGAAAAAACACTTTTCGCACTTGTGTTAATGTTGAAAAACCACTTTTCGCACTTGTGTTAGTGTTGAAAAACCACTTTTCGCACTTGTGTTAGTGTTGAAAAACGACTTTTCGCACTTGTGTTGGTGCAGGAAACCACTTTTGCACTTGTATTAGTGTGGAAAAAACACTTTTTGCACTTGTGATAGTGTTGAAAAACCACTTTTCGCACTTGTCTTAGTGTTGAAAAACCACTTTTCGCACTTGTGTTGGTGCAGGAAACCACTTTTGCACTTGTATTAGTGTGGAAAAAACACTTTTCGCACTTGTGTTAGTGTTGAAAAACCACTTTTCGCACTTGTGTTAGTGTTGAAAAACCACTTTTCGCACTTGTGTTGGTGCAGGAAACCACTTTTGCACTTGTATTAGTGTGGCAAAAACACTTTTCGCACTTGTGTTAGTGTTGAAAAACCACTTTTCGCACTTGTGTTAGTGTTGAAAAACCACTTTTCGCACTTGTGTTGGTGCAGGAAACCACTTTTGCACTTTTTTCGTGTGGAAAAACCACTTTTCACACTTGTGTTAGTGTTGAAAAACCACTTTTCGCACTTGTGTTAGTGTTGAAAAACCACTTTTCGCAATTGTGTTGGTGCAGGAAACCAGTTTTGCACTTGTATTAGTGTGGAAAAAACACTTTTTGCACTTGTAATAGTGTGTTACAGACGCGGTTGTGGATGTTGGTTTACCGAGCGGTTTGGTATGACCGCGTCTGCACAGTTTACCCGATTATACTCGAACGTTGGCTGAGTCGCGCTACGCTAAATCAATTGAGGAAGTTTTCGCACTTGTGTTAGTGTTGAAAAACCACTTTTCGCACTTGTGTTGGTGCAGGAAACCACTTTTGCACTTGTATTAGTGTGGAAAAACCACTTTTTGCACTTGTGTTAGTGTTGAAAAACCATTTTTCGCACTTGTGTTAGTGTTGAAAAACCACTTTTCGCACTTGTGTTGGTGCAGGAAACCACTTTTGCACTTGTATTAGTGTGGAAAAAACACTTTTTGCACTTGTGATAGTGTTGAAAAACCACTTTCCGCCCTTGTGTTAGTGTTGAAAAACCACTTTTCGCACTTGTGTTGGTGCAGGAAACCACTTTTGCACTTGTATTAGTGTGGAAAAACCACTTTTCGCACTTGTGTTAGTGTTGAAAAACCACTTTTCGCACTTGTGTTAGTGTTGAAAAACCACTTTTCGCACTTGTGTTAGTGTTGAAAAACCACTTTTCGCACTTGTGTTGGTGCAGGAAATCACTTTTGCACTTGTATTAGTGTGGAAAAAACACTTTTTGCACTTGTGATAGTGTTGAAAAACCACTTTTCGCACTTGTGTTGGAGCAGGAAACCACTTTTGCACTTGTATTAGTGTGGAAAAAACACTTTTTGCACTTGTGATAGTGTTGAAAAACCACTTTTCGCACTTGTGTTAGTGTTGAAAAACCACTTTTCGCACTTGTGTTAGTGTTGAAAAACCACTTTTCGCACTTGTGTTGGTGCAGGAAACCACTTTTGCACTTGTATTCGTGTGGAAAAACCACTTTTTGCACTTGTGTTAGTGTTGAAAAACCATTTTTCGCAATTGTGTTAGTGTTGAAAAACCACTTTTCGCACTTGTGTTAGTGTTGAAAAACCACCTTTCGCACTTGTGTTAGTGTTGAAAAACCACTTTTCGCACTTGTGTTGGTGCAGGAAACCACTTTTGCACTTGTATTTGTGTGGAAAAAACACTTTTTGCACTTGTGATAGTGTTGAAAAACCACTTTTCGCACTTGTGTTAGCGTTGAAAAACCACTTTTCGCACTTGTGTTGGTGGAGGAAACCACTTTTGCACTTGTATTAGTGTTGAAAAACCACTTTTCGCACTTGTGTTCGTGTTGAAAAACCACTTTTCGCACATGTGTTGGTGCAGGAAACCACTTTTGCACTTGTATTAGTGTGGAAAAACCACTTTTTGCACTTGTGTTAGTGTTGAAAAGCCACTTTTCGCACTTGTGTTAGTGTTGAAAAACCACTTTTCGCACTTGTGTTGGTGCAGGAAACCACTTTTGCACTTGTATTAGTGTGGAAAAACCACTTTTCACACTTGTGTTAGTGTTGAAAAACAACTTTTCGCACTTGTGTTAGTGTTGTAAAACCACTTTTCGCACTTGTGTTAGTGTTGAAAAACCACTTTTCGCATTTGTGTTGGTGCAGGAAACCACTTTTGCACTTGTATTAGTGTGGAAAAAACACTTTTCGCACTTGTGTTAGTGTTGAAAAACCACTTTTCGCACTTGTGTTGGTGTTGAAAAACCACTTTTCGCACTTGTGTTAGTGTTGAAAAACCACTTTTCGCACTTGTGTTGGTGCAGGAAACCACTTTTGCACTTGTATTAGTGTGGAAAAACCACTTTTCGCACTTGTGTTAGTGTTGAAAAGCCACTTTTCGCACTTGTGTTAGTGTTGTAAAACTTCTTTTCGCACTTGTGTTGGTGCAGGAAACCACTTTTGCACTTGTATTAGTGTGGAAAAACCACTTTTCGCACTTGTGTTAGTGTTGAAAAACCACTTTTCGCACTTGTGTTGGTGCAGGAAACCACTTTTGCACTTGTGTTGGTGCAGGAAAAAACACTTTTCGCACTTGTGTTAATGTTGAAAAACCACTTTTCGCACTTGTGTTAGTGTTGAAAAACCACTTTTCGCACTTGTGTTAGTGTTGAAAAACGACTTTTCGCACTTGTGTTGGTGCAGGAAACCACTTTTGCACTTGTATTAGTGTGGAAAAAACACTTTTTGCACTTGTGATAGTGTTGAAAAACCACTTTTCGCACTTGTCTTAGTGTTGAAAAACCACTTTTCGCACTTGTGTTGGTGCAGGAAACCACTTTTGCACTTGTATTAGTGTGGAAAAAACACTTTTCGCACTTGTGTTAGTGTTGAAAAACCACTTTTCGCACTTGTGTTAGTGTTGAAAAACCACTTTTCGCACTTGTGTTGGTGCAGGAAACCACTTTTGCACTTGTATTAGTGTGGCAAAAACACTTTTCGCACTTGTGTTAGTGTTGAAAAACCACTTTTCGCACTTGTGTTAGTGTTGAAAAACCACTTTTCGCACTTGTGTTGGTGCAGGAAACCACTTTTGCACTTTTTTCGTGTGGAAAAACCACTTTTCACACTTGTGTTAGTGTTGAAAAACCACTTTTCGCACTTGTGTTAGTGTTGAAAAACCACTTTTCGCAATTGTGTTGGTGCAGGAAACCAGTTTTGCACTTGTATTAGTGTGGAAAAAACACTTTTTGCACTTGTAATAGTGTGTTACAGACGCGGTTGTGGATGTTGGTTTACCGAGCGGTTTGGTATGACTGCGTCTGCACAGTTTACCCGATTATACTCGAACGTTGGCTGAGTCGCGCTACGCTAAATCAATTGAGGAAGTTTTCGCACTTGTGTTAGTGTTGAAAAACCACTTTTCGCACTTGTGTTGGTGCAGGAAACCACTTTTGCACTTGTATTAGTGTGGAAAAACCACTTTTTGCACTTGTGTTAGTGTTGAAAAACCATTTTTCGCACTTGTGTTAGTGTTGAAAAACCACTTTTCGCACTTGTGTTGGTGCAGGAAACCACTTTTGCACTTGTATTAGTGTGGAAAAAACACTTTTTGCACTTGTGATAGTGTTGAAAAACCACTTTCCGCCCTTGTGTTAGTGTTGAAAAACCACTTTTCGCACTTGTGTTGGTGCAGGAAACCACTTTTGCACTTGTATTAGTGTGGAAAAACCACTTTTCGCACTTGTGTTAGTGTTGAAAAACCACTTTTCGCACTTGTGTTAGTGTTGAAAAACCACTTTTCGCACTTGTGTTAGTGTTGAAAAACCACTTTTCGCACTTGTGTTGGTGCAGGAAATCACTTTTGCACTTGTATTAGTGTGGAAAAAACACTTTTTGCACTTGTGATAGTGTTGAAAAACCACTTTTCGCACTTGTGTTGGAGCAGGAAACCACTTTTGCACTTGTATTAGTGTGGAAAAAACACTTTTTGCACTTGTGATAGTGTTGAAAAACCACTTTTCGCACTTGTGTTAGTGTTGAAAAACCACTTTTCGCACTTGTGTTAGTGTTGAAAAACCACTTTTCGCACTTGTGTTGGTGCAGGAAACCACTTTTGCACTTGTATTCGTGTGGAAAAACCACTTTTTGCACTTGTGTTAGTGTTGAAAAACCATTTTTCGCAATTGTGTTAGTGTTGAAAAACCACTTTTCGCACTTGTGTTAGTGTTGAAAAACCACTTTTCGCACTTGTGTTAGTGTTGAAAAACCACTTTTCGCACTTGTGTTAGTGTTGAAAAACCACTTTTCGCACTTGTGTTGGTGCAGGAAACCACTTTTGCACTTGTATTAGTGTGGAAAAACCACTTTTTGCACTTGTGTTAGTGTTGAAAAACCATTTTTCGCACTTGTGTTAGTGTTGAAAAACCACTTTTCGCACTTGTGTTAGTGTTGAAAAACCACTTTTGCAGTTGTATGAGTGTGGAAAAAACACTTTTTGCACTTGTCATAGTGTTGAAAAACCACTTTTCGCACTTGTGTTAGTGTTGAAAAACCACTTTTCGCACTTGTGTTGGTGCAGGAAACCACTTTTGCACTTGTATTAGTGTGGAAAAAACACTTTTCGCACTTGTGTTAGTGTTGAAAAACCACTTTTCGCACTTGTGTTGGTGCAGGAAACCACTTTTGCACTTGTATTAGTGTGGAATAAAGACTTTTTGCACTTGTGTTAGTGTTGAAAAACCACTTTTCGCACTTGTGTTAGTGTCGAAAAACCACTTTTCGCACTTATGTTGGTGCAGGAAACCACTTTTGCACTTGTGATAGTGTTGAAAAACCACTTTTCGCACTTGTGTTAGTGTTGAAAAACCACTTTTCGCACTTGTGTTAGTGTTGAAAAACCACTTTTCGCACTTGTGTTAGTGTTGAAAAACCACTTTTCGCACTTGTGTTGGAGCAGGAAACCACTTTTGCACTTGTATTAGTGTGGAAAAAACACTTTTTGCACTTGTGATAGTGTTGAAAAACCACTTTTCGCACTTGTGTTAGTGTTGAAAAACCACTTTTCGCACTTGTGTTAGTGTTGAAAAACCACTTTTCGCACTTGTGTTGGTGCAGGAAACCACTTTTGCACTTGTATTAGTGTGGAAAAACCACTTTTTGCACTTGTGTTAGTGTTGAAAAACCACTTTTCGCACTTGTGTTGGTGCAGGAAACCACTTTTGCACTTGTATTAGTGCGGAAAAACACTTTTCGCACTTGTGTTAGTGTTGAAAAACCACTTTTCGCACTTGTGTTGGTGCAGGAAACCACTTTTGCACTTGTATTAGTGTGGAAAAAACACTTTTCGCACTTGTGTTAGTGTTGAAAAACCACTTTTCGCACTTGTGTTGGTGCAGGAAACCACTTTTGCACTTGTATTAGTGTGGAATAAAGACTTTTTGCACTTGTGTTAGTGTTGAAAAACCACTTTTCGCACTTGTGTTAGTGTCGAAAAACCACTTTTCGCACTTGTTGGTGCAGGAAACCACTTTTGCACTTGTAATAGTGTGGAAAAAACAATTTTTGCACTTGTGATAGTGTTGAAAAACCACTTTTCGCACTTGTGTTAGTGTTGAAAAACCACTTTTCGCACTTGTGTTAGTGTTGAAAAACCACTTTTCGCACTTGTGTTGGAGCAGGAAACCACTTTTGCACTTGTATTAGTGTGGAAAAAACACTTTTTGCACTTGTGATAGTGTTGAAAAACCACTTTTCGCACTTGTGTTAGTGTTGAAAAACCACTTTTCGCACTTGTGTTAGTGTTGAAAAACCACATTTCGCACTTGTGTTGGTGCAGGAAACCACTTTTGCACTTGTATTAGTGTGGAAAAACCACTTTTTGCACTTGTGTTAGTGTTGAAAAACCATTTTTCGCACTTGTGTTAGTGTTGAAAAACCACTTTTCGCACTTGTGTTGGTGCAGGAAACCACTTTTGCACTTGTATTAGTGTGGAAAAAACACTTTTTGCACTTGTGATAGTGTTGAAAAACCACTTTCCGCCCTTGTGTTAGTGTTGAAAAACCACTTTTCGCACTTGTGTTGGTGCAGGAAACCACTTTTGCACTTGTATTAGTGTGGAAAAACCAGTTTTCGCACTTGTGTTAGTGTTGAAAAACCACTTTTCGCACTTGTGTTAGTGTTGAAAAACCACTTTTTGCACTTGTGTTAGTGTTGAAAAACCACTTTTCGCACTTGTGTTAGTGTTGAAAAACCACTTTTCGCACTTGTGTTAGTGTTGAAAAACCACTTTTCGCACTTGTGTTGGTGCAGGAAACCACTTTTGCACTTGTATTAGTGTGGAAAAACCACTTTTTGCACTTGTGTTAGTGTTGAAAAACCATTTTTCGCACTTGTGTTAGTGTTGAAAAACCACTTTTCGCACTTGTGTTAGTGTTGAAAAACCACTTTTGCAGTTGTATGAGTGTGGAAAAAACACTTTTTGCACTTGTCATAGTGTTGAAAAACCACTTTTCGCACTTGTGTTAGTGTTGAAAAACCACTTTTCGCACTTGTGTTGGTGCAGGAAACCACTTTTGCACTTGTATTAGTGTGGAAAAAACACTTTTCGCACTTGTGTTAGTGTTGAAAAACCACTTTTCGCACTTGTGTTGGTGCAGGAAACCACTTTTGCACTTGTATTAGTGTGGAATAAAGACTTTTTGCACTTGTGTTAGTGTTGAAAAACCACTTTTCGCACTTGTGTTAGTGTCGAAAAACCACTTTTCGCACTTGTGTTGGTGCAGGAAACCACTTTTGCACTTGTGATAGTGTTGAAAAACCACTTTTCGCACTTGTGTTAGTGTTGAAAAACCACTTTTCGCACTTGTGTTAGTGTTGAAAAACCACTTTTCGCACTTGTGTTAGTGTTGAAAAACCACTTTTCGCACTTGTGTTGGAGCAGGAAACCACTTTTGCACTTGTATTAGTGTGGAAAAAACACTTTTTGCACTTGTGATAGTGTTGAAAAACCACTTTTCGCACTTGTGTTAGTGTTGAAAAACCACTTTTTGCACTTGTGTTAGTGTTGAAAAACCACTTTTCGCACTTGTGTTGGTGCAGGAAACCACTTTTGCACTTGTATTAGTGCGGAAAAAACACTTTTCGCACTTGTGTTAGTGTTGAAAAACCACTTTTCGCACTTGTGTTGGTGCAGGAAACCACTTTTGCACTTGTATTAGTGTGGAAAAAACACTTTTCGCACTTGTGTTAGTGTTGAAAAACCACTTTTCGCACTTGTGTTGGTGCAGGAAACCACTTTTGCACTTGTATTAGTGTGGAATAAAGACTTTTTGCACTTGTGTTAGTGTTGAAAAACCACTTTTCGCACTTGTGTTAGTGTCGAAAAACCACTTTTCGCACTTGTTGGTGCAGGAAACCACTTTTGCACTTGTAATAGTGTGGAAAAAACACTTTTTGCACTTGTGATAGTGTTGAAAAACCACTTTTCGCACTTGTGTTAGTGTTGAAAAACCACTTTTCGCACTTGTGTTAGTGTTGAAAAACCACTTTTCGCACTTGTGTTGGAGCAGGAAACCACTTTTGCACTTGTATTAGTGTGGAAAAAACACTTTTTGCACTTGTGATAGTGTTGAAAAACCACTTTTCGCACTTGTGTTAGTGTTGAAAAACCACTTTTCGCACTTGTGTTAGTGTTGAAAAACCACTTTTCGCACTTGTGTTGGTGCAGGAAACCACTTTTGCACTTGTATTAGTGTGGAAAAACCACTTTTTGCACTTGTGTTAGTGTTGAAAAACCATTTTTCGCACTTGTGTTAGTGTTGAAAAACCACTTTTAGCACTTGTGTTGGTGCAGGAAACCACTTTTGCACTTGTATTAGTGTGGAAAAAACACTTTTTGCACTTGTGATAGTGTTGAAAAACCACTTTCCGCCCTTGTGTTAGTGTTGAAAAACCACTTTTCGCACTTGTGTTGGTGCAGGAAACCACTTTTGCACTTGTATTAGTGTGGAAAAACCACTTTTCGCACTTGTGTTAGTGTTGAAAAACCACTTTTCGCACTTGTGTTAGTGTTGAAAAACCACTTTTCGCACTTGTGTTAGTGTTGAAAAACCACTTTTCGCGCTTGTGTTGGTGCAGGAAATCACTTTTGCACTTGTATTAGTGTGGAAAAAACACTTTTTGCACTTGTGATAGTGTTGAAAAACCACTTTTCGCACTTGTGTTAGTGTTGAAAAACCACTTTTCGCACTTGTGTTGGTGCTGGAAACCACTTATCGCACTTGTGTTAGTGTTGATAAACCACTTTTCGCACTTGTGTTAGTGTCGAAAAACCACTTTTCGCACTTGTGTTGGTGCAGGAAACCACTTTTGCACTTGTAATAGTGTGGAAAAAACACTTTTTGCACTTGTGATAGTGTTGAAAAACCACTTTTCGCAGTTGTGTTAGTGTTGAAAAAACACTTTTCGCACTTGTGTTAGTGTTGAAAAACCACTTTTCGCACTTGTGTTGGAGCAGGAAACCACTTTTGCACTTGTATTAGTGTGGAAAAAACACTTTTTGCACTTGTGATAGTGTTGAAAAACCACTTTTCGCACTTGTGTTAGTGTTGAAAAACCACTTTTCGCACTTGTGTTAGTGTTGAAAAACCACTTTTCGCACTTGTGTTGGTGCAGGAAACCACTTTTGCACTTGTATTAGTGTGGAAAAACCACTTTTTGCACTTGTGTTAGTGTTGAAAAACCATTTTTCGCAATTGTGTTAGTGTTGAAAAACCACTTTTCGCACTTGTGTTAGTGTTGAAAAACCACTTTTCGCACTTGTGTTAGTGTTGAAAAACCACTTTTCGCACTTGTGTTAGTGTTGAAAAACCACTTTTCGCACTTGTGTTGGTGCAGGAAACCACTTTTGCACTTGTATTAGTGTTGAAAAACCACTTTTTGCACTTGTGTTAGTGTTGAAAAACCATTTTTCGCAGTTGTGTTAGTGTTGAAAAACCACTTTTCGCACTTGTGTTAGTGTTGAAAAACCACTTTTCGCACTTGTGTTAGTGTTGAAAAACCACTTTTGCAGTTGTATGAGTGTGGAAAAAACACTTTTTGCACTTGTCATAGTGTTGAAAAACCACTTTTCGCACTTGTGTTAGTGTTGAAAAACCACTTTTCGCACTTGTGTTGGTGCAGGAAACCACTTTTGCACTTGTATTAGTGTGGAAAAAACACTTTTCGCACTTGTGTTAGTGTTGAAAAACCACTTTTCGCACTTGTGTTGGTGCAGGAAACCACTTTTGCCCTTGTATTAGTGTGGAATAAAGACTTTTTGCACTTGTGTTAGTGTTGAAAAACCACTTTTCGCACTTGTGTTAGTGTCGAAAAACCACTTTTCGCACTTGTGTTGGTGCAGGAAACCACTTTTGCACTTGTGATAGTGTTGAAAAACCACTTTTCGCACTTGTGTTAGTGTTGAAAAACCACTTTTCGCACTTGTGTTAGTGTTGAAAAACCACTTTTCGCACTTGTGTTAGTGTTGAAAAACCACTTTTCGCACTTGTGTTGGTGCAGGAAACCACTTTTGCACTTGTATTAGTGTGGAAAAACCACTTTTTGCACTTGTGTTAGTGTTGAAAAACCACTTTTCGCACTTGTGTTGGTGCAGGAAACCACTTTTGCACTTGTATTAGTGCGGAAAAAACACTTTTCGCACTTGTGTTAGTGTTGAAAAACCACTTTTCGCACTTGTGTTGGTGCAGGAAACCACTTTTGCACTTGTATTAGTGTGGAAAAAACACTTTTTGCACTTGTGTTAGTGTTGAAAAACCACTTTTCGCACTTGTGTTGGTGCAGGAAACCACTTTTGCACTTGTATTAGTGCGGAAAAAACACTTTTCGCACTTGTGTTAGTGTTGAAAAACCACTTTTCGCACTTGTGTTGGTGCAGGAAACCACTTTTGCACTTGTATTAGTGTGGAAAAAACACTTTTCGCACTTGTGTTAGTGTTGAAAAACCACTTTTCGCACTTGTGTTGGTGCAGGAAACCACTTTTGCACTTGTATTAGTGTGGAATAAAGACTTTTTGCACTTGTGTTAGTGTTGAAAAACCACTTTTCGCACTTGTGTTAGTGTCGAAAAACCACTTTTTGCACTTGTTGGTGCAGGAAACCACTTTTGCACTTGTAATAGTGTGGAAAAAACACTTTTTGCACTTGTGATAGTGTTGAAAAACCACTTTTCGCACTTGTGTTAGTGTTGAAAAACCACTTTTCGCACTTGTGTTAGTGTTGAAAAACCACTTTTCGCACTTGTGTTGGAGCAGGAAACCACTTTTGCACTTGTATTAGTGTGGAAAAAACACTTTTTGCACTTGTGATAGTGTTGAAAAACCACTTTTCGCACTTGTGTTAGTGTTGAAAAACCACTTTTCGCACTTGTGTTAGTGTTGAAAAACCACTTTTCGCACTTGTGTTGGTGCAGGAAACCACTTTTGCACTTGTATTAGTGTGGAAAAACCACTTTTTGCACTTGTGTTAGTGTTGAAAAACCATTTTTCGCACTTGTGTTAGTGTTGAAAAACCACTTTTAGCACTTGTGTTGGTGCAGGAAACCACTTTTGCACTTGTATTAGTGTGGAAAAAACACTTTTTGCACTTGTGATAGTGTTGAAAAACCACTTTCCGCCCTTGTGTTAGTGTTGAAAAACCACTTTTCGCACTTGTGTTGGTGCAGGAAACCACTTTTGCACTTGTATTAGTGTGGAAAAACCACTTTTCGCACTTGTGTTAGTGTTGAAAAACCACTTTTCGCACGTGTGTTAGTGTTGAAAAACCACTTTTCGCACTTGTGTTAGTGTTGAAAAACCACTTTTCGCGCTTGTGTTGGTGCAGGAAATCACTTTTGCACTTGTATTAGTGTGGAAAAAACACTTTTTGCACTTGTGATAGTGTTGAAAAACCACTTTTCGCACTTGTGTTAGTGTTGAAAAACCACTTTTCGCACTTGTGTTGGTGCTGGAAACCACTTATCGCACTTGTGTTAGTGTTGATAAACCACTTTTCGCACTTGTGTTAGTGTCGAAAAACCACTTTTCGCACTTGTGTTGGTGCAGGAAACCACTTTTGCACTTGTAATAGTGTGGAAAAAACACTTTTTGCACTTGTGATAGTGTTGAAAAACCACTTTTCGCAGTTGTGTTAGTGTTGAAAAAACACTTTTCGCACTTGTGTTAGTGTTGAAAAACCACTTTTCGCACTTGTGTTGGAGCAGGAAACCACTTTTGCACTTGTATTAGTGTGGAAAAAACACTTTTTGCACTTGTGATAGTGTTGAAAAACCACTTTTCGCACTTGTGTTAGTGTTGAAAAACCACTTTTCGCACTTGTGTTAGTGTTGAAAAACCACTTTTCGCACTTGTGTTGGTGCAGGAAACCACTTTTGCACTTGTATTAGTGTGGAAAAACCACTTTTTGCACTTGTGTTAGTGTTGAAAAACCATTTTTCGCAATTGTGTTAGTGTTGAAAAACCACTTTTCGCACTTGTGTTAGTGTTGAAAAACCACTTTTCGCACTTGTGTTAGTGTTGAAAAACCACTTTTCGCACTTGTGTTAGTGTTGAAAAACCACTTTTCGCACTTGTGTTAGTGTTGAAAAACCACTTTTCGCACTTGTGTTGGTGCAGGAAACCACTTTTGCACTTGTATTAGTGTGGAAAAACCACTTTTTGCACTTGTGTTAGTGTTGAAAAACCATTTTTCGCAGTTGTGTTAGTGTTGAAAAACCACTTTTCGCACTTGTGTTAGTGTTGAAAAACCACTTTTCGCACTTGTGTTAGTGTTGAAAAACCACTTTTGCAGTTGTATGAGTGTGGAAAAAACACTTTTTGCACTTGTCATAGTGTTGAAAAACCACTTTTCGCACTTGTGTTAGTGTTGAAAAACCACTTTTCGCACTTGTGTTGGTGCAGGAAACCACTTTTGCACTTGTATTAGTGTGGAAAAAACACTTTTCGCACTTGTGTTAGTGTTGAAAAACCACTTTTCGCACTTGTGTTGGTGCAGGAAACCACTTTTGCCCTTGTATTAGTGTGGAATAAAGACTTTTTGCACTTGTGTTAGTGTTGAAAAACCACTTTTCGCACTTGTGTTAGTGTCGAAAAACCACTTTTCGCACTTGTGTTGGTGCAGGAAACCACTTTTGCACTTGTGATAGTGTTGAAAAACCACTTTTCGCACTTGTGTTAGTGTTGAAAAACCACTTTTCGCACTTGTGTTAGTGTTGAAAAACCACTTTTCGCACTTGTGTTAGTGTTGAAAAACCACTTTTCGCACTTGTGTTGGTGCAGGAAACCACTTTTGCACTTGTATTAGTGTGGAAAAACCACTTTTTGCACTTGTGTTAGTGTTGAAAAACCACTTTTCGCACTTGTGTTGGTGCAGGAACCCACTTTTGCACTTGTATTAGTGCGGAAAAAACACTTTTCGCACTTGTGTTAGTGTTGAAAAACCACTTTTCGCACTTGTGTTGGTGCAGGAAACCACTTTTGCACTTGTATTAGTGTGGAAAAAACACTTTTCGCACTTGTGTTAGTGTTGAAAAACCACTTTTCGCACTTGTGTTGGTGCAGGAAACCACTTTTGCACTTGTATTAGTGTGGAATAAAGACTTTTTGCACTTGTGTTAGTGTTGAAAAACCACTTTTCGCACTTGTGTTAGTGTCGAAAAACCACTTTTCGCACTTGTTGGTGCAGGAAACCACTTTTGCACTTGTAATAGTGTGGAAAAAACACTTTTTGCACTTGTGATAGTGTTGAAAAACCACTTTTCGCACTTGTGTTAGTGTTGAAAAACCACTTTTCGCACTTGTGTTAGTGTTGAAAAACCACTTTTCGCACTTGTGTTAGTGTTGAAAAACCACTTTTCGCACTTGTGTTGGAGCAGGAAACCACTTTTGCACTTGTATTAGTGTGGAAAAAACACTTTTTGCACTTGTGATAGTGTTGAAAAACCACTTTTCGCACTTGTGTTAGTGTTGAAAAACCACTTTTCGCACTTGTGTTAGTGTTGAAAAACCACTTTTCGCACTTGTGTTGGTGCAGGAAACCACTTTTACACTTGTATTAGTGTGGAAAAACCACTTTTTGCACTTGTGTTAGTGTTGAAAAACCATTTTTCGCACTTGCGTTAGTGTTGAAAAACCACTTTTCGCACTTGTGTTGGTGCAGGAAACCACTTTTGCACTTGTATTAGTGTGGAAAAAACACTTTTTGCACTTGTGATAGTGTTGAAAAACCACTTTCCACCCTTGTGTTAGTGTTGAAAAACCACTTTTCGCACTCGTGTTGGTGCAGGAAACCACTTTTGCACTTGTATTAGTGTGGAAAAACCACTTTTCGCACTTGTGTTAGTGTTGAAAAACCACTTTTCGCACTTGTGTTAGTGTTGAAAAACCACTTTTCGCACTTGTGTTAGTGTTGAAAAACCACTTTTCGCACTTGTGTTGGTGCAGGAAACCACTTTTGCACTTGTATTAGTGTGGAAAAAACACTTTTCGCACTTGTGTTAGTGTTGAAAAACCACTTTTCGCACTTGTGTTAGTGTTGAAAAACCACTTTTCGCACTTGTGTTAGTGTTGAAAAACCACTTTTCGCACTTGTGTTGGTGCAGGAAATCACTTTTGCACTTGTATTAGTGTGGAAAAAACACTTTTTGCACTTGTGATAGTGTTGAAAAACGACTTTTCGCACTTGTGTTAGTGTTGAAAAACCACTTTTTGCACTTGTGTTGGTGCAGGAAACCACTTATCGCACTTGTGTTAGTGTTGATAAACCACTTTTCGCACTTGTGTTAGTGTCGAAAAACCACTTTTCGCACTTGTGTTGGTGCAGGAAACCACTTTTGCACTTGTATTAGTGTGGAAAAAACACTTTTTGCACTTGTGATAGTGTTGAAAAACCACTTTCCACCCTTGTGTTAGTGTTGAAAAACCACTTTTCGCACTCGTGTTGGTGCAGGAAACCACTTTTGCACTTGTATTAGTGTGGAAAAACCACTTTTCGCACTTGTGTTAGTGTTGAAAAACCACTTTTCGCACTTGTGTTAGTGTTGAAAAACCACTTTTCGCACTTGTGTTAGTGTTGAAAAACCACTTTTCGCACTTGTGTTGGTGCAGGAAACCACTTTTGCACTTGTATTAGTGTGGAAAAAACACTTTTCGCACTTGTGTTAGTGTTGAAAAACCACTTTTCGCACTTGTGTTAGTGTTGAAAAACCACTTTTCGCACTTGTGTTAGTGTTGAAAAACCACTTTTCGCACTTGTGTTGGTGCAGGAAATCACTTTTGCACTTGTATTAGTGTGGAAAAAACACTTTTTGCACTTGTGATAGTGTTGAAAAACGACTTTTCGCACTTGTGTTAGTGTTGAAAAACCACTTTTTGCACTTGTGTTGGTGCAGGAAACCACTTATCGCACTTGTGTTAGTGTTGATAAACCACTTTTCGCACTTGTGTTAGTGTCGAAAAACCACTTTTCGCACTTGTGTTGGTGCAGGAAACCACTTTTGCACTTGTAATAGTGTGGAAAAAACACTTTTTGCACTTGTGATAGTGTTGAAAAACCACTTTTCGCAGTTGTGTTAGTGTTGAAAAAACACTTTTCGCACTTGTGTTAGTGTTGAAAAACCACTTTTCACACTTGTGTTGGAGCAGGAAACCACTTTTGCACTTGTATTAGTGTGGAAAAAACACTTTTTGCACTTGTGATAGTGTTGAAAAACCACTTTTCGCACTTGTGTTAGTGTTGAAAAACCACTTTTCGCACTTGTGTTAGTGTTGAAAAACCACTTTTCGCACTTGTGTTAGTGTTGAAAAACCACTTTTTGCACTTGTGTTGGAGCAGGAAACCACTTTTGCACTTGTATTAGTGTGGAAAAACACTTTTTGCAATTGTGATAGTGTTGAAAAACCACTTTTCGCACTTGTGTTAGTGTTGAAAAACCACTTTTTGCACTTGTGTTGGTGCAGGAAACCACTTTTGCACTTGTATTAGTGTGGAAAAAACACTTTTTGCACTTGTGATAGTGTTGAAAAACCACTTTTCGCACTTGTGTTAGTGTTGAAAAACCACTTTTCACACTTGAGTTAGTGTTGAAAAACCACTTTTCGCACTTGTGTTGGTGCAGGAAACCACTTTTGCACTTGTATGAGTGTGGAAAAAACACTTTTTGCACTTGTCATAGTGTGAAAAACCACTTTTCGCACTTGTGTTAGTGTTGAAAAACCACTTTTCGCACTTGTGTTGGTGCAGGAAACCACTTTTGCACTTGTATTAGTGTGGAAAAAACACTTTTAGCACTTGTGTTAGTGTTGAAAAACCACTTTTCGCAATTGTGTTAGTGTTGAAAAACCACTTTTCGCACTTGTGTTAGTGTTGAAAAACCACTTTTCGCACTTGTGTTGTGCAGGAAACCACTTTTGCACTTGTATTAGTGTGGAAAAAAACACTTTTCGCACTTGTTAATGTTGAAAAACCACTTTTCGCACTTGTGTTGTGTTGTCGCACTTGTGTTAGTGTTGAAAAACCACTTTTCGCACGTGTTGGTGCAGGAAACCACTTTTGCACTTGTATTAGTGTGGAAAAAACACTTTTTGCACTTGTGATAGTGTTGAAAAACCACTTTTGCACTTGTGTTAGTGTTGAAAAGCCACTTTTCGCACTTGTGTTAGTGTTGAAAAACCACTTTTTGCACTTGTGTTGGTGCAGGAAACCACTTTTGCACTTGTATTAGTGTGGAAAAAACACTTTTTGCACTTGTGATAGTGTTGAAAAACCACTTTTTCGCACTTGTGTTAGTGTTGAAAAACCACTTTTCACACTTGAGTTAGTGTTGAAAAACCACTTTTCGCACTTGTGTTGGTGCAGGAAGCCACTTTTGCACTTGTATGAGTGTGGAAAAAACACTTTTTGCACTTGTGTTAGTGTTGAAAAACCATTTTTCGCACTTGCGTTAGTGTTGAAAAACCACTTTTCGCACTTGTGTTGGTGCAGGAAACCACTTTTGCACTTGTATTAGTGTGGAAAAAACACTTTTTGCACTTGTGATAGTGTTGAAAAAACCACTTTCCACCCTTGTGTTAGTGTTGAAAAACCACTTTTCGCACTCGTGTTGGTGCAGGAAACCACTTTTGCACTTGTATTAGTGTGGAAAAACCACTTTTCGCACTTGTGTTAGTGTTGAAAAACCACTTTTCGCACTTGTGTTAGTGTGAAAAACCACTTTTCGCACTTGTGTTAGTGTTGAAAAACCACTTTTCGCACTTGTGTTGGTGCAGGAAACACTTTTGCACTTGTATTAGTGTGGAAAAAACACTTTTCGCACTTGTGTTAGTGTTGAAAAACCACTTTTCGCACTTGTGTTAGTGTTGAAAAACCACTTTTCGCACTTGTGTTTAGTGTTGAAAAACCACTTTTCGCACTTGTGTTGGAGCAGGAAACCACTTTTGCACTTGTATTAGTGTGGAAAAAACACTTTTTGCACTTGTGATAGTGTTGAAAAAACCACTTTTCGCACTTGTGTTAGTGTTGAAAAACCACTTTTCGCACTTGTGTTAGTGTTGAAAAACCACTTTTCGCACTTGTGTTGGTGCAGGAAACCACTTTTGCACTTGTATTAGTGTGGAAAAACCACTTTTCGCACTTGTGTTAGTGTTGAAAAAACCACTTTTCGCACTTGTGTTAGTGTTGAAAAACCACTTTTCGCACTTGTGTTAGTGTTGAAAAACCACTTTTCGCACTTGTGTTGGTGCAGGAAACCACTTTTGCACTTGTATTAGTGTGGAAAAAACACTTTTCGCACTTGTGTTAGTGTTGAAAAACCACTTTTCGCACTTGTGTTAGTGTTGAAAAACCACTTTTCGCACTTGTGTTAGTGTTGAAAAACCACTTTTCGCACTTGTGTTGAGCAGGAAACCACTTTTGCACTTGTATTAGTGCTGGAAAAAACACTTTTTGCACTTGTGATAGTGTTGAAAAACCACTTTTCGCACTTGTGTTAGTGTTGAAAAACCACTTTTCGCACTTGTGTTAGTGTTGAAAAACCACTTTTCGCACTTGTGTTGGTGCAGGAAACCACTTTTGCACTTGTATTAGTGTGGAAAAAACCACTTTTTGCACTTGTGTTAGTGTTGAAAAACCATTTTTCGCACTTGTGTTAGTGTTGAAAAACCACTTTTCGCACTTGTGTTGGTGCAGGAAACCACTTTTGCACTTGTATTAGTGTGGAAAAAACACTTTTTGCACTTGTGATAGTGTTGAAAAACCACTTTCCGCCCTTGTGTTAGTGTTGAAAAACCACTTTTCGCACTTGTGTTGGTGCAGGAAACCACTTTTGCACTTGTATTAGTGTGGAAAAACCACTTTTCGCACTTGTGTTAGTGTTGAAAAACCACTTTTCGCACTTGTGTTAGTGTTGAAAACCACTTTTTGCACTTGTGTTAGTGTTGAAAAACCACTTTTCGCACTTGTGTTAGTGTTGAAAAACCACTTTTCGCACTTGTGTTAGTGTTGAAAAACCACTTTTCGCACTTGTGTTGGTGCAGGAAACCACTTTTGCACTTGTATTAGTGTGGAAAAACCACTTTTTGCACTTGTGTTAGTGTTGAAAAACCATTTTTTCGCACTTGTGTTAGTGTTGAAAAACCACTTTTCGCACTTGTGTTAGTGTTGAAAAACCACTTTTGCAGTTGTATGAGTGTGGAAAAAACACTTTTTGCACTTGTCATAGTGTTGAAAAACCACTTTTCGCACTTGTGTTAGTGTTGAAAAACCACTTTTCGCACTTGTGTTGGTGCAGGAAACCACTTTTGCACTTGTATTAGTGTGGAAAAAACACTTTTCGCACTTGTGTTAGTGTTGAAAAACCACTTTTCGCACTTGTGTTGGTGCAGGAAACCACTTTTGCACTTGTATTAGTGTGGAATAAAGACTTTTTGCACTTGTGTTAGTGTTGAAAAACCACTTTTCGCACTTGTGTTAGTGTCGAAAAACACTTTTCGCACTTGTGTTGGTGCAGGAAACCACTTTTGCACTTGTGATAGTGTTGAAAAACCACTTTTCGCACTTGTGTTAGTGTTGAAAAACCACTTTTCGCACTTGTGTTAGTGTTGAAAAACCACTTTTCGCACTTGTGTTAGTGTTGAAAAACCACTTTTTGCACTTGTGTTGGTGCAGGAAACCACTTTTGCACTTGTATTAGTGTGGAAAAAACACTTTTTGCACTTGTGATAGTGTTGAAAAACCACTTTTCGCACTTGTGTTAGTGTTGAAAAACCACTTTTCACACTTGAGTTAGTGTTGAAAAACCACTTTTCGCACTTGTGTTGGTGCAGGAAGCCACTTTTGCACTTGTATGAGTGTGGAAAAAACACTTTTTGCACTTGTGTTAGTGTTGAAAAACCATTTTTCGCACTTGCGTTAGTGTTGAAAAACCACTTTTCGCACTTGTGTTGGTGCAGGAAACCACTTTTTGCACTTGTATTAGTGTGGAAAAAAACACTTTTTGCACTTGTGATAGTGTTGAAAAACCACTTTCCACCCTTGTGTTAGTGTTGAAAAACCACTTTTCGCACTCGTGTTGGTGCAGGAAACCACTTTTGCACTTGTATTAGTGTGGAAAAACCACTTTTCGCACTTGTGTTAGTGTTGAAAAACCACTTTTCGCACTTGTGTTAGTGTTGAAAAACCACTTTTCGCACTTGTGTTAGTGTTGAAAAACCACTTTTCGCACTTGTGTTGTGCAGGAAACCACTTTTGCACTTGTATTAGTGTGGAAAAAACACTTTTCGCACTTGTGTTAGTGTTGAAAAACCACTTTTCGCACTTGTGTTAGTGTTGAAAAACCACTTTTCGCACTTGTGTTAGTGTTGAAAAACCACTTTTCGCACTTGTGTTGGAGCAGGAAACCACTTTTGCACTTGTATTAGTGTGGAAAAACACTTTTTGCACTTGTGATAGTGTTGAAAAACCACTTTTCGCACTTGTGTTAGTGTTGAAAAACCACTTTTCGCACTTGTGTTAGTGTTGAAAAACCACTTTTCGCACTTGTGTTGGTGCAGGAAACCACTTTTGCACTTGTATTAGTGTGGAAAAACCACTTTTCGCACTTGTGTTAGTGTTGAAAAACCACTTTTCGCACTTGTGTTAGTGTTGAAAAACCACTTTTCGCACTTGTGTTAGTGTTGAAAAACCACTTTTCGCACTTGTGTTGGTGCAGGAAACCACTTTTGCACTTGTATTAGTGTGGAAAAAAACACTTTTCGCACTTGTGTTAGTGTTGAAAAACCACTTTTCGCACTTGTGTTAGTGTTGAAAAACCACTTTTCGCACTTGTGTTAGTGTTGAAAACCACTTTTCGCACTTGTGTTGGAGCAGGAAACCACTTTTGCACTTGTATTAGTGTGGAAAAAACACTTTTTGCACTTGTGATAGTGTTGAAAAACCACTTTTCGCACTTGTGTTAGTGTTGAAAAACCACTTTTCGCACTTGTGTTAGTGTTGAAAAAACCACTTTTCGCACTTGTGTTGGTGCAGGAAACCACTTTTGCACTTGTATTAGTGTGGAAAAACCACTTTTCGCACTTGTGTTAGTGTTGAAAAACCACTTTTCGCACTTGTGTTAGTGTTGAAAAACCACTTTTCGCACTTGTGTTGGTGCAGGAAACCACTTTTGCACTTGTATTAGTGTGGAAAAACCACTTTTTGCACTTGTGTTAGTGTTGAAAAACCATTTTTCGCACTTGTGTTAGTGTTGAAAAACCACTTTTCGCACTTGTGTTGGTGCAGGAAACCACTTTTGCACTTGTATTAGTGTGGAATAAAGACTTTTTGCACTTGTGTTAGTGTTGAAAAACCACTTTTCGCACTTGTGTTAGTGTCGAAAAACCACTTTTCGCACTTGTGTTGGTGCAGGAAACCACTTTTGCACTTGTGATAGTGTTGAAAAACCACTTTTCGCACTTGTGTTAGTGTTGAAAACCACTTTTCGCACTTGTGTTAGTGTTGAAAAACCACTTTTCGCACTTGTGTTAGTGTTGAAAAACCACTTTTTGCACTTGTGTTGGTGCAGGAAACCACTTTTGCACTTGTATTAGTGTGGAAAAAACACTTTTTGCACTTGTGATAGTGTTGAAAAACCACTTTTCGCACTTGTGTTAGTGTTGAAAAACCACTTTTCACACTTGAGTTAGTGTTGAAAAACCACTTTTCGCACTTGTGTTGGTGCAGGAAGCCACTTTTGCACTTGTATGAGTGTGGAAAAAACACTTTTTGCACTTGTGTTAGTGTTGAAAAACCATTTTTCGCACTTGCGTTAGTGTTGAAAAACCACTTTTCGCACTTGTGTTGGTGCAGGAAACCACTTTTGCACTTGTATTAGTGTGGAAAAAACACTTTTTGCACTTGTGATAGTGTTGAAAAACCACTTTCCACCCTTGTGTTAGTGTTGAAAAACCACTTTTCGCACTCGTGTTGGTGCAGGAAACCACTTTTGCACTTGTATTAGTGTGGAAAAACCACTTTTCGCACTTGTGTTAGTGTTGAAAAACCACTTTTCGCACTTGTGTTAGTGTTGAAAAACCACTTTTCGCACTTGTGTTAGTGTTGAAAAACCACTTTTCGCACTTGTGTTGGTGCAGGAAACCACTTTTGCACTTGTATTAGTGTGGAAAAAACACTTTTCGCACTTGTGTTAGTGTTGAAAAACCACTTTTCGCACTTGTGTTAGTGTTGAAAACCACTTTTCGCACTTGTGTTAGTGTTGAAAAACCACTTTTCGCACTTGTGTTGGATCAGGAAACCACTTTTGCACTTGTATTAGTGTGGAAAAAACACTTTTTGCACTTGTGATAGTGTTGAAAAACCACTTTTCGCACTTGTGTTAGTGTTGAAAAACCACTTTTCGCACTTGTGTTAGTGTTGAAAAACCACTTTTCGCACTTGTGTTGGTGCAGGAAACCACTTTTGCACTTGTATTAGTGTGGAAAAACCACTTTTCGCACTTGTGTTAGTGTTGAAAAACCACTTTTCGCACTTGTGTTAGTGTTGAAAAACCACTTTTCGCACTTGTGTTAGTGTTGAAAAACCACTTTTCGCACTTGTGTTGGTGCAGGAAACCACTTTTGCACTTGTATTAGTGTGGAAAAAACACTTTTCGCACTTGTGTTAGTGTTGAAAAACCACTTTTCGCACTTGTGTTAGTGTTGAAAAACCACTTTTCGCACTTGTGTTAGTGTTGAAAAACCACTTTTCGCACTTGTGTTGGAGCAGGAAACCACTTTTGCACTTGTATTAGTGTGGAAAAAACACTTTTTGCACTTGTGATAGTGTTGAAAAACCACTTTTCGCACTTGTGTTAGTGTTGAAAAAACCACTTTTCGCACTTGTGTTAGTGTTGAAAAACCACTTTTCGCACTTGTGTTGGTGCAGGAAACCACTTTTGCACTTGTATTAGTGTGGAAAAACCACTTTTTGCACTTGTGTTAGTGTTGAAAAACCATTTTTCGCACTTGTGTTAGTGTTGAAAAACCACTTTTCGCACTTGTGTTGGTGCAGGAAACCACTTTTGCACTTGTATTAGTGTGGAAAAAACACTTTTTGCACTTGTGATAGTGTTGAAAAACCACTTTCCGCCCTTGTGTTAGTGTTGAAAAACCACTTTTCGCACTGTGTGGTGCAGGAAACCACTTTTGCACTTGTATTAGTGTGGAAAAAACCACTTTTCGCACTTGTGTTAGTGTTGAAAAACCACTTTTCGCACTTGTGTTAGTGTTGAAAAACCACTTTTTGCACTTGTGTTAGTGTTGAAAAACCACTTTTCGCACTTGTGTTAGTGTTGAAAAACCACTTTTCGCACTTGTGTTAGTGTTGAAAAACCACTTTTCGCACTTGTGTTGGTGCAGGAAACCACTTTTGCACTTGTATTAGTGTGGAAAAACCACTTTTTGCACTTGTGTTAGTGTTGAAAAACCATTTTTCGGACTTGTGTTAGTGTTGAAAAACCACTTTTCGCACTTGTGTTAGTGTTGAAAAACCACTTTTGCAGTTGTATGAGTGTGGAAAAAACACTTTTTGCACTTGTCATAGTGTTGAAAAACCACTTTTCGCACTTGTGTTAGTGTTGAAAAACCACTTTTCGCACTTGTGTTGGTGCAGGAAACCACTTTTGCACTTGTATTAGTGTGGAAAAAACACTTTTCGCACTTGTGTTAGTGTTGAAAAACCACTTTTCGCACTTGTGTTGGTGCAGGAAACCACTTTTGCACTTGTATTAGTGTGGAATAAAGACTTTTTGCACTTGTGTTAGTGTTGAAAAACCACTTTTCGCACTTGTGTTAGTGTCGAAAAACCACTTTTCGCACTTGTGTTGGTGCAGGAAACCACTTTTGCACTTGTGATAGTGTTGAAAAACCACTTTTCGCACTTGTGTTAGTGTTGAAAAACCACTTTTCGCACTTGTGTTAGTGTTGAAAAACCACTTTTCGCACTTGTGTTAGTGTTGAAAAACCA